>NC_135758.1:35406739-35428194 GCF_052425735.1 Oculina patagonica | reverse complement strand
AAGAAAGTGTTATCTTTTCTTTTTTTCTCCAGGTTGAACGCAGATATTTCGGGAGAATGTGCAGCCACTTGGATTGCAGAGATTCATTAGCTCTTGGACTCTTGTGCAAGATGACATTGAAAACATGTTATTTAAAGTAAGTTTATCGTATCCTGTCTTTTTGTTCTGTCGTTTACCATAAAAAGAAACAACGAGATTCGAACCCTTGACTAACGCGACATCGGTGCGTGGCTCTACCACATGCATGAGTTATGAAGCCTTCATACCTTGGGAGCAAGCCATTTGTAGGTTGGAGAATAGCCTGATATTTCGAGCTTGTTAATTTGATGCTGAAAAATATTATTCGCATAATCAGTAAAATATTAGAGTGCTATTCGTATGTCGTATTGATCAGTCTACGGGAATTAAGATCGTTCCTAAACGTTTGACTAAACAAAGGAAAATAGCCAAAGTTAACAATGTTTGATTTTTTCTCCAGGTTAAAGGGAAACATTTTAAAAGAACGTGCCGCCAATTTACTTTGCAGTGATTTCTGTTGGACACTGGCCTAAGATGACATCGGAAACATCTTATTTAAGATAAGTTTATCGTAGTTTTCTTGTCTTTTTGTTCTGTTGTTTAATCATAAAAAGTTTCAGTCCAAGAGTGATCAAAATATAATATCTCCCTACCACATTGATCCATTGTCAAGTATGTTATCCTGAAGAAAATCGTTAACTAGAAAACTGATTGTCTTGATGTACCAGCAACAAAACAAGATACAAAGTAATCAGTAAGGATGCAGAATGAATATTTCGAGTAAGTTAATTCAAAATATCAAATTCAAAATATCAGTTCAAATTTGGAGTACTGTTCGTAATAACGTATTATTTAGAATACCACAACCAAAATTGTTCGTAAAAATTCGACTAAACAAGAAATGTTACAAAGAAAATGGTTGAAAGAAAAATGGAAGTATTATATTCGTACTTATTAAATCTAGCAATGGTATATTGCAATTCCTGCGTTTTGATTGGTTAACAGGCAATGGTATATGAGCTCATATACCATTGACCACAAATATGGTGCCGATCCGCGTCAATAAAAACAGCTGGGAGCTCAAATATTGCGATTCTTTGGGCGTTTTTAATAAAACAACTATTTCACTCGCGCTTGTTGGATATGGATTGTTATAGCCAACTTGGCGCTACGCGCCTCGTTGGCTATCTACCATCTCATATCCAACGCAAGCTCATGGAATAATTGTTAAAGATCGCAAAAATATGCTAACGCTTAAATTGTGAAAAAAAACTTGATATTGCTTGCATTGAAAAGAAGTAGACTGAAGTTTACAACGAAGGACATAGTGATCGCGTTACGTGAAAGCAATTTGTGACAAGAATTAAGTTTAAGGTGACGATCGACCCATTCTAGTTTACTTAATTTATACAATCCTTATAAGGGCGCAAAAAAAAATCAGTTTCAAGGTGTGACTGGATGTTCTGACTACAGTTTGTTACTAAGTTGCTTTATGATTTTTTTAGCAAAATGTATAATTCAGCAAACCATTTCTCTTTTTATTACTGACATGTCAAAAATAACTGCGCCTGTAGCCTGTTCGTTTTCCGGTAACTAGCTATTGAGATAAAGTCTATTTTCTATTTAAATTATTTCTCCATTTTTCAAAAAGGGCGATGAAAAATTTGTCTTCATGTGACCACACATAAAAAAATAGTTTGATTGCATGGTATAGTGTAGAAAGGTGAACGCAATTCGACCAAATTGAAACAATAGTATTCTTCGTCGCTTGCAATTTATTAGAAAAAGGCAGTTTCAAATCTTGTATCATTCAGTACAAGTTCACTGTGATAGGCCTACAACATGGTGCAAGTTATAGTTCAAAAGAAATATAAACGGAAACAATTCATTTAAAACAGTTAATGTTAAGCACAAAAGTGATAAAATCTAAAATCTCTTTACCATATCGATACACTGTCAAGTATGTTATAAAAAATCATTAACTAGGAAAGATAGTCTTGATGTACCAGCGACATAAAAAGTAATATAGCGAGTTAAATATAAATGAACATTTCGGATGGTTATTTAATTTTTTATGCGAAATTAGAGTACTATTCGTATTACGAATTTGATCAATTAGTTAGAACCAAACCTTTTCTTCAAAAGTCGGCTAAGAGAAAATTCATTCAGTTAATATGAAAGGAGAAAGGGGAGGAGAAGGCGAGACATCAAGATGGGGCATCATTAATTCGAAAAATTCGAAAAAAAAAAATCCATTCAAGGCCACTTCGCAACAGAAATTTCAGCGTTCCCATCCCTTAACAGCACACACAATCACAATTTTCACAATCCAAAAACACTGTCCATGATATTTATAAGTAAACAGAAGTTTTAGTTAAGAAATTAACTCATCAAGCACCTTGAAACATGTTTTCCAACTGAGATCAACACTTGCACATATATCCATTATGTAGTTCAGGAGGGCCGAAAAATTTCTTGAATGATTCAACACTTAACCTAAAAACTGGGCGGGTAATGAACTGAATAGGCAAATCAGTTCTTTACACCGCTGCACTAGTTATAAATACAAATACTAGGTAGTATTTTTGGTTGGGATACAGCTGCTGCTGAAAAAAGGAAAAGAATGGAGAAAAAAACGAAAGAGCAAAGAATGAAAACGTCAAACGGCAGAAAGATATGGGAAAAAGGCAAGCATACAAATTACAAATCCATGGTGAAGTCCTCGCAAATGCAGTCTTGTCAGGAGACCTAAACCAGACATTGTGCGGTAAAACGCTAAGTTGGCAAGGATCAAGCTCCACCCAAGGTTTCACATCAAGCCATAAAATATCTCATCGAGGCAGATTCCATGGACGACGTGGAGCAAACCACAGTATAGTATACTCAGATCTGCTATGGGCAAGGAAATCGTGGTAAATGGCAAAAAACGATGTCACTGATCAAGAGTTAGAATCCTGAAAAATGACAACGGTGATGCCAATGATGTAAATGAAAAAAGATGAGGAGGATGTCATTGAAACTTCTGTTAGAAATGGTTAAATAAAACGTCAAAGCTCAACTATTAAATATTTCTTGTGTCAGGTTTTGGACTGGGAATTTGTAAGTTATGATTATAGAAGAAAAAACATTTAATGTTAAGTGTAAATATCAAAAGAAAAAAGTTCTGCACCCCCTTGTGACCACATAATTTTTCCAAAGCCCCCCCCCCCCTCGTATACATGTGTATCCCCCTCAACGTCTTCATATCTCGCCTACCCAACCCTTCCCTCCACGTTTCATATTAAATGAACTTTTCATGTACATTTATTTTACAAAAAAAATACTCATTAGGTTGGAGAAATTTTCAATTCGTGGGCAGAAAAATAAGCATGCTAATGCTTTATTTGTGAAACCAATTATTTGCATTGAAGAGAAGTCAAACTTGACGAAAGATAAACATAGTTACAGATGATTTTCTTGAGAATATTGAGAAAAAATAAATAACGTCACAGTTTCACTAATTAGACATCAATGCTGACTTAAAGTGCGAGAAATACAATCTTTAAATAACGACAAAAGAACTTTAAGCTACCTTCAACTAGATTTTCTGATTGCAATGTGCTAGTAACTTATGTTTATAGTAAAATGACTACAAAGTATCAATATACAGTGTCAATATGCATACAGTGTCAATATACAGTAACCAAAAGCAGGTTATGAGAAAATCATCCATTCTGTCAAATATGAAGAAATATCATGGAAATCGCAAAAATGAAGTACCTATTAAACAATAATTGCGTTCAATTCTGTAGATAAGTGATTAACTGGAAAATATTATCTTGATGTAGGATTAAATTCATTCATCTAACAATTGGTAAAAATTTGGAAAACATGGCGACTACATTATTATAGAGAATTGCTATTTCAAAGTAAGATTTGTACTGAAAGAAAAGCAACCGCGCTAAGTTTAGTCTGTCATGTGATCAGACTTGTTAAAATTTGTTTCACTGAGTTGCAAGGCGTAGAGTAGGTAGAATAACTCAATTCGTCCAAATTGAAACTCTATAGTCTTGTTCATCGCTTGCAACCTACGCGTGTAATGTTGTTAAATCTGCTATAGAATGTTCCTTTGAGATTAAACAATTTCGAGTATTTTTCCGCCTGCTGTTTATCTCAATTTTGTTTCTTGCCTCTTAAAAACGAGAAATAAGATTTTGATCACTCTTACTTGGGTATTAAGTAGTGATAAAATATGAGCGGGAGATCTGTATGGGCGTTTACAGTGGCGAGCCGATAGGTGAGCCATTGTAAACGGCCATACAGATCGGACGCGCATATTTTATTCTACTTGTGAAATAAAAAAAAAAATAAAAAATTGAATGCAAAGTATTGTTATTCGAATCAGTACAGATCTGTATCTAAAGTTAATATACAATCTTCGTTCACTGTCCAAAATCCACGCGCGCCATTGGTTAAAATCGAGCACGTGATTTTCCTTTACCTGTCGTCAGCAAACTCCAACAGTGCAGTATTGACAATAATGCACAAAAATCGTGCATTATTGAAAATGTCTTCAGCTTCAAGGCTTGCAAAAGTGGAAGAAAAAGATATTCCTCAAATTATCAACGATTCAATACCAAAAAATACCAAGAAGAAAACAACCTGGAGTGTTTTCATTTTCAAAGGTAAACTGAAGCTGAATTTTTTGTGTGCGATTGACTTGCTGGCTTGCAATTGTAAAAGCGATCGGCTCACCTTGAACAAGCTTCTCGCTGACTGTATTTATGAACGACTCCAGCTAAAGAACAATTTAATGGACCATTTTGAGCTTTATTTATTTTTCAGCTTATTTTGGATTTCTGTATTATTGATCTTTACAGCCTGCATGTATAATTATGTACTACTCAAATTCTTATTATTATTCATTAAAAGTCTAGTTCAAAGTTCGGTGAATCGTGTTTTTCTTGCAGTGTACTCAGATTGTATATTAAAAGGGTTAGAGACTGTTAGTTCTTGTTTTGTTGACAAATACACGCACTTGCTGGCCGCACAATGAACTCGAAATTTTTAATACTGCACTCGGCTACGCCTCGTGCAGTATTGAAAATTTCTCGTTCATTGTGTGGCAAGCGCGTGCGTGTATTTGTCAACAAAACACTCACAACAGTCTCTAACCCATAATTAATTAATACTTATTAGCTGGGCAGGAGTTTGTATCAAAAGTTAATTCTATTGTTTGATTTGTATTGGGGTCTACAGTTGTGTACATGTGATCTGAATATGGTGCTGGGATTGGTTTGCACCCGCATGAATATTTAATGAATTTTACAATTGGGGTTTAAAAAGAAATTATTTTTAAAGTACTTCACAGAAAATTGTGTATTTTTCAGTAAAGGAACGTTTAAATTCGTTGCGAATTAAAGTTAATCTTATTTTATAATTGTGAAAGCAAACGACAGCAAAATGCAGCGAAATTTAACGACAAAACACTATAGGACGATCTCCGGATTAGTTGGCTGCATTTAAGATTAATTCTTACTTTGCTAACTTTTATTCTAGGCTATGTGTTCTAATATATTGTCAATGTTTGATCCTCTCAGCAGGTACTCAGAGAGCGAAACATCAAAAAAGGAAACTGGCCCTGAGTGAATGAGAAGTAGAAGAACATTTGGAAAAGTTTTTATCGTTCATAGAAGGACCTTTTACCACACTTTGTAATTACAACAATAATAATGATACAAACCCTGATCGTAAATAAAGGATCGTTTCGAATTTTTGACATGTACCTTATAGAAAATGTTTTCTTTAAGTATATCTCTATTACTTGTTAAGAAGTAGGAAAAAATAAACAGAGATATAATCCAATGGAAACTTGCAAAAAAATTTCATTTGTACATAAAAAAGTTAGCTAAGTTGTTTAAGTTCTCTCTCTTGTTCTTTTAGATATTTTTTCGGTAAAGGGTGTTGGCAAACTGTCAAATCAGCGCCCATTATCGTGTAGGCAACTGATAAATATGGCTATGTAAACTTTACGGAGAAAATAGTTTTATTGTACACTGAGTCATGCTTAATCCTTATTGTTATCAGTAATCATCACACAATAAATGAGTCAATATTAGTAAAGTCAACTTCACGACTGAAAAGAAGATACTAATGGCATATTAAAGGCTTGACCCAGATGCTCGTAAAACCTTTCCATAATGTAACATTACTAAGGATAAAAAAGTATGCCAATTCACTTGAAAAGTGAATGCGGCAAAACTTGTGTCGCTGTCCATTACTTTTACATATAAGTTTAGTTTACTCCGATGAGCAATTAGCTCTTGCCCAACGAAGGTGATACCAATAGGGATATATACGCCCACTGTGGGAGAAAGTCTCACTCCCATCTAAAATACTCCACTTTTCTTCGGGGACGATTATGAAAGGGATTTTACTCTGATCAATAATCCTTCAACCTTCTGGAGGAGACGATTGTGGATTTAAGTTTAACTCCCACCCGCAATCCTCTACGTTACCTAGAAGTGAGGTTTATTGGGGGAGTCGTACTTCCGTCCACAATCCATTCTTTCCAGAGGAGAAGACTGTAGGAGGAAAGTTTAACTTCATCAGCAATATTCATTCTCCTAGATTGTGTGAGGACCTCTTATTCATTCACAATCCTCCACTTTCCCAGAGAAAAAGACAATGGGAAGAAGTCTAACTTCCATCCACAATCTCAACTATTCTCAATGTAAGACAGAAGGATCTGATTGTGGATAGGGCTAAAATCCCTTCCAGCATGTTTACCTCTGAGACAGTGAAAAACGTTGGATTGGAATAGAAGTAACTCCCCTTATCTTTTTTTCTAAGAGAATTAAGAACTGTGGATGAAATTTAAATTTCAAAAAAAAGTTTTCTCATCTGGGATAGTGGATGATTCTGGAAAGGAGAAAAGTTCTTTCTACTAATCAACACTTCCAGGAAGGTGTATGGTTGTGTAGTGAGTTGAAACTATTTTACAGTAGTATCTCTTGGGCGCTTGAAGTACTGAGGATGAAAGTTTTATTTCCTATCCTAAACTCGACAGGGATTGAATATTTTAGATGTAAAAATAAGCCTTTCTTCGTTGTAAGAGACAAGTTGCGATAGCGAGTAAATAAAATTTAAATGTAAAAGAAACAGATAATAAAACCAACATTACAAGACACCGTTTTTTCGCATTTTTGCTGCCGGAATATATAAATAAATTAACCCAGGAAGGGTGAGTGGGAGTACCTCCCCCTCAGTCTCTCCTTCTCCGGAGGGGAGTGGGAGAAGGGTGAGTGGGAGTACCTCCCCCTCAGTCTCTCCTTCTCCGGAGGGGAGTGGGAGAAGGGTGAGTGGGAGTACCTCCCCCTCAGTCTCTCCTTCTCCGGAGGGGAGTGGGAGAAGGGTGAGTGGGAGTACCTCCCCCTCAGTCTCTCCTTCTCCGGAGGGGAGTGGGAGAAGGGTGAGTGGGAGTACCTCCCCCTCAGTCTCTCCTTCTCCGGAGGGGAGTGGGAGAAGGGTGAGTGGGAGTACCTCCCCCTCAGTCTCTCCTTCTCCGGAGGGGAGTGGGAGAAGGGTGAGTGGGAGTACCTCCCCCTCAGTCTCTCCTTCTCCGGAGGGGAGTGGGAGAAGGGTGAGTGGGAGTACCTCCCCCTCAGTCTCTCCTTCTCCGGAGGGGAGTGGGAGAAGGGTGAGTGGGAGTACCTCCCCCTCAGTCTCTCCTTCTCCGGAGGGGAGTGGGAGAAGGGTGAGTGGGAGTACCTCCCCCTCAGTCTCTCCTTCTCCGGAGGGGAGTGGGAGAAGGGTGAGTGGGAGTCGTTGTTCCTTCCACTCTTACTTTCCTTTGGGGCTCCTCAAATGGTGCAGCAATTGGGAACAGTTTATACAGTAAAGAAGGACAAAAGGACACATGTTTTGATGGAACATTCGTTCAGAATGCTCAACTTTTTTTTTCTACGTTTAAGTATGAGTTACTTTATTTGTAGAAAGTTTTTAAGAGCATTCCATGGGTTGTCCTTTAATTTGCTCTTTACACTTTCTTTACAGGAGTTAAATTTCGAATTTTACTTTAATTTCTGTATGGAATTACCCAACTGAAAACTATTTTTTTGTATCGATTGGTTGTTGCCGTAGATTTCGCCATTTTTAGTGCTTGGTAAATGACAAATAGCATTTAATGAAGGATGACAAATAGCATTTAATGTTTTTATTAACAAATCTTGAAAGTTTACTCTTTAAACATTCTCAATTCCCCATTATGCACATTTGTGATGCTTCACTATTTATTTCCTTGCATCCCTCACATCTCTGCGTTCCTATATCGAGAAGAATATTGATATATTAGAAGGCGTGTTTAAGAAGTCAAATGTCCTATTTTAAATGATAAATGGAAAACAGGATCTGCAAAACTGACTAAAAATTTGGTTGTTCCTTGTGTGTGAGTTTAATGTATACTCTGGTTCAGTACTCATCAAACTCTTGTTTCCATTTAAAATACGGCTAAAATCAAATAACCTGTTAAGAAATTAACTGAATGCACACTTTCTGTACTTTTAATCGATCTTTGCTTGTGTAGTGAAATTCTAATTCTGCAAAATAAATTATAATAAAAGTACGTTTTCTGCTTTACAAAAGCGACTTTTATACAAAACTTTTATTAGCTCAAAGCTTGGGCAAAGGTACCACTTGATTTGCGAACTCTTGATTATCCGTGCATCTCAGAATCTTTTTTGCTAATATCTTTAAAGACAAAACAGTTCAGACTTGTCTCTGACCATTCTTACACCTTTTTAACTTGATACTTAGGTACATAAAAAATTGAAGGCAGACGAATATTTACGCTAATTAACATATTTTAGTTCGAAATGCATAACATTTTCAAATTTTAATAGCGGTCAACATCATTTTTTTACTCAAATTTCATAATGAGAAATTGTTCACTCTTTTTCTTGCTATTCCTACGTGGTTCAAATTATAGCTCATTTTATCAAAAATAATTCCAACCTTGTACAACTATGTGTACAATTTTGAGGGGTCTCGAAAGAACGTATTGGGAGCTGTACCTATTTTTTGCAATTGACTTTAAAAAAAGAACTCAGGCGTATAAATGTCAACTATTAAACTTTCGTTTTGAACTTTTTGAAAACATTTATCGAACCATTTCCGAGATTTTTCAATGGCGCATAAAAATAACATTAGTTGTAAATTCTAAAACAAGTGAGCTCAAGAATCGAAATCGTTCTCAGGAATGATTAGGAGGAAAAAAAGCAAAACATTACTGGCGAGCAAAGATGAGTTGTATGGTTGATGTGATGTCATAGTTTATGCCGTTACAAAAAGGTGTTACGCAAAGTTTTTAATTTTTTTTACCAAAAATATGTCATTTTAAACAGCATGACTATAGGACTATTACAAATGTCTTTCGAGTTATGACAACAATTTAAAGAAATTTCAGTGTTTTGCAGGACAATACGGTTCCTTGAAAATAAATTCCCTTTTAATTTTTCTTCCAAATATGTTTTGGGGTATCTACAAAGTAGGATTACCGTAATGTTCAGAATTTTATTATGTCAAATTCCATTCGATAAACAGGATATACCAAACAACAATCGTGTATTTAGGTATTCTTGTGTTCTCAGCCTAATTGGACGTTTAAAATTTTTATCCTAACTGGGCCAAGTTGTTCAAAGTGTTTTAATATTGGTAATCATTTTTCCGAATAATTTTTGTTCAACATATTTTGACTTTGAGAAGTGTTAAATAAGCAGCGACAAACGGCTTGAAACGACAGAATAAAAAACAGAAATTAATTATTTTTAAAGTTCAGTCAAAGTAATGTAATTATATTGAGGGTATCGTCTTTATTTCCTGCTAAACAAAAACGAATTTACACACTTTTCCAAATATCTGAATAGGATAAACGTCCCGACGAAAAATGCTATAGAGCCGTAAGTCATACTCTGTATTTTTGCCATCAAAGTTCTAAAAATAAAAAGTCCTAAAATACATCTCCGGTACAAATTCTATTTAATAACAAGTACAAAAAGTAAGAGTTAGCTAAAAAACGCCTTCCGCCGAAACAAATCATTAATTTCGGTTCAGTCATTTCATACGCAAATCGTCTTATAAGAAAAAGTTATCAATCGTCTTAGAAGAAAGTTACTAATTTTTATATCGTTTCCAGAGAAACGTAAGTATGTTTTAGACTGCACGCTTTCTTTGATTGAATTCTTGAATTCAGAATAATCGCCAATCCTTGTTTTTGCAACACTTTTCAAATACTTTCCTGAGAAATTTTCGAACAAGTTAGTTTAGTTTTTTTTGTTGGTTTGGATCGTACTTCAGAAACGCCACACGGATGACCCTCAAGGTAGAGTTTAGAAAGCTGAATGTGACCCTTTCAAATCCTAGTTCAAAATATCTATTCTCCTAACTGATTGTTATACATTTATTTCAATGTGATTTGTGAGATTCTGGTAGTAAATCAAGACAATTTCCTCCCAGTTTTATCACCTCGCCATTCTTGATAGCAAAAGTACAACGAAACTCTTTCTACAAGATATAACAAACGATTTATCATTATTATCTCTATTTATTATATAAACATCAGTGAAATACCAGGAAATCTTTCGCACGAAAAAATCATATCTTCACACGTGAAAATAACATGTTATTTTCACATGTGAAGATATCGATTTCGGAACATTTTCTGGCAAGTTTGCCCTGTTTCAATGCTTAATGAGCCAAAGAAAATCGATATTTAGTCGAAACATCCTCGGATCTCCCTCGGCAATCTTCGGATATCTTCGGAAATTTTCGGAAAAGTTCGGAAAATGTTCGGAAACATTCGTACGACCTTCCGACAACATTTTGCAAATCTTCGGAAATCTTCGGAAAATGGTCGGAAATCTTCGGAAAATCGTCAAAAACATCGTAATTAGTAGGTTTATATAATAAACAGAATATTACATGGTTGCTTGGAGATATGAAGTTTATCTTCTCGTGTTCAAATCAATATCCCACTCGTTCGCTGCGCTCACTCGTGAGATATCGATTTGAACACTGGAAGATAACTTTCATATCTCCGCGCAACCATGTAATATCCACTATGTCTTGGTTTGGAACTAAATCCTTCTAAAAACGAACGACCATAATGATGACTTTCTAAAATTCTAACATTCAAAGTATCGAGGCGTCTGTTATGTTTTATAGTTGTTGTTCAACAAATTTTCAGCAAGTGACGAGTTGACATGCAATTTTACAGTCCCAAGGCCTGTTTCAAGTGTTGTTTAAATTTTAAACCAAGCATTTTGAGCTACAAGGAATGGGTTGACATGAGTTTTTTGTTTGAATTCCCTTAGAATTCGTTTGCTCAAAGTATCTCTCATAACTCTAAGTCGATCAATACGTCATTCGACCAACATTCAAATTATGCAAAGAAATATTTAGCAGTTTCATGTTGACCCCCGAAAAATATATGAACTGGATCTTTACAGGTTGCCTTGCAATTCTCTTAGTGAAAGTGATAAATGATCATCGCAGTGAATTTCCAATTTAAGCAATTGGAATAAAGAAGCCTGAAAAAAATTCAGGGCTTCAACGGGATTCGAACCCGTGACCTCCGCGATACCGGTGCGATGCTCTACCAACTGAGCTATTGAAGCTACACATTGGGAGCGAGGTCAATTGTGAGTTCATATTTTACCCGTGAGAGGAGTGAAATGATGTAATGTATATGAAATAATTCATATATGAACTGCGGATGGATATGAAAGTGATAAATGATCACCGCAGTGATGATTTTTTTTCAGGCTTCTTTATTCCAATTGCTTAAATTGGAAATTCACTGCGATGATCATTTATCACTTTCATATCCATCCGCAGTTCATATATGAATCATTTCATATACATTACATCATTTCACTCCTCTCAAGGGAAAATATGAACTCACAATTGACCTCGCTCCTAATGTGTGGCTTCAATAGCTCAGTTGGTAGAGCATCGCACCGGTATCGCGGAGGTCACGGGTTCGAATGCCGTTGAAGCCCTGAATTTTTTTCAGGTGTCTTTATTCCAATTGCTTAAATTGGAAATTCACTGCGATGATCATTTATCACTTTCATATCCATCCGCAGTTCATATATGAATCATTTCATATACATTACATCAATTCTCTTAGTGTTGGTTCAGCCAGTAATTTGGTGATACATCTAGAAAATACTCTCAATTAATGATATTCCTTACGCAATACTTCACAACTATTGCTATTGAAATCAGTAGAAACAGTACACCCGAATAATTCCCTACCAAAACTGTAAAGAAGGCAAAAGGAAACTATGGACTTATCTTCAAAGAACGAAGTTACCAACAGTCAACTTGCTTCAGAATCCAAAAGCTACAGCATCGTCACTTTGACCCATAATCGGTTGCACTCCGGAGCCCTTGCACTCTCTTTTACTACATCTCTGCTCCACCTGGAGAAACAAAGAAACTTCAGTATTACTGAAGCCACTTTTTCATTGAGAATATTTACTTGCTGTGTTGTTTAAGTCTAGTATTTTAAAAAATATGCTAGGTTTAGATCTCGAACGAATGTGCTCTGGCCATGTCTCATAAATTAGAGAGATGTTATCAATTGGGCGTTATTAAAAATACATGATATTATTTTCGTTTGTTTTCTCTTGTTTTGGCATCGTTTTATATCTCTACCTGCACAAACAGTTGCCGTTCAAGTTTTGTTGAGTGGTTTTAATTTATTAATGCAGGTATGCAATCGTTCCGGCACACTCTTTCTAGATTTGGTTTTTTAGCTATTTTGGTATTTTGCAATTACAAACTCCAACGAAATATTACTCACCACGAGACTAAAATTTAGCCGAGTTTTGCTTATTTTGCAATTACTAGCAGGATAAGAAAGATGCTGAACGAATTTTTGAAGCAAGGATAGTTCTTAAACATATCACTTTTAATATATTTTTTTAATATACATATATTTATTTTTACTGCTGTAAAGCCTATCTTGGAAGTGGTCAATAAAGTTTCGATTTCTAAGCTAATCTTAGGCCTGGAGTATCGTCACTGTGAAAACGTCGATGTAACATTTCAGTATGGTTTGAATCAGTTTGCTTCGACTGATGTCAAATGCTTTTGACTAATGCCTACGAAACAAACAGTGCAAGAAAAATTAAAAATGCATTTCTTTTAAGCATGTATTTCAAATTATTCCCATTGGTTTTTCAATCCCTTTATAACCACTCCTCGTGAACATCACGCCACTTAAAGCCGACCAGGCAGGATACTCAAAGTTATTTTTTTTTCTTATTTTTGTATGAAATAGTGTGTATTTTTCTTAACTTAGTTTGGTTTTCATTGTAGCTTGAAACGTTGGAATTTTGTACTTGTCACGTTTACATTCCTTTTCACTGTCTCCGTTTAGACTGTAAATTTTATTCAGATTTTTCTTCACTGTTTTTGTTGTAGTTTATATTTGGCTTAAGGACGTTCGCGCGAAAATTTTCTAGTCGATAGATTTTTTTAAAATTTTTACAGCAGTCAGATAATAAATTACTTGTGTCGGAAATGCAAAAAAGAGTGGGGGTCACCGACTTCGTTTCAGAGATAAAGCGTGTGGAAAACTACCCTTATTCTGAAAAATTGGCCAACGCAATTCAACATGGTTTACAGGATTTATAGTTAAAAATATTAAAGATGAGAAAAGAGAGGCAAATGATCTTAGTCATATTTTGTAGAAGTGGGTCTGTTGCGTAAAAACATTCTAGTGTTGCCGACTTTTTGTTAGACTTAACCCTGAAAGCGGTATTTGAAACCGTCGTACAGCAAAACGAAAAGCTCAAAAAGAGGCATTCGAACTTACGTGGGACCAAAAAAATTGAACTTTTAATCGATAGATTTTTTTCATTTTTACGCAAAACATAGATAATTGTCAACAAAAGTGATCCGTTTAAAAAAATGTGGGGGTCACCGACCATCTAAGAGAGTTGATTGCAAGCAAAGTTCACGCGACGACTACCAGCCCTATATGTGCGTAGAAAATTTCTTCAGCGCGCGCGCTCGTGCATGACGTGGCGTGACGTTGCGACATGAATTACGTGCGCAGTTAGGATGCGCATAAACAATTAGCGCGAACGTCGCCAGGACGTATACTGTAACATTTCAATTTTTACTTATATCTTTGTAATAAAAATTGATATACAGATCAGGGCCGTGACCAGAAGTTTTCCATAGATGAGGCAAGATCTTGCTAGGAGATTCTGGGGGCATGTCGTCCAGAACATTTGAAATCTAAAAGCTCTGAAATTCTTTCTTCAACATTTTGCATATCTAGAGAAAAATCAATCTTGTTCAACTTGGGATCATTTTCCCAACAAAACGTATATATATATTTTTAATTTTGGGTTAAACTCTAGACGAGGCAAGTGCGTCGTCTTGCCTCTTGCTAGTTACGGCCCTGCAGATAAACTCGATCGCTGGCGGCTCCCTCTACATTTTGTTGTGTCGTTTGCGTCTTAACTTATATTAGGTATGTTTTCTATTCGCCTGAGCGAAGCGAAAGAGAATAGAACCTCAATTCATCGGTTTTAGAATAACACGGCACTAGATGTCAACCCTTTCAATGCAAAACGTTTTTAAATGTTGATTTTTAAGAATTTGGTGGTTCAAGACAGTTTCCTTCAGATGACGATTTTTTTTATTCATCACCCAAGTACATAGTAATCGTTACCAAGATAATTTGATTTGAATCTGACAAGGTACTTTACATTGTATAACTACAAGTTAAGATGTCTAAAGCACTACTCTGGTGTATCGCTGTTTTCAGCCTCAGTTAATCTGAAACACCGCAAAGATTTTTGAACCTGTCACACAAGTGGAGAGTTAGTCTTTTTTGATTTCTTTAGCCCAAGATAATTTGATATGAATGTACTCAAGGTACTTAACATTGTATAACGAGATGTAAGAAAAAGACTAGTCCGATGTATCATTGTTTTAGCCTCACTCAGTAGGAACACATTTCTCTTTACTATTTCGAACAATGTTAATTTGGTTTGCTCATCATTGCGTTATACAAACTGGAAATGAAACTAAATAATCAACTGCAGTCTTGCGTTCTTTTTACTGAATTTCATGAATTCCTTTTGGTGGTAAATCATGATATAGTAATAGAAAACATTTTTGTACCGACAAAGTGTAAATAACCGGGAGAGCTACAAAAAAAAAAATACTTAGCTGAAATGAGATGTATCCAATGGTCAATTGAATCCAGAGGCGGAGAGCTACCAGACTTCGATCAAAACAATAGCTGCACTTGGTGCATTTTCATTATTATTAATATTGATCTCTGTTCAACAAGCTAGAGAAAATAGAGAAAACATTAGTAACTTGAACAAAAGAAGTTTTTTTCTTCATTCATCAAGTTTAGTAGCCTGCATTGCAGCCAGACGCAGACTCGTTCCCAGTCGCTCCCTTGGCGGTTTTGACTAGAACGCATTGCATCAAGGGAAGGCCGAACGAAAATCGGGTAGCGACCCTACTTTTTCTTCGCCCTTCCCAGCCTGCCCCGCAACCCTTGCCTTATTCCGCCTCAGTTTTTTATCGCCTTTAGAAACAAATAAGTAGGGACTGGGAACGAGTCTGAGCCAGACGTGTCACAAAATCCTCGATATAAACAGGCTTAGCTCCGGATATTTTTCGGTGGGTTGTACCTGCAGAAATGTCGAGGAAAACTAGTAGACATTTTGCAGTGACTCGTACAAACGTGCTCTTATCGATCGAGGGAAGCAGATAACATCAGTACTGCCCCAGTACACCATCCAGACTTACAAACGGACTTAAAATTGAGACAGGATCTTGCAAATGACAAATTTAATAACTGTTAATTCAGCAATCATCGAACGATCACCTTACCTGAAATTGTAATTGTTTGTAACGTGATGAGGCCTGCGAGGATGGGAATAACAACGCTTCACATGCTTATTGCTAATTATATTCATGATTTCTTTGGCGCCAACACTGAACATGGCCGCTCTGTTTGCAAATTCTTTTGGAAGCACTTCTACTGCTCTTATAAACTTGACGAAAAACAAGAAAAGATTAATTTATTTGTATTCTAAACCAGGAAAAAGTTCTTATTCACCGTCTGCTGGGACGGGAAGGAGGCGTCGAAGGAGTTTGGTTTGACGCCAGCTTACTGACAAGTATAGAAAACTGAAAACAACCCTCACATTCGATGCGATACAAATTGCAAACGAAAAGTTAGTGGCGCGAGAAATAGTTCGCGCTTGGCCTAACAGTATAATTCAATAACTACTTACGGAAAAATGGTGTTTGGAAACTCAGTATTTCAACATATACACTTCAACGATTTCCTCGGCGTGGCCAATTCAACTAAATGAGAAACTAGAACTAAACTTTACCGCTTCGTTACATTAGACCTTTTAAAAGCCAAAACTTAAAGGCTAGCGTAATTTCAAAAACTAGAGCTACATAACAACTAAAGAAATATCACTGAAACAAAGAAGAGAAGATATGTGGACTTATCTGAGCGAAGCACATTGACGTTCACCGTTCACCGTTTGCTTAACAGAACAACGATGACCAACACTAAAATCATGGGTGTGTCATGACGCTAAAACTCTTATACGCTATTAATATTCATTCAAATATGCAACGACAAATATGGTTTGCACAAACAATTCACCATTAACAGCTTTCTCGAGATGTTCAACATTTTTGTGTATTGAGTGTAACCTTAACAATACTAGGAGAAAGCTCGCACCCCAGTCATCACCGCTGGATGTTTTCTTTTGTTGTTGTTGGAATAGGCGCTCATTAATGTCAGCTTTTGAAATGGCACATATTCGTGACTTGAAATTTTTTAAATCCCGACATTAATTTCAAGCCCGAAAAAAAAAAAAACGCTTTAATTTCTAGCCCAGCCACATCCTTTAAACTTGATGAATAAAACCTTTTGCCTAGTATCTTAACTTTACAATTCGGTTGTTATTCCACAGAAACACATTGGTAAATTGTGGAAGAATGAAAACAACATTAAAGACCTTTTCCAATTTATGATAGTAATAAGTTTAAACTTTGAACAGCGTCGTTGAGGTTTTATTTCCAAATCAAATGAGAAGCCTGGTACAAACAGACAAAGCGATTTAAAGGGGAGATTAGAGGGGAAGGATGCCTAACTGCAAACTCTTTTTTTAGTTGATGTACCACTGCGAACATTTTTTTTTCGAATTTCGAACTATTGTTTGTTATACATATTAGGTTTGAAAACAATTTATTTTGTATTTCTTGGCCCTGCAAACATTTTTTTGCAATATTATACCCCCCCCCCCCCCTCCAAACGAATGATTGTCCGTCCCTAAAGGTCTTCATTTTCCTTGTTTCCCCGACTCAAATTGTTCTGCCTGTCCTTGGTGTTTTCCTTTACTCTCTCTTTTCTTACTTATATGCTCCCAGAAACACAAGCACACCGTCTATGTTTATTTTTGCGATGATTATTCAATTGCGCACCGGTATTATTTATCTCAGTTATTGTTACGCTAGAGAAGAAATGAGTCATGATATTAGACCATTATAAATGGGGCTACGCTCATTTTTCACTTTCGCGAGTTTGAATATGTTATAGAAGTTCAATCCTAATTCAACCAGGCACCTTGCTGTAGGCACAAACTATTCACTAAATTTTTGTTTTCTTTCGTAGCTTTTGCTGCCCAATTTTTACCATGGATAAATAAAGATTACCATCACATAAGAGACACGAACATCGTAAATGTTTAAAACCGTATCTAATCTCGAATCACCAAGCGTTTTAGAATGTGAATTGCATGGAAAATCTCGCTTTTTCTTCTTTGGCTTTTTTAGCCACATTTAAAATGTACATTCCTTTCTAGTGTTTATTAGCTGACTGAAACTTTCACAGAGAATACCCTAACCAAAGAATAGCCAATGTAAAAATGGGAATTTTATTTTTAAACAATGGTAAAGACAGAAAATCCCTTTTAATAGGTAAATAAGCGCTGTAGTTTTATTCCAGGTAATCGAGTTCAAGAAATAAAGTCCGACTTAAACTGTTAATTAAGGGGTTTGATCTAAATACTTCTGCGTGCTGCGAAACGAATTTAAAGGGTCTTGGAGATGTCAGAGTGTGTAATTAAAACTCATTAACATTAGTCACAAACATTATTTATTCCCATCACCACGTCTTATTTGTTTTACAAAACTGTTTTTTTTTTCTCAAAATCTAACTACAACAGTTGTTGGATTAATTACTTAACTTCAGAGCTTTTTTTTGACAGGAGATCATTTTTTCATAAAATGGATGCAGAAGGCATGGAGACAGTTCTTATCACTGCACCAGTATATAACCCGTGGCTTTGATGAATTTGTTTCCATTATCTGGTGACCATGCAGCCGCGTTTCCACACGTGTTGGAGTCATCAGGATGTCCTCCTGTACCAAGCCCGAGTCTGGAATCACAGTTGCTGCAATCGTTTTCGTTGTTGCCAATGAAGCCGATCCTTGCTATGGACGTGCCTTTTTTGCTACACCCAGCATTGAATCCTTCCTTGTTACAGTTGCGCTGCAAAGAGGCCTGTGAACCAATCAGCGTCTTCCACGTGTCACGACCCATTGAGGTGGCGCGGTATTGTCCATCAGCGATTAGAGAGTACAGAGAGTTGGCCTGCTTGTTGATGACAATGAAGTTGATCTGCTGGCCGATCTTCATTCCAAGACAAATCTTGGAGAAGGGTGTGTTCCAGTAGGTTGGTAACTTGGTCTCTTGTAAGTCAAACCCAGTCTTGCCTCCTGCAAGGTTATAGCCGTTTTTGTCGCTCCAAAAATGAGAATCGAAATGAAAAGTGTTCTGAAATTCAAAAAAAAAAAAAATAAAAACGGTTTCCATTCAAAATTCAAGCAAAAGTGGCAAAAATAAAGTTACCTAAAAAAACCCTCTTTGCATATCCCGGTAGTGACATTTCAAATACAGTTAAAAAGAAATTACTGAGACCTAAGCTCTCAACCTGACCGCGTGAGGGAAAATTAAATTTGGAGTTATCAAAAGGCTAACTCAAATCGGACGTTTCATGTTAATTCAAAGCAAGTGAACTTGTGCCATTAGCATTTTTACGTTGGTTGACATTAACTATCCCGAGAACGCTAGAGAAATTAATCACGGGCGCTTCACTAAGGGAAATCAAATTCAGCAGAATGTTTGAAGTAATACTCCAAATTGTATTTTTACTATGCGGTACCGTTGGTAATGAAAATTTTGCACTAATTGTTCGAAAGTTGAGTGAAATTCATCTTAATAAAGTATTAATTCCGACGGAATGTCCACACTCTTTTAACAGTGTTGGGGATAGGTTTGTACCTTTGTGCCGTCAATCTTCATAGCCAGCGTCCATCCTCCATCTCCACATCCAAAGTTTCCCATGTGACAGTAAATAGGAATCTTTTGTGAATCAAACGTCAGGGTGAACACTTTTGACGACCTGTTTAGGGAAGGACAGATTGGGGGTATTCAGTTTGTATCTAAACAACTTTTTTTTTCTCGAGAGACCAGAAAAAATTTTCGCATTGTAGACGAGGCGGTATTTAACCGCAACATTTCAGTTTCCTATCTGTACCCTTTGGTTAAAGACGCTGAATGATGCAGTGAGAATTATGTACTCAAGAACAAAAAACAGCGTCAATGACAAATATTGATCACTTCGCTCGTTTTTAGCCCCTACATCTTTATTTCTTAGTCATTTCCTCTATCCCTTCTCAGACAAAAGATCAGTGCAGGGCACACAGGGACCTGTTTGCGCTCTTATATTCCACACGCTTGCCGACGGTTGCAACAGAAATGCGATGAAAAACATTTTAACTATGAACTTACTTGTGTTTGGCATACAGTTCCTTACAAGAAGAGGCGGGAACGGCTGTATAAAGAAAATAAAAATCGGTTAAAAACGCGGTAAGATACTTGTGATTAAAAAGTAAGTTAGAAAGCGCTCCTGACCAAAATTAACTCCATGAAATTTAGTCAAATAGCTAGAATCGTCCGAGTTTACCTGGTGGTGTTGGTGCTGGCGATGGTATTGAGATATTCTTAACCAACGCAATAAGATTATCCAGTTTCGATTCCAGAGAAATAAGGTTATCCAGCTTCGTTTCCAGCGTCTCAATAGCGACAGTACAAACCATCATCTTGTCGCAGTGAATTGGCGTTTGGTTGTCACTGCCCCCTAAACTAGAGTTGGCGCCACACACGGCGATCAGAACGATCAGGGTAAGTAAGTTTGCATTCAAACAAGCTGCAAGAAACGAGCGCATTTTGAAAAACTGGAGTTAAAATTTTACGCTTTTCAACCGGCTGAATTTTGTGGATTTCTGACTTCAGTGATTTTGCTTCCGTGTTTACAAGACGTTATTGCCAACAAGACGCGAATATTCTTGCTAGCAGCCACGTCGACCAATCAATAATTTCCAAATTCATTTTTAACTTAACACGCCCTCTGTGCACAACTGCTCTCGAGAAGTAAATCAATTAATAATGACGAGAAACTAAAATCACTGCAATTTTTTTCGTTTTTGCTGCAAATTTATTAAGGTGAATCAACGCATGTACGATTTAATTTGTGAATGACATTATTTTTCAGTGACTGTTGAAAAAAACAAACATTCGTGCAGCATGAAGTTGAGTACTAGATGGTTCGTAACCTACCAAAGGGTTGAAAAGCTAATAGAGCTAGTTCGAATTGAAATAGTTTTTCAACCGTTAATCAAATTGATGTTAGTGATTTTAAGTCTTGTTGAGGCTTCTTATTGTGATTTGTATTTGTATTTAACGAGTAAAAGATTTTGGCAAGATAGAAACACGAAACACGAAAGTCAAAACAATTCAGTCGAGACCTTCAGTTTATGCAACTTTGTTTCGGTTGAGAGATCGCGAATATTGAAAAAATATTTACTGTAAAAAAATTAATATAAATACTAGACAATTTATAAATAAGTGTTCAAAAAGTGCGTAGTATAGCTGTTTATTTGAAGGAGTCTGCGGCTAGTACAGGAATACTACTTATAAATTTAATTAATTAAATTAAAATTGGTAATGAACGTTTATTCGTTTGTCTCACGATAGAATCGCTTTGAGATGTTGATCGCGACGTTTCGACTGCAATACTGCTAGTCTTCATCAGTCGAAACGTCGCGATCAACATCTCAAAGCGATTCTATCGTGAGACAAACGAATAAACGTTCATTACCTATCTTACACCACGATGAACAATATTCACATCTTTAATGACATTAAATTAAAATTATTATTCAGCGCCTTCAGGAGTTCTAAGCGCGTTTGACGCTTTCAGGGCGAGGTGGTCAGAATGAGAGTACTTCAGATACTTTCCTATTTAGAGTAAACGTTTTTCTTAGTGGGC
>NC_135758.1:34996793-35406239 GCF_052425735.1 Oculina patagonica | reverse complement strand
TATTGTTTTCATGTTACGTTTACGCCAAATAGAATATCGAAAGAACTAAACCGAGCTGTAAATCGTCTAACGCACGACACCAACAAAATATACAAAGTAAAAGCAAAGAATACAAACTAAAAGAAAAGTGTTTAAATGGGCAAGACACCGACAACGCAAGGACTTATTACAATGCACAAAAAACAACAAAGACGCCTGGAAGAACAACGAAAGGGAGTCGCTATTTTAAGAAATAAATATGTTGAATCTCGTACCTTCCTTCTTCCAGTTTTTCACCGAACACCAAGTACTTCTTGTCATATCTGGGTCCAAGTGGGTCACGTCTGGATGCACTTCCTTTACGATTTCTAAAAAAATCAATAAAATAAAGTCAAAACACTTTAAAAAGAAAAAAAACAATTTTATTGTCGACTACTTCCTGGAGAGTTTCCTAATCGAGTCGATCAATCAGAAAATGGAAACAATACGAGAAAAATTGACAAGGCTATAAGAAAAGTGACGAAATAATATGTAACAAAAACTGATTTTCTCACCCAGCGCTCTTCTGTCTTCCAGCCTGCTTGTCCAGATCAGAAAGCTTGTGACTCAGCTTAAAAAAAACAATGATTCATACAACGATTACTTCCTAACAGACCAGTATGTAAGTTTATGGTTTACTGGATTACTGCGCCGGTACACCATAGAAATTTGTCGCCAGTGGTATGATACTCAAGAACCAAGTTTACAGTAGCTACAAGAGTCAATTGTTACTGTGGAATCCATGTTATAAAAGAACTAGCAGATAGAAGAAGTGGTGTATACATTAAGCTTCACGCGTCTTAATCGTGGGTGGTATTCAGACATGTCAGAGTACTGGGTGTCGTGGTAAAAGCTATATAATTTTTTTAATAATTACATCAAAAAGGCCTAAAACGCCCTAAAATTACCTCGCCTGGGGCTGCTGGGACTGTCTTTGGCCTCCCATCACTCTCTGCGGCCTTGGCTGCCCTCGAGAGAGACGCTGGAAATAAACATTAACAAAATAAAACCAGATTAGACTGATGTATCACTGAAGTAACGGTAGCAACGTAAGTGTATGACATGCTCTCTGTTATAATGAAACAAACTTGTACAAATACACGCATCGCGGAACATTTCGTACACGTTAAACATGGTTGGTTTATAGTAATCCGACGAAGTAATGTATACAGTTTAACAGAACACCGTCGCGTGAACATCACTGAGAGGATTGGCCAGGCCATAACTCAGGGCCGCTCTGCAAAAAGTATGAGACGCTAAAAGTGGCAAAGGGGACGTGACAAAACTTAAAGCAGTGCGTCCTTAGTACTACCAATGTGATCCACTTCGCAGTTAAGTCTCCGTAAGGTTTTCAAGTTAAAGCACGTTAAACTTACAACACTTGCAAATGTTTACACGTGACAATTGTGTAGCAAGGGCAAATGTACTAGGCCATTCCGAGTTACCCTTTGCCTCTGTTTCAAAACGAGTCTACATACGAAACCATTCATATGAAAATGAGTTTCACCTAAAGGTCCATTTTCATGCAAATCAAACTCATTTTCATACGAATGGTTTCGCACGTAAACTCGATTTGAAACAGACGCATTGCATTGGGTAACTCGGAAATGGCCTTATGCTTGTGAGATTACTTTATACGCACGACCGAGAATTCAAAACTACATGGAGAACACATACCGCTTCTGAAGCACAATAACAAACAACTGGTATATTCGACAAATACAAAATGATTCTGTCACTCACGAGTACTTTTGGGTTTCACGCCTTCTCCGTTTTGGGGTTCAGTGGAATCTGGTGTCTCGTTGCTTTCTATTAACACTTTCTGGGAGATCTTCCTTTTGCTTTTCTTTGATCTGTGATGGACAAAAGCGCACATAGCCGAAAAAAAAAATAAAAGTTACAATAGATAACAAATTATGAGTAGGAAGATTTGAAGAAAAAAATACAACAGATGAACAGTGATAGTGAATTCTTCTCACCCCCCCCCCCCCCCCCCTTAATGGGATGCTAGTCCATAGCAGGGTACCTCCAGCATTATTTCGCCGGTACCCATGTATACACCTGGGTGGAGAGAGGCACTATGAGAGTAAAGTGTCTTGCCCAAGAACACAACACAGTGACGCCGGCCAGGGCTCGAATCTGGACCGTTCGATCCGGATTCTAGCGCGCTAACCATTAGGCCAGCCTCCTCCTCAGGCGCCTCGATTTTCTTTCTCCGCCATAATCACCTTGCACTAACTAAGTTTGATGCCAACAGAGTACGCAAAACTACGTCTGGTTTTCAGTGGCTAAGATTTATTTATACAGACTTTTAAATTGACCTAGTAAACGTACTCTTGTAACACAAGGGTGTGCGTTTTACATTTCTTAAATACAGACCATTTACCGCAAATTGGACCTCCTCAAGTAGTAAAAGAATGCCGCACAAACTTGTGGATAATAGCAATAACGCAGCAAACAACATAAACACAACACATGTCTGAGCAAAGTTACACGCGGGTTTCTCCGGAAGAACCATGAAAAACATTACAAGAAGGATTAATTCTCAAAAACCACCATTCCTAATAGAAAGATACAAAGTAAAAGATAAAAAAAGAAGTTCTGAAAGAATTGACAGCAAACATACTTTGGAGAAGCCTTTCCTTCAGTATGCGTCGGTGAGAAAGGACTCTCAACAAAGTGACGAAAATTCTCTGGCGAAGGGAAGTTGTACGCTCGACGCCAAGACAAGATAGTGTGTTTGACAACAGGGGTCTGAACGGTGGGATTCAGTTTATCTTCACTGGAGTCTGTGTATAAATCTTCCGCTTCTTCTTCCCGATAGTACTGACAGACGATAAGCAGGAGAGAGAGAGCCAAAGAATTGAAAGACAAGAATGAAAAAAAAGGATGCACAAAGGTAGTCAGAGAAGATAAAGTGCTGCAAGGTACAGATACGAAGGTTTGCAAGTAGTTAAACTGGGGAGGATAGTAGAAAAACCCTGGGCGTTTTGAACGTTAGAACCTTTAACTGAAATGCAAGAGAAAGAATGAAAGAATATTCAGAAGAAAGAGAAATAAGTGAATAATGAGAATAATTTATATCTACTCCCTGCACAGAAGCATAGCACAATGAAATTAGAGATAATTCCTTCTTGGTCAAGTTAAGCTCTTAGCCGGGAAAGATGAGCTCGCGCTTAAACAACCGAAAGCACAAGAAGGAAAGAAAACGTTGGGTAAGAAAGGTTCCACTCAACATGGCAACGGATTTGAAGGAACAAGAAGAAAGCTGGGTAAATAATAAAGATGGTAAATTTCAAGCTCGGTGATAAATAATGAAGAAAATTGTTCAACATGACACGAGCATGGGACAAAGAAAAATTCTGAGTCCCCGACGGGAATCGAACCCATGGCCTCCCAGATACCGGTTGGGTGCTCTTCAAGAAGAAAGCTTTACGAAAAAAAGAATGAGTAAACACATTTGAAGACCTCTTTACTTCAAAGAAGTGTATGACGATGTCGACAATCTATTATCATTAAGTACATAGAACGCAGCAGGGAGACTATTCTGACCAGTCAGAAACCAGGAAATATGCAAACTGAGATTCCCTTCCGTGTTTCTAAACTAATCGATGGCCTCCTAAGCCGTTTGTATCACTTAGCAAATCCACCAGGGAACGTTATTGAATTACCTAACATCTAACAGAGAAACAAACAAACAGACATTTCTTATAAGAATTAAGCGACATTGCACACGCTTCTCAAACAGATTCAAACTAACTTGAGTGCTCCCTTAGAGCCTTTGTCTTCTTTTTTCTCTTCTTCCTTTTTCTCCTCTTTTTTCTTGAGTCCAGCCTGCAGTATCGCTAAACTTGGCGTGGCTGGGTTTAGAAGACAATTCAAGTACATGGACCTCTCGTGGAATGTTTGGAGAATTGGAATGAGGCTGCTTTGCACCTCACGAGCTGTTACTTGCTGGAGAAAACAAATGGACAGAAAAATAAAACTTATTTACTCTACTAACACCACACACAATAAACAGCATTGATATTTTTGCTATGTAAAAGTCATCTTAATCGAAGATCCTGAAATAAGGTCAAGACGGATTGTGGACGACGAGCTGATTTTTTTTTTTTTTTTTTTTTTTTTTTTTTTTTTTTTTTTTTTTTTGCATAGAGGCGCTTATCGAAAAATTGTCAGGAAATCAGCTGATTGGCAACCAAGGAGGTATTGCCCTGTCATTGTTTTCCAAATTCTTAGAGCTGACATTGGACGATACGTATGACAATCAGAAAGGGGAATAACCATTTTGATTATGGAACTAAACGGAATTGGATCTCATTTATTTGATACAGCATGCGCCTCACCTCTTTGTCAAGATTGGGTTTTTCAACCGCATCAATATGGCGCTCAAACGTGGACAGATAGATAGCGAGCTTTTTGGCTTGAGAATTACTGAATGCGACCTATGAAAAAACAGAAAACATCATTTGAGAACACAGCACACATTAACAGAGAGATATTCATCCTTATAACAAACAACAAACTGAATTAAAGAGTCTTTGTTTTGTTTAATCTTTTAGTCAAGTATATTCTGTTAATAACTTACTTCGCTTTTGACCTTGACTTGTGTGTTGGTCAGCCATCTTGTCACTTTTTCCATGAATGTTAAGTCAAACAAATGATTTTTAAACCTACAGAGCAAAGCAACAAATAAAATAAATTCCCTGCTTACTGGGTGAAGCCTGTGGCTTTCGTATCTTAATTTTCACTGGGTATCAAAGGGATTGTAAGAGGAAAAGGCTTATCTCGGGGGGAGTTTATTTTGTGGGTTGGTGTGCCATTACTAAATCAAGACTTCTAAAAATTGTATTAGAAGCATTCACATATACCTAACTTAACATAAGAGTAGGAGAATGCAGAGGGAACCTGCAATAAGCAAAAAGTTAATCGTCGCGGTAAAACTTCAGCTTGTAATATAAGTGAACTATTTTTAGCGTACCTATCTTCCAACTTGCCGGCATAGTCAGTAGCTGCCTCAAGTCTCTTGGACTCCATTCCCTCCAGTTCAGCCATAAACGATCCCTCTGAAGAGTCGATCTTACTCGCCATACGTTCCTATAATGCGAAAGTACAGTCACAGTAAGGTGCGTAGCCTGTATTGGATAATCGAGGAGATCAAACACAGACAAAGAAACAGGCACTCACCAGTTTCTTTCTGTACTCATCAACCTCATCCGTTGAAAAATTACCGCCATCAGAAAATACTCTAAAGAGATGAGAATCACAGTTTGAGTTCAGTAACAAATCTGTTACAGTCCAGGAACAACAGTGGGGGGGGGGGGGGGGGGAGGGGAAAGAGGAGTATTCTAACCTAAACCGCAAGTACACGTTCTTATTGCTTCATGTCACGCGGAAGAGGGGAGAGAGCATTTGCTAACGGGGATAATACACGGGAGGATTAAGGAAAGGGAAAATGCGTAGCATCGTAAGTTTAAGTAAGAACGTAATTTCTAACGTCATTTATGCCAAAGGGCCGATTCAGTAAAATAAGAGGAAAACGTATTTCACGGAATGTTCCGCCCATTCCAATTTTACTAGTTTGCTCGTGCTTCAAAGATGTAAAAAAAAAAAAAAATTTCACTTCTTAAAGGCTGACACTAGGCTTCATTAGGCTGACAATCCAACACCATTGATAAAAAAAAATCG
This sequence comes from Oculina patagonica, assembly GCF_052425735.1. Classification (NCBI taxonomy): domain Eukaryota; kingdom Metazoa; phylum Cnidaria; class Anthozoa; order Scleractinia; family Oculinidae; genus Oculina; species Oculina patagonica. The sequence goes on along the minus strand of NC_135758.1, from coordinate 35,400,533 downwards.
TGATAAAACATAGTAATAATAAAAAAAACTATTATCAGTTTCGCCACCCCTACTCCCGCATGCTGCAAAATAGCAACCTTATACAGCTGTACTAGCTCACAGGCGCAAAGATAAGTACTTACTTAAATGTCTTCCTGAATCTTGCGTTGGAGTTCCGTAGAGTGCTCAGCATATCATCCAGATCGTGACGAAACTTTCTCAGCGAAGTTCGGATCACATCCATGTACTACGGACAAAAAAGAAACAAATCAAAAAACAGAGCACAAGTCGACAAATTAGCAAGGATATAGGCTTCTGGCACGAAACACCGGCAAGTTAAGAGTGAAAAGGACTTTTACAGAGAAGAGATATGACACCAGCTGCAGTGTAATGGCCACAAGAAGTACTGAATTATACAAACGTGTAGTAATTGCATTTAAGATTTCTCACCTGCTCAACTCGCCCGGCAACTTGATCTTGGATCACTAACAATCTGAAGGAACAGTTATAATACAGTCATTCTTAATTTACTCTTACAACATTTTAGTGTTAAAACTATAAACTAGACCGAGTTGACACTACGGCTGCCCCCGCTGTTAATCAGTTTTTTCCGTTCTGCACATCCGTTACTACAGTCAATCACCACCCAGACACTCGCTTATCTTGCGTCATATTGACCAATCACCTTACAGGGATTTGTCACACCTCCCGATATCCACCTGCGGGCATTCTACAAAACACCCGATATTATTTGTGCGCTCACTTTGGGCAAATCGAGATTTTTTCTGTATATGCGGATATTATACGCGCGGACTCGGGGTTTGGTCTCTGGTTCAAAACCTTGCGGGGGCAACTACAACTATTCCAGAAGTCATCACTAATGTTGCATTCATGACATAAGAAATAATCACTATCTCTTACCCCAACAGTATAAAGTACAAGACAGTGAAACTTCCATATTAAGTAAGAAGCAACTCTCTTCCCAGACTGATTTTCAGTATTCTAATGTGACATTCATCACAGAAAAAAAACTTACTCGTGTGTTTTGGTCGCTGAAGTGAATGTCGCCTCAAGTTCTTGAACAGATTGTTTGAAAATGTCCGTCTGGAAAACAAAATAGAGTCGTTCAGTGTTAGATTAGCTTATTTAGACGGGATTACTGTATTGTGTCCTCGGGCACGTCACTTCAATCTAGACAAATCCACGGTAAAAGGCTAATTGACTTAGTCTCTTGTCCTTACTAAGGCAATTGATTAATTGGCAGCTTTGCTTTAGTAAGTCTTGACTAACCTCCTTATCATGTTCCTCTACCATCTGTTGAAACCTGGCCTTGAACTCATTCAGTGACGTAGTAACACCCTTGCAGTGTCGATCAACTCGCTCTCGATGCATTACCAATTCCGCTGCAGGACCGAGGGAAAAATATGTCGTTAGATTCTTTGGAGACCAGATGTTAAGGCAAGAGCCCTTTTTAAGGTTAAAGGGTTAATAACAGACAAGTACTGCTAGCATGCTCATGTAGTGCTCGCAGTGTACCTACCTGCTCTCACATTATGTACATCCTGCTCTGCTCTTGCAGCTCTTGGCTCGTGAAGATGAAGCCGTAAATCTAACTCACTGTTTAATTCCTCAACCTGCGGGAGAAATGAAAAAAAAGTTTCATTTTGCATTCCTGGCAGCCCTCTGGACTATTATCACAAAATATCGCACCAGCACTGACGAAATTTGTTACGTCAGCTTCCGTCAAAAGGCTACTTCGTGTTACTTAACAACCGCGGAAATCGTGGTTCAGTCACTTCTCAGAGCAGGTACCGGGCCCTGGCATTGTTGGTCAGCAAGCTTGCGACCAAATTTTTTAAAGAAATTCACAATAAAATTCATAATATGTAGAACAAGACTGGCTTAGAATCAAAGCATAAGTTTCAAGCGCTATGAAGAAAAGCGGAGGGATTACAAGTTACATACAACTATGCACCGTCAAGATACTGCAGATTCACATATTTACCTTAGCCGCTACCACGCTGTTTGCTCTGTCCATGGCTTGAATCTTCCATTCTTCGAGATGCTCTAAAAATTCCATTCTTATGCTACAATAAAGACAAACCATTAGCCAGTTATACAACGTTACGTGCTGCACTTGAAGTAGCCTCCTGAGCCTAGGCAGGCGTTCTTTTGGGGAGAAGAGATTAAGTGACAAGCCCAAAGAGCGTTTGCGTTGGAGGTTACACTTGAAGAGACTTCAGTGTCCTTCTCAAGCATGTATTGACTTTTTTGAACATGCTGGATGATCTTGGAGCCAATATTGCGAATTTGAGCAGCACGTTTTCCAATGATTATTGTAAAACAACACTACCTCATACTCAGAAGTCTTAGGGAAACTAGGCGCGCAAAGCCTCTTAAAACCCCTTGCGTTTCGCGCTCTTTACCAGTGCCTCGAAACGAAGCCATCTTCCTCGTTAATGCCTGATCACGTTTTAAATCAAGAAGGGCTACTTACTGTTTTCTAAGGTCCAAGAAAAGTTCCTCTCTGATGACGATTGATTCGATGTAAGACGGTAGGGTATCTTCTTCATCATCTTCTAAATAAGACAAAATAATGTTCTTTTCATTTAAATTACAGTTAACAGGGAGGGTGGAGATGGCGAAAGCAAAAGCTGTGAAGACAATTCATACCCTAGCTCCTTCGCTGGGAATAAAGAGGGAAGCGCTTAAATTCTTCTTTTAAATTAAAAGGTTTTCACTTGAAATGACAGTAAACTTTTATCTAAAATATAAGGTCATAGCTGCAAAAGACAAAGTTAAATTTCTTGCTTTTTGGACAATCGGACTTAACAAATAATGGGTTCAAACTTGATCTTTTAGAATTGAGAAATTTATTATTTTTTTATCACCCTTGTTGTCTTTTTGAGCTTACAAATATAATTTGGCGGCTAAAAAATTTTTTATCTAAATGGTTAAAAGCGCGAAACCGTTGTCACTAGAATAAAAGATTTGATTGGTTTTTGCTATCTGTGTTGGTTCTCCTTCTCTTCGACCAATCGGTAATGGAGTTAGTCTGAGAAACGGATAAACAAAGTACCTTATTGTTACTTATTTTCGCGGGACTTAATTTTCGCGATTTTCGCGAATTTTTGAAAATCGCGAAATTAAAGACCCCCAAAAATTAATTTTAACAGTTTTCTATTGTATTTTTTTGTTAATTACGTATTTTTGGCCAAATCGCGAAAATTAAGTCTCGCGAAATATTCCCGTTCCATTTTCGCGAAATTAAGTTCCCGCGAAAATAAATAACAATAAGGTAGCCAGATACCGATAAATTGTACGTGCGTGTGTTGTTTGCGTTTTATTGGCAGAGGGGTTTGGAAAACCAACGGACAGATGCCAACAAATTGTTATTAACACTTAATCCAAAACTTAAGGGAGTATCACAGTGAGACATATGGTGTTGTAGTTTTACCTTGTGTATCCGTAAGAAAGGTCATGCACGTCTTCATACTCTTAACACTCTCTGGACTCTCAGGCAGACCGTGCTCCCCAGGCTCCACCAGAATGTAGAATGTCGTACCGTTCGAGGTTGTCAGTACATCATCAATGGACTGGGCCGGCGGGGATTTCTAAACAACACCACAAGCTCAGTAAGAAATTTCTCTAGACAAGCGCATGCATATACCCTGTCTTTTTTTTTTGGCGTTTCCTTTCAATTCCAGTCATTAACCTTCATCATTGCTTAATCCCTATCTTTTCTTTGCTATTTCATAACTTATACCTTATGGTTACTAGACTGTTCACAGTCCCCTATTTTTCCGTGAAGTCGTAGAGATCGATCGTTCAGTCCGACGAGCCGCCATCTTGGTTTACGAACGCGAGCGAAAACTGGGGAGAGTGCAAAAACCCCGTGGGTGGCTGGGCTGGATGCTTCACGGAAAAATAGGGGACTGTGAACAGTCTAGTAACCATAAGGTATATTGGCTGAAAACTGATTGCAGGCGAGTTTCATGCGTGCGACTAACACAACTGATGGCGTCACAAGATTGAGAACAATCGTTTGTGTTGCGGTGCTTACCATTGTCGAAAGGAACCGGTTGGGATGACCATTGAATAATGTAATGTAATTTATTTACCCACGTGACACGGAAGAGCTCAGGAGCTCGTTAAGATGTGTACGTGCAACCATGATTTTCGTTGGTTTTTGTGGAGGGAGGAAAACCGGCGAACCGGGAGAAAAACCCTCAGAGCAAGGACGAGGGTAAGAGTTTTCCAAAATCAGCAAACCAACCGAAAGAGGTGGCTCTTAACATTTACAATTCAAATGGTAAGGGAAATTCCAGTCGTTCCAACTGGAATCGCGGGACAACCTTTGGAGGTTGTCCACAAGTTCCAACTGGAATTCCCGGAAAATTTACCATTTCATTTGCAATTTCCAACTGAAAATTCCGGTTTTCATGGCTAAATGGTAAGCACCCTTGGTGACCTTGATTGACAGTAGTTTTGTGAAGCCAACCATTGGTGCACGTTTTAGCTTCACAGTTGTTTCAATTTTGACATCCCAGTAAATTCTTACTTCTTTTTTCTTTGCCTTGCTCAGCTCTTGTTTTCCCATCTTATTATCTCTTCTCTTTGTTCTGGATTCCACCGATTGTTTCCGATCCACTTGGAAATACTTGCACACTTCACCATCATACTTCTTGAGCTCTTCGTTCACTAATTCGGGATAAGAACCCGAAGTCTGCATTTGAAGGCTGTGGAAATCGTTGTACCTGCGATAAAAGAAGTCGTTAAATACTAGGGGTGTGAAATGGTCCTCGAAATATAATGAGCCTCCACAAATTTTAGGTGAGTCTCGAAATCTCGGCTTCGTAAACAAGTGTTTCGGAATTTCGTGCTCGCAAAAAAGTAAAGGTGGTCTCAGAATCTCGAATTTTGCAATTTTATTTTTGTGTTTCGAAATCCCTCAAGCCCAGCAAAACTTTAATCTAAATAAACTGTCATAAAACCAACGCAAAACAAGGAAAATCATGATACAATGCCCTATAATGCTTTTAAATTTGCCGTTCCGATTCATCTAGAAATGAATTTTATTACGATGCAATTAGAGCAGACAGAGATCAAAGCGCTGTAAAAGTCTTCAATCCCAGCGTCTCGGCCTCGAATTCTAAAACAAGGGTCTCTGCTTCCCGGCGAGTCTCGGATTTTATCATTATACACCCCTAACACTCTGTAAAAAGAAAACAAATGACAAAAAAAATGAAGATTAATGAAAATCATGAATACTAGATTAGCCTTTTATGTTTGTACTTACAGCAGTTTAATCTCATCTAAAGCTGATAACGCCTTCTGCAAGCTTTCCGTTAACGCCTGAAAAAAAAACAGAGATTTTTATTGTAGTGATGATCCTTGTACAAAAGACAATTAGCTCTACTAGCATTCTGCTAGACACTTTCTAATCAAAATCTTCGTTTCAATAAATTATACCTGTTCACTTGAATCCTGCCTCATCTTGTCCATAATTATGTCCAGATTTGCTTCTTTTACCTACATGACAGCAGAAAAATAAAGCGTGAAAACATGCAGTCAACGTACATTACACCCAAAAAGGAACACGTGAAAAAATGTTAATATGATGGCGATCAGCAAGAATTGAGTTCCACGTGGTTTTGGAATCTTTACTCGCCTGGTTTGCACCGTCGTGATCTCGTCGATTTTTCTCCAGTTGTTCCTGAAAAATGAAGAAGCCCTTTAATAAATGCATGTAGAAAAGAGTTGGCCTCTTGACTAATATTAACATTCATTGTGTTAGGTGTAAAACATATCATTAGCTAAGAGTTGTTTATGCATGTATATGTAGTCATACGTTCGTATCTCCTGTTCGTCCCGGTACTGTCTTCGACAGCGAGTACACAAGGCCAAAAACCATCTTCTATCTGTTTAATACAATTCGTGCTTTCCTCTGGCGTGCGACCGTATCTTTGGCTCGTTTGACTACAATTTCATCCCTAAAGAATTAAGGATTATAGCAAACAAACTAACAAACAACGAGTCTGACTGGTTGAACTATTCTCTGGTAAATTTTGGAAACAATCCTTGGACTATCCTTTCTCATTCCTCAGGCAAATAACTCTATTTAAGTCTTTCTTGACTTACAGTATAGAAAAAGCTACACGTATTTATCAAATAATCTCTGACTGATTAATTTTGGAAACAATCCTTAGACTATCCTTTCTCATTCCCCAGGCAAATAACTCTATTTAAGACTTTCTTGACTTACAGTAAAGAAAAAGCTACACGCATTTATCAAATAACGAAACCACAAAACAGGGTATACAACTGTACCTGCAGCTTTCTCTCTTGTCGAGCCAGGCCAATTTCATGTAAGTCCCATAAATGTGCAGCTCCTTGTACGAATTTGAACAGCGACTTGATCATCATCTCGTGAAAACTGCACATGTTTTCCAACGTGCGCTGAAAATGGAAACAAGGGTCTTGTGAATACATGTACATGTAAGTACTTTCCTTGTGCCGCAAATAGATTATCTGGCAACCCGTTATGTATAAAAGTTTTTCAAGTTTTAACATTTACCTCCATTTTGTCAATCTCGTGTTCAAATTTGGTTTGCTTTTCACCGACAAGTGGCAGAAATGATTCATTCATCACCTAAAGACAAGATAAATGAAAACAAACTTCATGGAACGAAACCTCGACAATCGCACTAATGTCGACGTCTCTGCGTTGCTTGTGAAAGGAAGACACTGATTGACACTGACATACAGCACAGCGTTTGCAAAAGTGGGGTCCACTTATTCAATTTTTTATCATGTAAATTATAACTGTCATAATTACATACACTGTAGATTAGAATGTAGGCGAACTAAAAGTAGGATTCAAGTTATGATCTGTTCTCTTTCGGTTACGAATTGAAGCAAAGGCGTCTGATTTATAAAAGTCGCGAAAAGGAAGAGAAGCGCTGCAACGGGCAGAAAAAACATTAATACACAATGTTAAATAGTATTTTAATGCTGAACAACACTAGATCACCTCCTCGGTTCTGACTGCATCAAGGATGCCTCCTGAACGAAACTGTTCCTGAAAACAATACACAACACAATATAAGAACGTTTTGCATTCTAACGTTTTGTTGTTCATTTTTATTGCGGTATTGTTCCTTGTTTTCAACTGTTCAGTCTACACTTAAGCCGTCCCTAAAGTAAAACTCGGTGTAAAAAGGACAGATAGGGTAGGTATGCGCAGCCATTCCATTTGATGATACAAGATGTACTTAAAGGCAAATAACACAACCGCGTCGTGCAGGAACGGTTTGGCAACATTTTCGTCGTCTCTCTCGTGAGAAAGCCCTTAGTGGTACGTGTAGACTGCGCGAGGCGAGAGGCCAACGTTGGTGAGGCTGCAACATTTTTTACTTTATTTCAACAAACTGAGTTACAATCACCAGACCTTGACTCTGTTTACTTCTTCCATACAATGCTCAATTACACGGTCATACTCGGCCTGTAGGACGTCTTTGTATCGAGCATGGACTTCCTCTGCAAATGGAAATCGAATAACAAGTTGAATACACACGTGTGAAAATCCCAGGGGGGGTACTACGGCTTGTAAATGACGGGGATGATCGAATGAAGGCAAAACTCAGGACCCAAAAAAATCCCCAAGTCTTCCGACATTACCCCAAAAAATCCCTGGACCAAAAATAACCCCCAAAAAAATCCCTTGTCAAATTACCCCTAAATTGCCAGGAGGGGCAATAATATAACATAAAGAAAATCATAAAAAATTGAAGGCTCGTGTTTGTTTATTCTTCATACCATAAATACGCCAAGGCCGAGCTAAGGGACTTTAGTTCGTTTTTAATACCCAAAAAAATCCCCTATTTAAATCAAGTCACCCAAAAAATTACTTGCCAAATTTTCCAACCCAAAAAAATCTCGGAATCGAAAATTTTAAACCCAAAAAAATCCTTCGATCATCCCCGTCATTTACAAGCCGGAGTACCCCCCCTGGGGTGAAAATGACACGTTGATTCGGTAAATGTGCAATTATCTTGAATTTTCTTCGTACGAGTTCTTCACTTTTGGAACTAAAATAAAGTTCTTTCTGGATATTGAGCTACAGACTAAAGAAAAATAATGCTTCTGGGGCAAAACTGCTGCAGGCTATCAACTGAAAGACGGGCATTCAGTGAGTTATTTATGACCGGCAATGAACTCACCAAGCTGGTGACACATGTCTGTCAGAGCTGTGTTCCACTGATAAACAGCTGATTTGGTAGAGTTAGGAGGCCTCATGTTCCTTTGTGAAAAAGAGACAACAAACAACAAAAACGCCATTTCAGTCCTATGAGAATCAAGTCATGGATTTACAATGCAAGGACATCCTTCTTTTAGTTTTAAAAAAAAGGAAATAAAATTTCTTTGGTGGGATATTTCGCAGGTGGACTAGTGTTGATAAATATCGTTGAGGTACAACAGATGTACGTGGAACAAGGATTTGAAAAGCGTAAGACGATATTAACAGCAAGCAACTGTACTAGTACTTGCTATGATATTTGCAAAAAGATAGACATTTTGTAGTCTTCTCGGATAAGGACGATAAACCGTAGGTCCTGTCTCCTGCATCCTCTGTGTCATGGTTTTGTAGGAGACGTTGAAGAACCCACATCACTGTTCGAAAAGAGTAGGGGGTTCACCGGTGGTTGTAGCCTGCAGAACAGGCGGATTATTTTTCGGGGTGATTTTGCGAGTCGCGCGAAGCGCGAATCCGCCTGTTCTGCAGGCTACGGTGGTTGTGGCCTGGCCTGAAGGGTTGGTGCTTCGCATGGGTTCTAGAGACCTCTTTGTGTCTTTTCCCCTTGCACATAATTGTCCAAGAAAAATTGATAAATAAATAAATAAATAATACTCTCGACCTCCCTTATAAATAACGACTGAAATTTTTTCTTTCATCATAGGAAGTACACGTAAATACTGATGTATGCTGTGATTTTAATGCTGAATCTACATCAAAATGCAACGTTCGAATGAAATTTAAAAAGAATAGTAGTAATATCTTAAAAGAACCGAGTTAGTCAAGAACCAGAGATAAAATAAGTTTTTAAAACAAACCTTAGCGATTCCAGGAGGTCTAATCTTTTCTTGTTCAAAGTGCGTTGCTCTGCAGTAAACAACTCCATTTTCCTTCTTAGTTCTGGTGGCTCTTTGACGGATGAACTCTTCATGTACTCACTACAATATATACACGAAATGCCAGTTTTACAAACGGACGTACCGTAATGATTCGATTTAGCGCCCGGGGCGCTTATTTACTTTTGGCACCCCAAGGGAGGGCGCTAATTCGAGGCAGGGCGCTTATTTGGGACAGGGCGCTTATTTAATTTTTTGAAAAACAACCAAATGTTTAAAACAAAACTTTAATAAATATCAAAATGACTAACAATAACAGAAACTGTAACGGTAACAAATTGTTCAAAGTTCAGTTACTTTAAAAGAATTGTTCATTTTAGCAGTAAATATACATGTACGGTACGGTGAATGTTCATGAGTTTATCTATGCAGTTATCCACAATAGGGGCGCTTGTTAGAATAGGGGCGCTTATAAGAATGGGGGCGCTTTTTAGAATGGAGGCGCTAATTGGAATAGTACATTATCATCCCTGCTCACTCATTAGCATTAAGTATTGGGTAGTGACCCCTGACGAGCAAAGCTCGAGAGGGTATGCCGAAAGAACTAAGAGCAGCAGGGGGAGTGGTGGGTGGGCGCACCATCTATCCCTCGTTTTTTTATTTATTATTATTCATTTAGTACACACAAAGAGAAAAACAAAACAAAACATAAAGGTTAAGATACGGTAACAATACTTCTTAAATCATCTATCCCTAGTATTAATTTACTTACTACCTTTATTGACTTACGTGCATAACGTAAGGCCTCCACTTACTTACTATCTTTGGCCAACGTTCGCAACAACTGACAATTCTAATTAATTCCATTTTATTATATAATGCTAATGACGTCACTGGGGATGCTAATGAACTATGAATAGTACATTATCATCCCTGCTCACTCATTAGCATTAAGTATTGGGTAGTGACCCCTGACTGCGCCTCTCCACAGATTGTGCCTTTATCAACCATTCCCTTCCTAACATACCTTCCATATCTTATTCCTTACACGTACCCATTCCTAATCCTATACCAAATCCCATACCTTATCCCATACCTCATCCCATACCCGATCCAATGCCTTCTTTATTTCTTATCCCATACCAACCCTAAACCCCATTTTTGAATTCGAAGCATCATTATTCTTGCTGTGACTTATTAATAACACTACTTGATTTTATGATTATAAAATACACCCGCCTAAAACTTGAGGGATACTTGAGGGCAAAGATTTGCGAATGCCCGGAATGCCATGTTATGACCCTGTTTACTTCAAATATACTGTCTCTTTACCCGGTCATTTTTCCTGGGCTTACGTCTCTTTAAAGCGTTACCCACATAGTTAAGAAGGTAGCACACAATATTTCAAAGCTGTACTACTCAGGAAGAAATCTAAAGGAGAAAACCGAGAGGCAAACAAATGTGGTAGACAAACTTAAGCCCAGGGAAAATGACAACCATAGCCCGCTTAGCGAACTCAAGGGCAAGTCATGCAAGACAATACGCTTGTGGTGTCATTTCCCAGAACCAAAGTGAGTCGGGACAAGGAAAACGTATCCGTGCAAAACAAAATCCCTCGAGGCAAAAAACAAACAGAAACTAGAGGTTAATGACAAGTTTATTGATGATTCAATCATTTAAACGCCAAACGGCTATCATCATACTTCACACATGCGATCCAAAAGCTTGTTGGTATATCAACGCCCCATGTGGCCAGCTGGCCGCAGATCCAACATGCCGGGATCCCCAACGGTCTAAAATATTCACCAGGCCCTTCTCGATTGAACCTACGTGGCCTAAAACATCATCTTTAGACCCTACTCGATCCAACTCTATTTATTGGATCCTCATCGCTCTTAACGTTCAACAGGCCCATCTCGCGATCGATCCACTTCCGAGATTGGATCCTTATCAGTCTAGATTTTCACAAGGCCCTTCTCGATCCACTTCCGAGATTGGATCCTACGTGGCCTAACGCGTCATCACTAGACCCTTCTCGATCCACTTCCGAGATTGGATCCTACTCGGTCTAACGCGTCATCACTAGACCCTTCTCGATCCACTTCCGAGATTGGGTCCTACTCGGTCTAACGCGTCATCACTAGACCCTACTCGATCCACTTCCGAGATTGGATTCTTATCCGTCTAGATTTTCACAAGGCCCTTCTCGATCCACTTCCAAGATTGGATCCTACGCGGTCTAACGCGTCATCACTAGACCCTACTCGATCCACTTCCGAGATGGGATCCTTATCGGTCTAGATTTTCACAAGGCCCTTCTCGATCCACTTCCGAGATTGGATCCTACGCGGCCTAACGCGTCATTACTAGACCCTTCTCGATCCACTTCCGAGATTGGATCCTTATCGGTCTAGACTTTCACAAGGCCCTTCTCGATCCACTTCCGAGATTGGATCCTACGCGGCCTTACGCGTCATCACTAGACCCTACTCGATCCACTTCCGAAATGGGATCCTTATCGGTCTAGATTTTCACAAGGCCCTTCTCGATCCACTTCCGAGATTGGATCCTACGCGGCCTTACGCGTCATCACTAGACCCTTCTCGATCCACTTCCGAGATTGGATCCTTATCGGTCTAGATTTTCACAAGGCCCTTCTCGATCCACTTCCGAGATTGGATCCTACGCGGCCTTACGCGTCATCACTAGACCCTACTCGATCCACTTCCGAAATGGGATCCTTATCGGTCTAGATTTTCACAAGGCCCTTCTCGATCCACTTCCGAGATTGGATCCTACGCGGCCTTACGCGTCATCACTAGACCCTACTCGATCCACTTCCGAAATGGGATCCTTATCGGTCTAGATTTTCACAAGGCCCTTCTCGATCCACTTCCGAGATTGGATCCTACGCGGCCTAGAGCATCATTACTCGACCCGACTCGACCCGACTCGATCCTTTAACGTTTTGCCTGAAACAAGCAAAACAAAAGAAAAACAAAATTTAACAGAATATAAATATAAAATTAAATCATGCTGCAAAGTCGTAAAAAAAAACACCGCCCATTGTACAGAACGTGCAACACGTGGCCCTGGGGACCCAACACAGGAGTAATTCCCTGAGGATCCAACACAGGAGTAATTAATGCAAAACCAAGAAAAAATGGACCACGCTAACAGCAAAATTACTCCCCAAATACGAAAACAAAATTGCCGCCGGTAAAAACAACAGACAACAGTAAATAAAAGCCCGAGGATAACATTTGAAATGTAATGTGGGAACGCGCCACATAGGCTAGAAACAAAGGCAAACGAGTGGGCGTGAAAAAAACCCTAACCGAGAACTGTAAACACCCAAGCAAAAGCCTACAGCGGCGCTCAGCCGAATAAAATATGGCAGTACAAAAATTACCTCCAAACTTTCCTTCAGAGGCTTGGCGGGTACTTGGGACGTCAAAGCAGAACTTGTATTGGTATCAAGCAAAGACGGCTGCGAAGCCGAAGAAAGACTTACAACAACCAAAGTAAAACGCGTTAACGGCCGACGATACAGGAACCGGTGCAGAGACAGAAGCTGGAGGAACTTGAGTTGTCACAGATGGCTAAACTAAAAATAGTTGAGGCAGGATCCTGTCGTCCACGCTAGTCGGGAGCAGCATTTCGAAAACTTCGCTTAGTCTATCCATGGCCAACGTTCGCAACAACTGACAATTCTAATTAATTCCATTTTATTATATAATGCTAATGACGTCACTGGGGATGCTAATGAACTATGAATAGGGGCGCTTATTGACAAAAACACATTCGAAGGGGGGCGCTTATTTGAAAGGGGGCGCTTATTGGAAGGAGGGCGCTAAATCGAATCATTACGGTATGTGTCGCAAATACAGTGTAATGCTATCACAGACGTGAAGGGATACCTGCACGGCTGAAAAACTATCTTTTACCATTTTTCATTTTTTTTTTTTTTTACTACACAGATGATGTTTTTGACAATGCTGTTCTGTAGCCAGCCGCTGCTGATGAGATCAACGTTACAAGACAGTACTGATTGTGAATTTTCTGTACTTGGTCTTGAATGCTATCTTAACAACTGACTTACTTGAACTTCTCTATAGCCACTTGACACTTCAGCAGTCTCCAGTCCTCCACTCGTCTTTGCCAGGAGATGTAACACTGCCTCTCGCGTTCAACATCAGCTTCAAATTCAAGAAGTTTTCCTTTGTCATGTTTTAGTAATTTAATGTATTTCTTGATAAATTTATGGTTTGCTATGATTATGTGCCTCTTAGGCGCAAAGAGGATTATGTATGATTGGTTAAATCATGCTGCATGGAAATAACTTGGCAAATACCATACATTTATCAATAGAGCCGTTTTCACTTAAGTCTGAAAAGAAATTCGCGTTTGCTTAGGTTTTTGCAATAATACGCCTAGTGCGCCTGGTTGGTTTAAAGCACTTAGGTCACTTTCTCAGCAATCAGAAGTAAAACTAAAACTAATCGTACATCGCTTGTTACATTTTCCTGTGGTTCTTGCCGGCCTCATGTATAATTGTATGCTTTGAGTTTTCATTGGTTCACTGGATTGTTTGCGTCCTTTTGTAATTGGCCAGAGCGACAACTTTGGTTTTAGTTTTACTACACTCGATTGAAAACTGCTCTAAAGACATATAATTACTTTTTAACCATTTAGCCTTACGTACGTTTTCCCGCACTTAACGCCGATTATACATTTTAACTTCGAGTTTTGATTGGTTTCTGGTATTATTTGCGTTTGATGTGATTGACCAAAACCATACAAAAACTTTGTCAAATGTCAGGCATTGGTCTTAGCTTTATGACAACAGTTAGAAAAACGCTGTAATTAAAAAACAATTTTCTTACCACTCAGTAGATGCGAAGTGAGGTCAGCATACGCTCTCTTGTTCATCAGAATAGTGGAATTAACTCGCTGAGCTTCCTTCTCCAGTAATCTGTGCACATCAGGTGGCATCAAGTGTGCTACTCTTTCAAGAACTTTGTTGTAGCCTTTCAAAGTCTCACGGATCTGTCACAGTAAATATACAATGTATAATGTAATTCAAACAGACCAACATCGTAGCCTGCAATGCAGGCGCACTTAAGCACTGCGAGTCCATATTGATCAGGCGAGCATCATTTTGGATTCAAACTCTGGAGTGTCTTGGGGAGAGATTAAAAAAGCGTCCCAGGGAGTATAAGTGAGGCTGAATGGGGCCTTGTTCTTTCATCTTAAAAGGCCAAATACGCAAACAAAATTACCCAACACTTGCTAACAAAAAACGCCTGCATTGCAGGCTAACCAACATTGCTACCAAACAGTTATTTCATGATTGAGTCATGCAGTAACCAGACGTTTGGCATAGACAAGGCAAGATCTTGCTTGTAGGTTCTGGGGCGTGCCCTCCAGAAAGTTTGGAGAGCTAGAAGCTCTGAAACTCTTTGTTAAACATTTTCAAAAGGTATTTCTTAAAAAAAATCAATTCTGTTCAACTGGGGATTATTTTCCCAACTAAACTATTTTGTTTTTAATTTTGGACTGAAAACAAGACAAGGCAATTGCAAGTGCCTTGTCTTGCCTCTTGCTAGTTACAGCCCTGATTTGTACATTTAGCAGCAGCACTGCATAATGTTTTTGCAGTGCTTTGCACGAACTGCATGATTATGATGCTAAGTCGCTACACTGACCAAGTTTCCCCTGTCATGTTCCACCTGCTCCAGAGTGCCATCTAACTCCCTAATCCATGTTTGTCGATGAACAGAATGCTCTGAAATGTTTTCCCACAGTTCTTCTAAGTCAGCTAAGTTGTGAAGCAGGAGGTCCTACAACAAACGAGCCATTTTTTACAAAACTAAAAAGTAAGTTTGTTTCATAGTATCACTCATTTTGAAGCTTACATATACAATAACAATGTATACTGTTAATCAAAAAGACAATTGATATTGTACATGCAGCCATGAACAAGCAGCCTGACATCTACTTTTAAAAAAAACTTTGCCATACACTACAATGTACATGTATATTTAATTTCTCATGAACATAAACTTTATTGACAAGCTTCAAGCCTTAGCTTGGTTACAACCGTATTAGTTTTTGCAATTCAACTACATTTTACCGGTACATCAATTTTACATGTTGTATCACTTACATCATCACTTTCTATTGTTTGCAGTAGCCGCTCAATTTCTGAAATATTCAGACAAAATGAAAGTCAATATTAATTTTTTGCATCAAGGATTCATTTAAATTTCATATTATTAGTACTCAGTTAAAAAAAAAGTTGGGAATAAAATGATAATTCAGCTGCTCTAATTTAATATCAAGTTGATTGATTTACCTGAATCATTTTCAAGTAAAAGCTCTTTTAAATTCTCACACGATTCAAGAATACGTGGCTCCAACTCCTGAAATGTAAAGTTGAAAAGAAACAATTTCACCTATCCTTAAATTTTCTATTTTATCTGCATGTGTCATTAAATTTTTCCCTGACCTTAGCAGTTCTAGTCTGGCTTGTATTGATAGCTAGGGTGTGAAAGGTAGGAACCCTGGAGATTGTCTTCTTACAGTGCTAAAAGCTTTATACAGTCGAAGCTCTCTTAATGGACACTCTCGTAAGCGGACAGCTCTACTTACGGTCGCCTTGTTTGAAACCCCGTTTTAGCTCCCATACAAACTCTGTATTTTTACATTCTCATAAGCGGACATTCCCGTAAGCGGCCGCGGACACTTTCACAGATTACGACTTAGACTTTTTCTTTGTTTTTGCGCTCCCGTAAGCGGACACCCCAAAGAAAGTCCTATAAAAAGCCTCTGTATCTTATTTTTATCAATCGACTTTACATCGCCGTTTGTCACAATGATTTTACAGTAATAACAGTACCATATTTCAGTGTTTGTTTTGTCGTCATCTACGTCCATCAGGTTATTGTTAGCTGGGCAAGCTCCCGTAAGCGGCCATCTATCCCCTACACCTCTAGTGGCCGCTTACGAGAACCATTCTCGTAAGCGGCCAGCTCCAGTTACGAACACTTTTTCGCGTCCCGAGGGTGTCCGCTTACGAGAGCTTCAACTGTATCTAGTTTACAAACATGTAATTTTCTCTTACAAAGCAAAGTAAAGACTTAATACACAATTTCATGCAAATGATTATGAAGGAAACATGTAAGGATGCCTTTCTACGTGTACATGTAACTGCACAAATAATGTGCTAGTCTGGTACAAATAAGTTGATATACTGTAATGTAAGAACTGAGGGGAATTTAATGTTTTGTATACTAATATTATATAATATACAGAGGAGCACCGCCTTATATTATGGCCAACTCGTTAATACAGCCACCTCATAATATTACGGTCACTTTTTTTGTCCCGGTGAAAAACATGGGCAACGGCCACATTCTGAAATCACAACTTGTATAATCCTTTATTATTTTACCCCATTAATACAGCCACTGGAACCAAATACCCATTTTTCAATCCACTGTTATGTTCATTTTTCCATTATATTTTATAATGTGCCGATGAAATCTTCAATAGTTTTAATTATACTGTATATCTGCAGTTGGGATGTTTACACGTATTAAAAAATAGTTGTTAAGAAGTGCAATTGTTACGTCACTTGAAGTAGACCCCGGGAGACTTAGTAGACCAGTCATGAAATTTGACCCTGCACCCTGTTATGGCCAAATTTCCATGGCCCATTAATATTGGTGGCCGTATTAACAGGGTTCCACTAGTACTGTAATTTGCAAGATGGTAGTAATTTCACTTGGACCCCCAGTAATTAACCCTTCCCACTAAATAAATTTCAAACTCTGTCCAACAAAATGAACATTTCATAGGGATATAAACTTACAGCATTGATGACTCCAAATTCTTGATACATATCTTCCAAATATGATTCATGTCTTAAAATTAAAGAAAAGAAAGATGTAACTTGCTTTTCAAAATGTAAATAAAATCAAGGTTTTTTAAATTGAAGCACTAAATTAAAATAACGCTTTTAATAAATACAAAAAGTCAGTTTTAAATCACAGTTAAGTCTAACACACCGTTCCTTCCTGCTTGCTTCTAGTCTTTCAATTATATTTGTCTTATTCTGAGTAGTTTCTGTAAAATATAATAGCAAATATTATAAGAAAATTTTAACAGCAAGATACCAGTTTCATAAACTTTAAGGTGTAATAAAATGGGTAAGAAATTAAAGTGCCAAAAAAGATTTTTTTGAAAAACCAGACGTTTCGGGCAATAGCCCTTCTTTGGTGGTAAATGTCGCCAAAGAAAATGCAAAATAACTCGCATTTTCTTTGGCGACGTTTACCACCGAAGAAGGGCTATTGCCCGAAACGTCTGGTTTTTCAAAAAAATCTTTTTTGGCACTTTCTTACCCATTTTATTACACCTTTATGTTTTAGTGCCACGCAGTAACTTTGGAACTTTTGTTCTTATTACCAGTTTCATATCTTACTTAGTGAGTCAGATTAGAATTTAACAGCAAATACAATACACAACTGTACTTACTTGGTGTGTCTGGAAGTCCTCTAACTTCTATAGCTTCAAAAAAACTATCTGGTTTGGAGGTGTTTTGCAAGGAATCAAGAGCTGCATATCTGTCATGTGAAATTAAAATTAAAACACTTACATGTAAAAACATATTGTAATCAATCCCTTTCTGGACTGGTTTAAATTAAAAAAAAATCTAATCTACATGTAATTGCCTAAGAGGGTAATCCAGGAGAGGCTGATCTGGGAAAGCATAGCCTCCCCCCTCCCCCTCCTCTCCTCTTTTACATTGTTGTTTATGCCTGAGATATACAGACATACATGTCTATCCCCCAGTGAATTTTTATTTTTACCCTCATCACTTCTTTTCGAAGCAGGAAGGGGCTCACATCTTACTCTAGGCCTCCCCCACCCACAATTGAATGGCTTGGTGCAAGAAGTTATGCTAAGTGACTTTTTGGGGTAAATTTTTTTTTCTTCAAATTAGTGCCTGAACTTTTGCATACACTTTTCAATTTAGTAGTAAAACTTTTCCCTGTATTTTTTTGGCTTGTTTGCACTTTGTTTCTGAAAAAACGCATGCAAGGGACCAATATACTCTACTCCTCACCCACATTAGCAAATGTAAGTATCCCTGGATCTACTAGATTTCCATTTTTACTTACTTGAAATGTACAGGATTCTCGATGCTACCCTCATTTGGTCGGCCATGCATCCATCTCTTTTGCCGACTTGTCAGAATACCATGACCAGTCACAGCCCTGGATTCTCTGACCAGTGGTAACAGTGGTGCAGACCTTGGCTTGGGTGATGGCCTTTCCTTTTCAAGTGCTTCTACTAGGCTAACCTTAAATAATAGCAGAACACAGGCGACATTAAAGATAAAAAATACAGTTGTACATGTAAAACAAGAACAGAGTTTATCTCCCCATGCTCCTATTGTCTAAAAGGGAAGATCAGAGAAGAGTATACGACCATATATTTTGGTCCAGACATAGAAATAAATGTATATTGACCTTCTTGTAAGAGGTATTTTGTTGAAAAGTGAACCTCAACCTAATAATGTCTCTGTTCACACAAACGAAACAGAGAACACTATCAAATTTCACAGTTGCTCTCGAAGCAGGCTTTTAGCTAGGATATAAAAAAGTGGGAGTCCAAAATTTTTATAAAGCCTGACTTTGTCCCCATAGGAGGACCTGAGGAGCATGCAAGGTGTTTTTCTGCAGTTATGAGTACAAAGGTGTCTAAAAACTTCCAAATTTGCTGAAAAAAAACTCTGTACACAGTAATTCATATTAAATTTCTGTGATAAGTGGCCTTCCATAGGACTCCTGGACTCCCACCTAGCTAAAAGCCTGTCTCGAAGCTTTGCTTCTCAGCAAACTGCTCATTTTTCGGACAATCTTTCAGCCTCTGGCATTTTTCTCCAATATTCCAGCCGCCTGAAGGGGTTTATTTACTAACTAATAGCATGTGCACTGACAGCAAAACATTATTACCGGTAATAATTAATATGAGTTAACATGCCAGGATTAACCTGTCTGATCATTAATCTATACACTTCCTCAGCAAGTTGATCCCTTGCAGAACAAGCATGCCTGCTACTTCACTGTAGTTTACAAGACAGCAAGGTGTACAAGTACCAATCACAAACAGCTGCCTCATAATTCTACAATTATGCAAGTCAGATTTTACTTTTTTGCAAGCCATTTTGTTTTAAATTCATTTGTACGTAAAAATGTACCGTGAAGTTTTAGGCATCAACAACAAATGTAGTTTAAAAACTGCTTAAGTAAGTTAACAAATAAGTTATGAGCGTACTTTCCATCTAGTAACTAAGCTTTTAAATTTAATATTTTTACCGATCACTGCACACTGACAAATCCTTACATCAACAAATGCAGCTACACAGAGTAACAAAACTAACCTCTGCTTCAAACACTTGGCGATATACCTCTTCTTCTGGTATTAACCGGCGAGGTGTTACTTCGGTCTGGGCCATAATCACTTTAGATGCTTGTTCTTGAGTTAAAAAACAGTCGATTTCAGTCTTTTCACATAATCCGCCATTTTTATCGAGCGTTTGTTTGTTAGCAACAGAAATAAGTTCGGGCCCAGTCTTTCAGCGACCTGTGTTTCGCAAGTCTCGTCATGTACAACGACACAAAACGTCTTTCGAAATGAAACCTGAGACAACTGAGCCATCGATCGTGTGCAGAAATAATCATTCCGAATGATTTGAGAAACATTTGAAATCGTCTTCACAGAGAGAGAATGTAGAACGGTGAATTCCATTTCTTTGCATAAAGACACTCCAAGCCGAGCTTTCTGGTTAGTATCAGCTATATCGTGCTTCGATCGCGTTCAGCCCAAGAGTCCTCGATGTCTGAAGCTGCTTCTAGGAATTTGGCGGGTAGGTGTTGGGTGAAACGCCAATTTGAAACCTAACGAGACTAATCTAACCTGGGAATATCTGATTAATTTTCTGATCTCCATATATTGCAATTTATGCTTAATGTGTGGCGGCTGAAAATAGCGTTAATCGACAAGTATTGAAATGTATCAAAGGGGTACCTTTACTTCCGGTATTTCCAAGTATTCCACGAATTTTCATGGAGTATCCTTCACCAGACGACCACTGTATTACAATGCGACATTAATGTAACACTTTTGCTTGTTAATACGAAAAAATAATAATACTTTACTTTTGATAATATTTTTGGCTATTTATCTGATAAATCGAACACTATCTTTGACCACCAAGTATGTGATCGAGAGACTGTTCACAACCCTCTATTTTCTCGTATTTTTCTTCGATCGTTGAATGCGGTCAAAGAATCGTGAGAACTGAACAGGTAAGAGTCTTACAAATGTGCGAGGCAGCGAGGCGTGCGAGGAAAGGCAGTGAGGCATGCGAGGCAGAAATCTATACTCCAAATTAGTAAATAAAAAGGCTAACCGCAAGCTACCTAAGCTAACAGTAGGTTAGACTTTCTAAAAGTCGTTCGCTCCTCGTTTCTGGTTTGGTGGTAGTAGACCCCGGTGACGCAAGTCTAACAGTAGGTTAACCGAAGTGCTATTTAGGCTAACCGGAATGGATCGCACGCCTCGCTGCCTCGCTCTTTGTGACGACCCCACTGGTAAAATTTGCCTTCGAAAATAAGAGGTAGGGGGTCTTCGCTTACCCTCCGCCCCCTCCCCCTCATGTTTCGCGCTCGCTTCTCGCGCTTTTTCTTTCGCGTTGTTTTCTGTTGAAAATTATACAGGCTGTGAACAGTCTAAACGTGACAACACAAAGAACACTATAGTGACTTTAAATTTTTGTGGAAAACATACATCAAAAAAAGCTTAGAGAGGTTCCCAATTTGCACAGATTCAACATGTATGGCTTGATAGGTCTAGAGCAAACAAGTGAGATTATTGTCTGACTTGTCTCGTTTCCTCAGAAACGAAAAAGGTAATGTTTCCGATCCGTTGTGAACTATTTACACAGTGAGGGCTACTATCCAATCAGAAGAACGCTCGAAACCACAATGTCGACACGTTTTAGCAAAACCAAACAACCTGGTAAAAACAGGTTCTTCATGATCAAATATCGAAAAAATAATCATCAGGAAGACGAAAAGTTTATTACAAATAGAAATATCTGACGACTGGGTTCTCAGGCTGTAGTGTGGAAGGTAGCATCCATATGAGAGAGGTATTAAACGTTATTGAAATCCAGGCCTTTTAACGGGGAGCGCCAGAGTGTCAACATCTGAGAAAGAGATTTGCATTGGTTGTAAAATAAGGATATGATTATTTTGTTAAATAAAGCTTATTTTAACAAATGACTTTGACAGGTGACAGCCTTCACTCTGCCTTATCTCAGTGGTTCAAAGTCGTTCTTCTTGGAGATGCAAGAGCTGGAAAGACTGCCCTGATAAAAGCCCTTAAAAATGATCAAGAGGCATGGAAACTCCCCAAAGAGTACATATCAACTGCAGGGGCCTGGGTAACATACTTTGACTTAACAGACACATGCAGGCTTCTCATTACTGACACCTCAGGAAAGGCAGAATTTACCCCTCTTGTTGATGTCTACTTGAGACAACTGCATTGTGTTGTCTTTGTATTTGCCCTTGATGAACCCTCAAGCTTCAAAAGCCTTAATCACTGGTATCATGTGTTTACCCAAAAATTCAAAGGTGATGTTTCTAAGGTTCCAAAGTTTGTTGTTGGAACAAAAACAGATGCAGCACAGCATAGTGCCACATTGCAAATGGAGGCAACATCTTTTGCTGCGGAAATTGGAGCAGAGATGTGGATCACATCAGCAGCCAAATCATTTAACACCCATGAGCTATTTACCAGAATTGCTAAGAAAGCCAATGACATGTTTCCTGACCCATCTCGGGATGTACTGGTTGTACCAGGCAGTGTTGATGTTGACGATGGCCCCATCACAAGTTCAGATGTCCACTTGCTGGATAATATGCTCCTTGGTAAAGGAGCTCTTGTGAGGTACCCTGATCCAGTCCTTCTTAACACTGAGGAAGAAGAGATATCAGACCTTATGTTGTCCCATCAGTGTGTCACTATGACAGGAGAGAACAAGACCTTCAAGTGGGGAACGTGGTCCAAACGACGGTAAAGAATTATTTTGCAATATAATAAAACCACCCCAACACATTTCTGAATTTTGATAGTGAGCTTGATAGGAAAAGTATCAACAGTCTGGAAACACTTTCAAATTTGTGAAATTCCTCAATCTGATAGTTACATCGTGCGTAGAATCATTGATTCCTAGATTTGCTCTAAGTCATTCGTCTGATAGGATTTGTGGTTCTCTCTAACTAAGCACAATGGTCTTGTGAAAGCAGCGCGTGACAAAATAGATGGGAAACATTCCACCCTCGTGTTTTTTTTCCTCGTGCGTCTAACACGCAAATAATCCTGCGCGCCTTCATTAGCCTGATTTATCAACGACTGACTTGGAGAAAGTCTAGCCTTTTCCCAGACCAGACTGAGTTCATCACACACTTCATTCATATTACTCACAAAGAAGTTACACAATGATCACTTCCGAATCCAGGACTTGATTAAAACCTTAAAAGTAGACCATCTTTTCTCCCGACGTAATCACCAGTGACTTCCTGTCTTAACGGTAACAAATTAAAGGTTTACTAACTATTATTTCTAATATTATAGCTTAAAGGAGGCAGTGATCAAGTCGTCAGAAAGCCCGATGAAATCACATAGCAGGGCAAACAAACTCTGGTCCTGTGTGATGGCTAATTCGCCACCTAGCACGTGGCAGCATGAAACCCTAGAGGGTGTTATCAAGTATGGAACAACGATTAGACGACAACCCACAAAGACAGAATTCAAACGCATCAAAAAGCTGCTTTTCTCTTCACGTAAGTTAATGACTTTGTGTGAGTATGTGCCTGATAACCTTGTTTTACAATACCTCACACAAAGACCGAAACAATCAGTTTCGCGTACAAGCTATACCATAACTGCATTGGCAATGGATCGAGGAGATGGAAAGCGGCCGTTTTACTCTGAGCGAGAGTTTTTAAACTCTCATACAAAAGTCCGCGAGTTTCTCTTATCTGGAAACGTTTTTGTATCGAACTTATGATTTCTTGGCAGTGCATTCTTTACGCAAGAAATTAATATTACTCTATGAAGAAACGCGATTTCCCACTTGTTGTAGACCTAATTGGGTGCCATTCCAAATTCGCTTTTTTCACGATCCCATAATACATCTTGTTTACCCCCCAAAATTTTTACATAAGCATTGTTTTCAATTTCTCCTGGGACGATTGTACGTCATTGTAAATCCCAAGAGAAATTGAAAACAATGCTTATGCAAAAATTTTGGGGGGTAAACAAGATGTATTATGGGAACGGTGAAAACAGCGAATTGGCGTTTTTTTTCTACCGACAAACTGAATGCTCTCTAAACAATGTATCTCACGTTAGTGGCCATTGCGATATACAGTGGAACCCCGATATAACGATCCTCGATATAACGATATTCCCGATATAACGATAAATATTCTATGTCCCGGCAAAAGTTACGGTAAAATGTATGGGACGGAACCACGATATAACGATCTTCGATATAACGATATTCACGATTTAACGATGAGAATTTAGCGGACCGAACATAAAATCTTTCCTGATATAACGATATAATTACTATTCTGGATACTATTCACAGTCACAATTTGAGCAAAACATCGAATTTAATGCAATAACTTTACAGTAATCGAGTAATCTTTAACGTTTTTGTTAACAGTTTTGTACGATAGTATATGAAAATTATACTGTGTTCAAAGGCTCTTTATCAACTTTATCCTACTTTAATATGCAGTAAAAAAGTATTTGTTAGGTTTACCCCGATACGCGATATAACGATATTTTCGGTTATTTTACGGCCATATCGTTATATTGGGAGTTTCGATATAACGATTCCTTGGTATAACGATATAATTTTACTGCTTCCTTGGCATATCGTTATTTCGGGGTTCTACTGTATCTATATTCTGTATCTATTGTCATAGGGACATATAATACACTGCTCAATCTTGTAATCAAGATAAATTACTTTTATCTTCTTCTTCTGTTTTAGGTGATAAGTTGGACTGGGAAAGGACCGATGGCCTTTTCTACATGCTACTTCAATCAGAAGACGATAACCCCTCAGAGATCGGCCTGAACTCGGTTTTTGCCAAAATGAGTAAGACAAATTTGTCGGAGAAATCCGTCATAGAGAACAATTTCCGTTTTAAACCCTCACCAGTTTCTGGAAGTGTGGCATGTATGAGTATGTCTTCCAGTCATGCAGCCGTTGTTCTTAGCGACAACAAAAGCGTTTCAACTTGGGGCCATGGAAAAGATGGAGCACTTGGCCTTGAGGAACACTTGGTTTTAAATTTTGATCCTCCTTCTCCAACACCTGTGACATCGATAAACTGTCAAATCAAAGAGGTCTCCTGTGGTGCAGATTTCACGTTGATGTTGACAACGGAGGGGCAGGTCTATTCTTGTGGATCTGGTGCCAAGGGAAAGTTGGGACATGGAGACGAAACCGACAGAGCATTGCCTACGTTGGTAAGTACCTTTGACAAAAAAGTCAAAAAACGTAGAAGGACAAGAAACCTAATTAGCAGCTAGAGCTAAAAGATTGGCACCGAATACTCAAACTTATCAAGGTGCTCAGCAGAAGAATTATTTGGAAGCATTTTTTTCCGTACATTAATAAAAGCATTTATGTAAAAAAGGGTTTTTCTGAGGCACAGTCAATTTTTTCGATGGCCTTATGATACTAGAATGGACATTTTGTAATACCTCGATTCCTTTGTTCCAAATTAAATTATACAGATTGAATCACTTTGGAACATCCAAGCCATTGCTGCAGGAAGTGACCATGCCGTGGCACTAACCAACAGAGGTTTCCTGTACCAGTGGGGACTGGAGTGTGCCGATGAAGCACTAACACGGTCTATTGCAGTACCCACAAGAGTGAGTCACGTCGACAATGTCAAAGTGACATCGGTAGCTTGCGGCACCCATCACACTGTCTGTGTGGCTAATGGAGTGTGGTACACCGGAATTGCGTTTGCATGGGGAAGAGGTTCACATGGCCGTCTTGGCTTGGGTCATCGCCGCAACTTGTTCGTTCCGCGATATATCAACGAACTATATTCCACTAGTACGTTTGTAAGGCAAGTTTCAGCTGGTGGGAAACACACCGGGTTTTTAACATTGAAAGGGGAAGTGTACACATGTGGTAACAATGCTTTTGGACAGCTTGGTTACTTTACTGCGTCTGGAGACAGCGATGTACCGCGTAAAGTCTGCCTCGGAAAGACTGCCACAGGAGATGAAATCAGGTCCGTATAATTTTTCCAGGATTTCGTTGTTATTAGCCACCTTTAGACAGCAGTACGCCTCCCTGCTACTTTCCAGTTGAAATCCGTTCTCATTGTACCATGGAACGTATAAAGCCTCAAAAGTTGTTTGCATTTAAACGCCATAATCTTCCGTAGTTTAAATCCAGATACTAATGTTATTGAACTTGCGCCTTTCTAAAAACATTGAAAGCCACCACTCGTTTGGCCTTTTTGCGTGTTTCGGGTTAATTGACAGAAACGAAACTGAATCTATGGTGAAATACCTGTTATGACAACTAAAAATACTTTCACGTTTTTTGTATCGTAGAGCTAAAGAACTGTGCTGCAATGAAGACTACACGATGGTATTAACAAATGATGGTGATGTAATGCTGTGGGGAAAGTGCTACTACGGGTCGACGTTGGAAGATCC
The DNA here is from genome assembly GCF_052425735.1 of Oculina patagonica. NCBI lineage: Eukaryota > Metazoa > Cnidaria > Anthozoa > Scleractinia > Oculinidae > Oculina > Oculina patagonica. The sequence goes on along the minus strand of NC_135758.1, from coordinate 35,374,577 downwards.
GATACCCTTTAACGTCAACAGCAATGGTTCCATAGACCCTGCTGCCAGTGATCAAGAATTGGGCATCAGTGATGTCACCACTTGTCACGTGTCTTCAGGGGAGTCATTTATTGAGCTTGTTGTGGCACTGACCAACACCAGCAATCTGCTATTTTGCGCTGGAATCAAACCTGAGTCTGACTGCCAGGCTAAGGAGGATCGCACACCGCCGATTCGATGTAACAAGACAAACCTGTCTACTCTTTGCTCAGTGGGATCAGGTTTGGTCAGCATGGATCAACAAGGAAAAGCCTATTATGTGGACATCTGGCGGTGGTTGTTGGCTTTTTTGTCTCCTAGAAGACAGATTATTCCAGAAGACCTCATACATACTTTGTTCGCCGAGCTCAGTGAATCAGACACTGAGAGCCTACCACCAGTAGAGTTCACTGCCATAACGTTCTGTCCAAGTCTAATGGCAGTCGAGGCTAGTCTCAGCACGTTTCTCTTTTGCTCTAACATTGGAGATGTGTACAGTTGGTCCCCTATGGGAGGCACTGATTTTGTCCATCACAAAGAATTGGACAGTGAAATAATCGTACAAATTGCGTGTGGAGCAGGCCACCTAGTCGCTTTATCAGACAGAGGAATGCTGTTTACATGTGGAGATGGTCGTTCTGGTCAGTTGGGACTTGGCACCTTTCAAAGTACTGAGACGTTCCAGCTAGTGCCACTAACAGAGTTCGAAAGGGTGCAAACTGCATGTTGTGGCTGGGCAAGCACTGCTGCTCTCACAGAACGTGGAAAGGTGGGTACAGTTAACTCTCTCTAAAACTGACGCTGTCGGGACCGTCTCCAGCTGTCCGTTCTAAAGAGGTGTTCGTGTTGTAGGGAGTTTAGCTACAGCAAAATGACTAAAAATGGCAGAGATGTGAAGAACACCAGGTGTCCGTCTTTTAGAAGTGTCCGTTAAGAGACAGTTGACTTTATATACTTTTTAAGGTGTATATGCTTATTCTTAATTTTCTCTGTTTAAAATAGTTAAGAATTCTCATTTTCAAATTTCAGTTTGCAATATACGTGTTTTAGATGTATGTATTAGTTGATAGACGTTAATCTGTGTCATGGACGATACAGCAGCTCCGAAGGCTGGACAGTCATTAAAGTAAAAGGAAAATCCTTTGTGGATTATATCACGGTATGCCACTGTTAAATGTATGGACATCGGTAACGATTTACTGCTAGTATCTTTCTTTCAGGTGTATTTCTGGGGTCAGTTAGATTTGCCTAGAGGAGAGAAGGCAATGGGAAAACATTTGAGCACCACTACCTCAACGGCACCCCGTGATATTATGACGCGTCAGCAAAAGCAAGAGAATGGCTCTCCTGCAGCGGGGTACAAAGTGGAAATAATGGGCGATGTTGGAATAGCAGAACATCATCTTGCTGTAGTTGGCAAGCCATTCGAAGTTGAAATTCTGCAAAGAGATGCAAGCACTGGCAGTAGTTCCTGTATGGTAAGTTAAGAACTGTGAATCGGTACCAACACTAAGTGCTGAAACCGGTTTTGTGTCGACTACTCATGGCTGAATTTCACTATTTGTCTTTAGGAATTTCGAGCTGAGGCAGTTGAATTCGAAGACTTGAATCAAGTCTACTGTAAAGGTTATATAAAGCAAAGAGGGCATAAGTCGTACGTGGCTTCCATGGTTTTTTACGCCGAAGGCCCTTTCAAAGTTTCCATAACGAAGAATGGAAAGAACGTGCTTGGAAGCCCATTTAAAGTGAATGCCGAGAAAGGTCATTTGACGAAAAGGAGTAAGCTGTCTTTGCTTGGCTCTGACATGGAGTGCATGAGAGCAGTGGGTGGTGTTCTTCAGCAAGCCATCAATGCTCAATATTCGGGGGTTGAATTATGGGGAGTTCCCAGCATCACTGCTGATTTAGTGACTCAGGAGGCACTGATGCTGGCCTCGATGACCGACAGCGGAATCTACATATACGTCTGGGATGCTTGCTGTGGTAATCTTTCAGAAGAGAACTTCACCTTTTGGCTGCACCAACTGTCACTGTATGCTCCATCTGCTAATGTTATCCTCCTGGGGGTGAATCTTAGTGCTGCACACGCGAATGAAATTGATCTCAAGCCATTCCAAAAAGTAAATCCGATGATGAAGCGGTCCATTTTTGCTGGGACCACCTTTGCTTCAGAACCCGGCAAACTATTGGAGGAAGTATTGTTTGTTGTAGGCGAAACAAGCAGCTATCAAAGTCTTGTGTGGCACAGATTAGAAAGTCTGACTTCAAAAGTTCTTGAAAGGAAGAGAAGAGGAATTGAGCTTCTTGATTATTCCACCTTCAAGTGCATTACCGGTGAGTGTGGAATCCAGGGGGATCATCTGTGCAGGAAAGCTGCCGAATACCTTCAGCTGACAGGAGTGGGTCTGGTAGTTGGAGGAGATTCTTTCACCCTTGTTCTTCAGCCCTCTTGGCTTGCGAGGTACCTTACTGAAATGGCCAAGTCCAGTCATTTGGGGGCATTAGACAGGAACACCTTAGGTAAGAATGAAAGTTCTCGGCATCTTTTTTGTATCTGATCTTCGTCACGTTATGTTTTAACATACATATTGCGTCGGAGAATGTCTTACATGATGTCTAACAGTGATTTTATTTGAACGTTAAACGTTTATCCTCAGGAATTCTGAGGAGGAAGTACGTGGCGAAGAACGTCATTGTACGTATTTAAGTCTGAAATATTTTTCAGTATAAGTTACTAAATTTCATGATCACCATCTTAATTAAGTTTTTCGTCTCTTCGCAATGCCCTTTTTGTTCCTGTTAAACAAAACAAATGGATCAACGCACAATTTGATGTAGTGTTTTTATTCCATTTATTTTTAAAACACTCTGGTACTTTGCTTTTGACGTTCACAGATTCGACAAAGCAGCTCATAGTTAACTTACTGATTGAAAAGCGCGTGGCCGTGGAAAGAATGGATAAGAGTACAATCGACATCATTCCTTTCCTGTCCTTGATACCAGAGGAGAACTGGCCCTTGGTTGACGAGCCAAAGTACACAATCTACAGGCATCTAATGCTAACCGTGCCGCCCTATCACCTTCATGCCATTTTCCAAGATCTCGCTGCGAACCTTGTGCAAGAATTCAGTCGTGTGACCCTTGGAAAATACTCTATGGTCATCTATAGTGATCAATACGAGTTCCGTATTGATTGTGGACCTTGTGCGGTCAACAAGGCTGTTGCAGAGGTAAGGGTGACTGTACGGTCGGGCAGCCAGGATATGTGCAGTACGGGTGCAGAAGCAGCGGTGAGTTTCCTCCAAAGACGCCTCACCAAATTTGGCAGCTCGTGCGAGATCAGTGTTAAGACGTCATGCAGCATCTGTAGGCAGTATTATGTTGATTTGTCCGTGGTGCAAGAGGCGGCAGCACAAGGCGAGACTGAGCGTATGTGTGGAAGATGTCATGGACATTTGGCAGTTGATGACTTGTTGAATGGTTTCAAAGACACTCGACCGATGACAGAGTTGGACTGGCATCCTTTCCACCGACCACAACATCCAGGTATGTAATAACCAAAAGACCCTACATGTCGGTGTATTAGTTTTATGTCACATCTAGAGTTTGTGTCTGCGATGACCAATCATTAAGTCACACTTTTAAATAGGTGCATTACTAAATGCATGACAATTAAATTAAATGTACATAAGAAATATTTTAAAGCTTTCTTTTGGAATGACAAGGTAGGTTTAAAACCAACCTTTGGAAGAGATTAAACAAATATAGCAAATTTTAACTTTGTTATTGGCTCTCGACGTCTGCTGTTTTGTCTCTTGTATTTGATTGTACTTTGCATTCAATACGATAGGTAGCCCGTACTCCAAACCTGAGATTCCCACCTCAAACATGCTGCTACGTCCGCTGATGAGGTACTTTGGTGATAGGGAGGAGAGGCACGGGGCGAAACTACTTAAGGATATCAAAACAATGTTTGAAGACATGACCAAGTTTTTCGTCGACATGAAAAATGTAAGTTTAAGTCTCGACTCTAGTTGTAAGTATATTACAGTTGCCCATATTACATATTACTAATGCTACTGTATTTCCTCGATTTAACGCCCCGGCTTCTCAATTTGGCCTAGTGGACCCGGCATGGAGGCTTTTTTATCCATAGTTTTTGACAGCCATATATCTTTCCATTATACCTACAGCTTCGTACACCTCGAATAAATGCTCGAGAGACTCAGTTATTTTCAACTCCACAGTCTAGACCCGGCGTTTAATCGAGTAAATATGCATCAAGACCACACCCTTACTTTGATCATTTCCTTTATCTTCATGAGGGGGAATTCATGGGAATTAATATGAGAGAAACAGACAAACTTGATGCAGTGTTCTGTTCTTGACTAAAATGATAGCAAAAGCAGTCGGGAAGTGCTGCTTGTGCGATCTAGGCTCATACTCATACTTAAAAGCCCATTTTGGAAATGCGATTTTTTCAAATGTCGTAACGATCCTCCCTTTTTTGAAACAAAGTGAGATATTTTCCTGAAACGTTTCTTAAAATACGTTTGCATCACTTTCTTTAGTACGACGTTCCACGAACCGTTTGCCTCCTACCAGAATTTCAGAGGTCTTCTGTTGTTAAAGTCAATGCTATCAAAACGCTTTTGACGTATAGGCAGCCAAAGTATCGGCTGTTTCTGCTCTGCGAAGGAAATGGAGATGGCACTGGGGTGCACTTTCTTGACTACAGCAAGCACAAGGGGTACAAACTGGAGACCAACGCAGCTGCCGGCCTAATCAAGGAGAGTGTTGACCTGTTGCGGTTTGGTTTACAGGTAAAAGAGGTTTAGATGTTTAGTCTCTCACCATTCACTGCATAACCACATAGTATTTCCTAAAAGTCTGTAAGTTTGTCACGAACTTGATTTCGAGTGGTAGCCTTAATTTGTTCAGTTCGATTATATCTAGAAATTTTTGGCTGAATCATCGATGGAGACCAGTGTTTTTTTTTCGGGGGGGGGGGGGTGCAAATAAGCAGGGCCCGGCAGGAACAATTAAACGGGCGAAATTGGAGCGCGCGACAGTTTCACAAGAAAACCGAGTGCTTTATAGCTTTCTTATACTAATGTGCCTTTCTTTATTCGTTTTGGAATGGATTTGCTTCAGAGCGAAGACGGTTTTTCTGAGAGATTTCAGGTCCGAAACTGGAGTATACTTTCATGTCTTGAGCTACAAGTATTGACTATTAGTTCTCCCCGGGTTCGAGTCTTGGGGAGATACGAAACCCAAGACTCGCACCCGAGGAGAAATAATAGTCAATACTTAACACAATACTTAACTTAGACATAAATGTATAAATTGTTAGTACTTAAAACTCGAAACGTTAATATAGGCTCTTGTTCGCGCTTGAAACGATTGCTTTTTAAAATCACACGAAATAACCGTGTTTGCTCTGATGCAAAGACGCGTACAGAGAGACACGAGCACCCAGGTAAATCATTTCGTTTTTTAAGCGCTCGGGTTCCATGTTACAGTTGACAAAAAGAGGAAGAGGGGAAGAAGACCCTGGGCCGGAATGAGGCTAGCAGGAGAGAGGCATTGAAATAAGTTCTCGATTGTAACGTGGTACTTTCTAAGAAATGAGTGGATTCAAATTTCCACTGACTGGTTCGGAATTTGCTTGTTTCAAATTAGCTATATTACTTATTCCTAGTGTTGACGTTGAAATGTTAAGCGGTTCAGTCAAATTCCTTATGAGACATATTTCTTATTTTCTTGACTAAAAAACGTATAAGCAATAGAAAATATATATGCTAATTGTCATAATAATTTATTGCAGCTGCTCACTTCCTTTTCGTCCGTCGTTAACATGGCCAAAGGACTTGGCCTAAATGTTGATGAAACTCTTAACGGCATTCTGGGTACTGTGGGCCTGAGTGGGACTATGCTTTGCGCTGTTCCATGGAAGAATCATTTCAAAGAGGTTTGTGTTGTAGTCGGTTCTCACCGATTAACCTATCGGAATTCTATCCGTCACTTCTACTTTCTCTAAGGCAAATGGGAAAGAACTGGCGAAGACCGAACACGAAGACAAACGGCAGAAACAATTCCGTGCTAGCTAGCGATCGAGTCAAACAAATCTGGAAACAAACGAAAAGCGCTGAGAAAAGACGTGAAACATTAGTTAAGCAGAATGAAGAAGCTAGAAGGGAGCTTATACCTATGCCGACGGATTCAGCCATAAAGTTAAAGCAGGATGGGCAGACAATTCAGATTTTAAAAAAAGGCAGACAAACGAAATATCACCTGTTGAAAGGCAGAAGACAAACGCTGGATTCTACGCGAATAGGACAGGGATGTAGAGAAGCAATTCCTAAATCCATTTTTAAATTTTCTCACCTAAAAATCCATACTCAGTTTCTATGTGTTGTAGTCGATTCACACCAGATAAAAAAAACAATAAGTGATCAACCAATTCTCTGTGAAACTGACAACGGGAGTTAATAAGGTGCGCGATGCTGGTTTCCCGACTTCATATTTTTTTAATAATTTTATTTTAAGCTAACGTCGCCCCTTTCACTGCTTGGTTTACGGCATATATAAACTGTCCATTATAAAACAATGTTCAAGTTAATAACTTAATTTGGTATGAACTCTCACACACAGATGGACGGATTTCTCAAGAGTATTGAAGAAGCTTCAGGCTCCGTTCGACAAGCTAAAGGCCTCAGCGAGCTGTCTGGTGCAGGTCGTGGGTGTCAAGTGGGAGGTGAAAGCTACGCGTATTTACGCAAAATTCTATCCGAGCTGGGAACCAAAGACGATTTCGGCGGGTTACGGCAGGAACCTCGCGAAGGGATTGGGGCCATCTGGGTGTGTGCAGAGCACAGCAAGTACAAAAAGGACACTACGGCTTTTAATATCATGCCTTAGGATGACAAGAAATCAAAAGTTGGTACTAAGTCCAGTAAGCAAAATTTCTTGGTACACTTTTTCAGGGATCTCCATTGAGAAGTTTCCAAATGTCGTTGTCCAACCAAAAAATAGCACTTCTGTATGCTCTCAGCTCGAATACTCTAAATTATCGGTGAGTGAATTAGGAGTATTTAATGTTCGGGCAAACAAAGTCTGTCTTTCACGGGCGCACTAACTAGCGACATAAGCATATTCGTCATAGGCCTTCAGCCTGGTTAGCATAACCACAAGGTTCGAGCCCTACCCTAGCCGAGGCACCGCGTTGTGTTTTTGGGCAAGTCAATTTACTCTCACAGTGCCTCTCGTCACCCAGGCGTATAAATGGATATCGCCAAATTTTATGCTGGGGGTAACTTTGCGATCGACTAGCATCTCATCCAGAGGGGAATTAGAAATACTCTTCTTCGCTTCATGCTACGGAAACCGGAAAACGCTCCGGCCAGATGGTCCACCAGGCGCGTATGCAGACTTTACCTTTACCTTTTATTTTGCTTGTGCTCATTGTTCTACTGTGAACTACGCTTTATTCGCCGGTGAAACGGGATGACTTTATGGGAGTTAGAATTGAGAACTCGAAGACACTAATAAGCTTATAATTTCACACTGTTCTGCCAGAACGTAAAATACTTTTAGCCAACCACAGTCAGGGTATTCCAGAGCAAACGGAGAACTTCTGGTGCGCTCATGCTGTTTTTGTTTGGACAATGACAGTTGGCAACTCTTTGGAATCCTGGACAAGGATTTTACAAGAGTTTTGTTTCTTGTACTGCGCCTTAGCAAATATGTACTCCCGTTATCCAACTTTTGAACAACCGGGTCCTGAATTTTAGGAATAATTGCCCATATTAGCTGAAACTAATTAATTTCAGGACCATTTTACGATTTTTTAATTTCAAAATTAGTAATTTTAGTGATGTAGAGATTAGTTTTTTTTAATTATATTATAGATTCGTATTGACATTTCAAAATGGTTGCGAATTACAATGTGTAAATTAATGTAGGTAAGCTCCGGCATTCAAAACCAAATTATTGGCAGCGAATTTCAATGGCCATGATATAGAAGTGATATGATTAGAAATTTGAGTAAAATTTATATTTAAATTATCTGCTGGAGACTTGAGAATATTTTACAATTATCTGCTAAGCAGTGATTCCTTAGTTTAAAACTGAAAGGTTCTTGAAAATCGTAGAATGAGAGACTAAATCTATTATTTTCCAAGTCAAAAATGCATGATTTGAACTGAGTATTTAGCATTGTCTTTGACAAGTATGAGTGACAGTCTGTGGACGAGTACGGTTATTTTCGTTGTTTGAAAAACTCAGACATGTTAGGTAGCGTTCCTTTTAACCAATCTAAATCCGGATTTTGCGAAACACGAACAGTCACAATCTGAATTAACTAGATCCGAAAATGGATTGCCTGGTTAAAAGGAATACTACCTAATAGTAACGTTCTCAGTAACCTTGCTGAGTTTGAAAGCGTTAACTAGTAACATATAGTAACATGGTAAATTGAAGTATCGGAAGTTAGTGACCAAGAAGTTATACGCATTTGTAGGAACGTTCACAATCTTTACAAATCTACCATTATGTCGCTACTTTTCAGGTGTAACCACGTCAAAATTGTTGATTATTAGGAAATTTTATTTCAAATACAGATTTTTAATTTCTAGTTGTTATTTTTTTTTTTTATTGATTATTCAATGTCTTATATATTACTGTATATCTTAGTTTTCTAGATTTTTTATTGTATCTTAGTTTTTTTTTTTTTTTTTTTTAAACAAATCGTAACAGGAGGGCCACAGGTATGTCAGCTTTGTAGAGCTATTTATTGATACCCTCGATAAATAAAGACGTTACCTTACCTTTCCTAAATTTATCCCGTCACATTCACCGACTTATATTTCTGCCCACCCCCCCCCCCCCCCTTTCCCCAACCATAAATAATGAACACTTCCTTAAGTCTTGATTCCTTAAGGCTGCTTTAAATTAGGCGTTTATAATCGAACGAACGAACACACTTATTCCAGTTGAGCTGGTCTCACGTTGGTCATGCATAGGCGAAGAAAACATAATTGTTCGTTCCTCCTGTTCCTACGCTTATAGCAAAAGAATAAGAAGGGTGTTTGTTCTTCTTATCCGCGTATGCTTATGACCAGTGAAAACCAGTCTTTACCGAACGTCACAAAAACGGCTTATGGCGGCGGTTTTCTCCGTAGGAACGCGCACAGTGCTATACATCTTCCCTTCGATCACTGCATCTTAAGCTAACATGTTTCAGGTATATATCCACCTAACCTGCAGGGCCGTACTTAGCGTGGGGGCAGAGGGGACAATTGCCCCGCCAGGAAAACTAAGAAAAGTAAAGAAGAAAAACTAAACTAAAAAAAAACCCAGTTGCCCCCGCCAGGAAAACTTGCCCCCCGCAGACAAAAAAATCCTTGGTACGGCCCTGACCTGCAGCCTTTCAACGAAAACTCGTTTAATTGAAGGCATTTCTCCTACTTGGTCTACGTACGAATATCTATACCGTGAAATCTCCAATTCTCAAACCCCCAGAGGAACGAAAATTGGTTCGAGTTAGCGGGGGGTTAGGAAATTCGAAGCTTCGAGAAGTCGGGATTTCACTGTCGGTATGCTATAAATTGATAATCACAGAAACTTCATAACAAGTTTTATTTTCCATGTTTGTACTTAAAATGTTCCTAACAGAATAAGGAGAATCCATACTTGCCTATCCGTAACACAGGTGACTGAAATACCATACGTCAATAAAGGCACTCGAGTAAAGCCTAGTAACTTGTTAACCTCACATGCAAAGGAATGCGGCGTTCCTAACGGCATTTTGCAAGTATTTCCACTAAGTTATCACGAGAATAAACGTCATGTAAACCAAGCGAGCATGATAGCTTTGATGAATTAATAGCGTCAACTATAACGCTTTTAAAATAACTTTAGTCAAATGCGTCGTAGCGCAGCGTGAATAGCTATCAGATCTGGCACTGAACTTTCTTGGAAAACACTCGTGGGTTAAATTTTTCCTAAAATTCACGCGAAAAGGCAATATGCGTGGTAACATCTTTCGTTTCAATATAAAGTTTCACTCGTAAAATCAAGCCACAACGTTGATTCTCAATGAAGCCCTTAGGGCTTCAATGTCATGGTCAAACTATCTTGCAATAAAAGTTGACGCAAGTTTGTTTTAGTCTGCGCCTTCAAATGCTACGGCTGCCTGTGCTTGCACATAGAATGGACCTTCACGTTCATATTCACGAAGTCGCAAATGAAAGGGTTTGTCAAACACTTCCTTGGAGAATGGAGACCGCACAAGTTCTGCTATAAGTTCATACTTCAATTCTTTCCCTGCCTTGTCCGTTTCTGTTTTCCTATCCAACAGGTATTCAAGGAATCCTGTGGAAAGCAATATATACGCAATATATACGTAGAAAATATAATATAGATGGGGGTCTTTTGCAATTATAGCTGTCACGAAGGCAAAATTGGTTGTTTTGGCAAACGTTATTATTAGCTACCTTAACCTAATCCCACATCCAATCAGGAATACATGACTGTACGACTGTGGAACTTGCTGTGCTTGCATAGTATGCAAGTCATGATCTCAAACCAAAGAATCTACCCCGCTTTCATAATCAACATCAAATTATAAAATGGCAAGGGTTTCTGGAAAGAATAGAGAGGGCATCAAAAAAAGGACCGTTTCTCACTGTCCCCAGTTGGCAAGGAACAGAATCAGATCTCAATAGCCCTTATGCATGTTAACGTCAGTCTGGCTAGTTTTACCACCAAAGGGATTTTAAAACGGTTGATTTGATTTGCCAAATTTTCAATTCCCTTTGTTAAAGATCTAGTCAATCAAATCATGTGTCCCCAGGGCCACTTGTTCAGAGGCTCTGTCAGCTAAGAGGGCAAGCACCTCTGGAGACAAGAATGAAGCTTATGTATATTTTTTTAATGTGTTTTACCTGGACAAGTTGTCATGCCTTCTTGTGCCCATTTGTACTTAGCAAGACTTCTAAACACTTTCAGCACTGCACAGTGAACATCGTGGAAAGGCTGCTTAGAAACTTCAATCAAGATCTGGAGTGGATTAGAAGCCATGGCTGTGAAGAGCGACTTTGTGAGCACCGACAAATCCTCAGAAGGAACATCAGCTGAATGAAAAATCAATGCCAACGCTTCCAGTGATCGACCCTTTACATCTGCTTCAGAGGAATTGATATTGGTAAACAAGATCTTCATGACCTCATCATTGCGGGCCTTGTTGTCAAATACCACACGTAGACCTTGCTCCGAATGTGCCACAGCACCAATTGTTTGTATTGCAATCAATTTAAGGGCTGGATCTCCAGCTGTTAGGAAGGAGAAGACATTCTGCAAGAAGACTGGATACTGTTGGGTCACCTCCACTGGTCTTGATTGTGCCAGGTAGCCAAAGAACCTGATAATGCCTGACAAGAAAATAAGTGTTGAACAAGTTACTCTTTCAATGTAGATAACATTTTTGATTTACAACAAGCTCTAACCTGCACATTCTCTTTTATTTTTTCTTTGCATTTCTAATGTATATCTGGCACTTGTTGCGAGAATTTCTTCAAAAATACAGTTGAAACTTCTGCTTACAGACCCCTGCTGTAATCAGACACAGCCATGATCTGGGCCACATAGAAACATTACACTTTTAACCACATATCAGCAGACACCTCGCTGGTCCTAAGGGAGTCCACTTTTGGGAAGTTCCACCTTATTAGGAAATCAAATTGCTGATTTTTATTTTAAATTTTTTTACCTGCACATACATGTATGCATGTGTGCTTGACTATATTACATGTACAATAAACTACAGTAAAAGCACCCAAAAAATTCGAAAAAAGGATGGTACAACAAATCTAATATAGGAAAGCACGTCAAGAAAACTCAAGCCTGTTGTTTTCAAGTCTGTTGGTTGTATTCATCTCATTCTTAATCACTCTTTTTCATTGTCCTCGTTCATACCTTTTTTGGCTCAATGCGTGAGATAAAATCAAATCCAATTGTTTGCTTATTAAATTTAATTGCCAAATCAGAATGCTCATTTCTTTCAATACTTTGCTTGCATTGTTTATTTTTAATGCTTAAATTAACAACTGGTTCATGCTTAGCGTGCATGTATTAAGTTATTCTATAATAATAATAACAACTTTATTTTATGAGGGTAACACTTTACAGTGCATGCAGGAAGTTTGGAAAGCATGAAATAAGCATACAAGTTGCTTGAGGTTATAGCCCAAGAGCAACTCTAGCTTCTTGAGTGTCCACCAAACTTCGTGCCTGCACAGCTAAAAGCATAAACCAGTTGTTTTCTAACTAAGTCTTAATATTGCTGGTGGAGAAATATTTTATTTCATCCTGCTCTAACTCGGCCACTCATGAAAAAAATTTTGGCAAAGCGATTTGCTCACATTATCAGCATACCCTTTTGGATTATGGTGCACCCTTACGCAAAATGAAATTGATTGCACCGCTCTGCTAGCTACATTATAATCTTACTTGGTAACATGAGAGACATCAGAGGATCTGACTCAGCACTCATTAACAAGTTGTTTAGCCTTGTTACTATGCCACTCTTTTCAACAAACATCAGCCCATTCTTTCCTGAATCAGCCAACTGCGTCAGAAGCTCGATGCAATTCAATCGCAGCAAAATATCATCTCCATCTAGCTCTTTTGCCAGCTTCTCCAAAACTCCAGATTTTCTGCAGCTATCAAAAGCTCTCTCAGACAAAGCTTGGATAACCACCATAAGTTCATAGACCCTGAACCGAATGACATCCTTCTTCGTCAGAAGCTCGTCAAATTCACTCTGCATCTGATGTTGAAACATAAGTTCGAGACCTGACTCGTGTTTTGCGGCGTTGATGAGAGTGTTCGTGGCTAGCTTGGAACAGGCAAGCTGTTCATCGCTGAGAGAACGAGCAGTGTAAACCAGGATATCCACATTATCCAGAAGTGCTAACAGGCCGTTGATACTCGCAGAGCATCTCTCCAGCTCACCCAAACAAAACTCGCGGACTTCAAACTGTGGATGATTTAAGCCTTCGATAACAAAATCGTGGTAATGTGTTATAATGGCGTCTGCTTTCTCTACAGAGAGCAGTTTCTTCAAAATCCCTTTGCACAACAAAATTTGCTCCTCGTGTGTCGTACTAAAACAGCCAAACAACAAACGCACCGGGATGTGTGGTGCCAACTCACGAAGACTGAAGGATGGGCTGTTGAGAAGGGCGCTTAGATCTTGTAGAGCCACCATTAACTCGTGGCCCGACGAAACTGAAATTCTCTGAACAATCTCACCACACTTCTCGGCAGCCATCTTGGTTCAACGTCTGAGCCCGCGACAATTTCTTCAGCGACAACCAGGAAACCAAGATGGACGTCAAGTAAAGCACACAAATTATATACTTGCTAAACACTCTCCTGAAGTGAAAATGGTAAAGTAGCATGAAAGTGCCGAAAAATGTGCGCTTATAGTGCAGCATGAACACTTTCTGTCATTTTAAAAATGGCCATGTAACCAGTTTGATCCAGAATGTTAAAACTGTTACGCTGGTTTGAAAAAATGTCTAAAAATGTTAGACATTTTAAATATCCTAACGTTTCGGCACAAACTACAGCTTTCATCAGGGGTAAAGGGATAAGAAAAACTTGCAAAATGACCAACTTTCTACCAAGCTCTTCCGTAAATCAACTCTAGATTGTATTAATTTATCTAAAACAAATATTTAAAATCTCTAAACCGAAAACAAACGGGACACACAATTGTTTTGACTGCGGAGTTTTTAATTGCAGTGTCTATTCTTAGCATTTATATTACCTCGTGAAATACAGTGTACCACAGTACAGAAGTCGGCTGAAGGATGCGTTGGCGATCACCATGACCAATATGATAAGCTCGTGGACGACAAAGTTTTTAAAACCGTTTTATTGGTTATTATATTTCCACACAGTAAAACTACAACTTCGAAAACATATCGCAGTTACAATTTCTATGCACGCTATGTGAATATTATATTCATCAGCCTGGGGCAAGACTAAACTGTTCTTCAAATTAAATTGCGTCTTTTACAAATTTAGTATTATTTGAAGCAACTGTTCACTGCTGTTTCATTTTGAATTTTAATTTTCGAAGCAAGCATACACCGATTTCACAAATGGCGGACGCGCGGAAAAGAACTGGTACTGAAGCATGAAAACGAGGCGTTTTAGGATAAACAACTTTCGTGTAACAAGGGGAAAAGGGAAAATTACAGGAGTTTTGAAGCTCTCCACCGTTAAATGGGGTTATTAGATCGCTTTCTAGGTTGATTTCGAGATAACCGAGTTCGAAATAAGTTTGCGTTTTGTTTCGGGTTCTAAGCAAAACCCTGGGCTGCACATGGCTTGAAATACGACAGGTCGCCAAACATTTTAAACCTCGGACTTCTCAAGAAAGCTCCGGTATCCAGACGAGTGTACACATTTTCTTAAGGATTTTGGTGAGTCATTGAAGAATATCGAAAATAAACACGCCAAAATGTATTGCCTTTGTAAGCATACATGTACGTTGTGAAAAAATGCGTAACAATGATATTTCGGGCCGGTTTCTTTATTTTTTTCTGGTGAAATAACCATACGTGATCACTATACATACCTGAAATGCATCAATAAAAACGTGTTATTCTCAGTCGACTTTAATAGTAGTTTTTTTTTGGACTTAGTAGGAGTAGATTTTTTCATTTTAGAAAAAAAAATTGTATTCAAATAATTCAGACAGACTGAAGCGGCTATTAAATTCGATTAAAAATAACACATCAGTTGGCTCCACGCAAAGGATTTACATTAAGTGAAGCGGACAGTAAATGTTCCACACAATCTTCCGTGAACAAGATCATCACAATGTTCCCCAAGTCATGAAGGAAAATAAGGCTATTAATTCTGTAAATTTAGTGAAATCTACTGGAATTCCTTCTGCAGCGTCGAACGACATGAAATTTAATCTCGGGAAGAAATTTATCACGTGCTAGGCAACTACGACGAAGGTCCAACTGATAGAACAAATATTCACGCTTTCGCTTCATTTTACAAGCTTTTACGCCTTCCGCATTAATTTATATAAAGCTGAGATTATTGGAGGCGATTTTTATTTATTTATCAAGTATTCTCAAATATAATGGTTTATTACAAAGAAGGAACATATCATAGCATTGGAATTCAATACCGGTAGTCTCCGTCTTTTTAATTAATTTGTCGACATTTCAACGATTTGCCTTAGCACAACAAAGGTATTTTGCGAAGTATAAAAAGAATTAAAAAGCGAAGGAATAATAGTAAATAAAAATTGCTTAAAGGATATGTAACCGGACAAGGTGTTTGAAGTTGAAGTTTGACTTGTCAAGTCCCCATAACGCAGCTGTTATTTCAAAGCCGGTCTTCGTGCTCTACTAAAGATCCGCAAGGAGACAGAGTTAGCATTTTTCGTTTGCTTTCACAAAAGTGAAAAGAACGTACCTTGACAGCATCTGGAAAAGAACATACCTTGACAGCGTCTGAAAATTAGTTTCGATATCGGTCCGTGTAAAATTTTACCGGCCAACAGTTGTCGAAGCCCCTTTTGAAAACAAAAACTTTAACTCTGTTTCCCTGCAGATCTACGGTCCCTTTCTGCTTGCAACACGGAAACAAGAATAATTACTAGACTGTAAACGCGTTAAGAATTCCTTAATCTCGAAAATTTGGAAGGAAAACGGTCTATTCAGGGGCGGATCCAGGGGGGGTGGATTGGGTGGCTAGCCACCCCCCTTGATCCACCAGAAAAATGAAAATAAACATATTAAAATAGAAAATAAGGACAACGTACATCCACCTTTCATAGTCAGACGGCCGTTCAAAGTTAAGAAATGCCATTTTTCCAAAATAGGAGATTTTCGACAGCCTGTTTTACGAACTTCTGGCTTAATGTAACAAAACATGTGTGTATAATTTGAAAAAAATTAAATTCCTCTTAAATTTCGAGAGTTGTTTTAGCCTTGCTGGAATGATTTTCTTCTCCATTTCTTTTTAGCGAGTGTTCGTACCGTTTTTTCGCATTGAAGCGATTTCACAAACAAGCAAAGTCGCCAAAAATGTCCCCAGGCCACTTTGCCAAGGGCTAAAATTTTTCACGCATGTGGGTGAGCAAAAAACGCATATCTGTTCTTTGCTGTAAGTTTGTGGCCTGTAAACTTTAAATTTCAATCACTATTCATTTCATAAGAACTAGACTTTTTCTCCGAAATATAACTCAAGGTAAGTTGAAGAAAGAATATTTTGCCAAATTATCAAAGAAAAACAGTGGTTTAATAACTTAATTGACAGCTGTATAAAGCTGCTCAGAATCGCGGAAATCACGTCTAAGTGGCTTCAACTTTTCAAAATTTTCTGAGGGGGCATGCCCCCAGACCCCCCTAGGTAAATGGAGCCTTCGGCTCCATTAAATATGGGTCTCACCTCTAAACTCATTTGCACTTCCACTTTCAAAAAACTGCCTAAATTCCCACCCCCCCCCCCCCCGAAAAAAATTTGGGTAAACAGCCACCCCCCCTTTGAAAAATCCTGGATCCGCCCCTGCTATTTCCCCGTTTAACAAACAAAAACTTCAGAACTCGCGTAATTTTAAATCTATTCCCCTTGTAACACGAAAGTTGTTTATCCTAAAACGCCTCGTTTTCATGTCTCGTACCAGTTTTTTTCCGCGCGTCCGCCATTTGTGAAATCGGTGTATGCCCACTAAGAAAAACGTCTACTCTAAATAGGAAAGTATCTGAAGTACTCTCATTCTGACCACCTCGCCCTGAAAGCGTCAAACGCGCTTAGAACTCCTGAAGGCGCTGAATAATAATTTTAATTTAATTAATTTAATTTATAAGTAGTATTGTTGTACTAGCCACAGACTCTTTCAAATAAACAGCTATAAACTACGCACTTTTTGAACACTTATTTATAAATTGTCTAGTATCGATCTAGTATTTATATTAGTTTTTTTTAATATTTTTTCAATATTCGCGATCTCTCAACCAAAACAAAATTGCATAAACTGAAGGTCGCGATTGAATTGTTTTGACTTTGGTGTTTCATGTTTCTATCTTGCCAAAATCTTTTACTCGTTAAATACAAATACAAATCACAATAAGAAGCCTCAACAAGACTTAAAATCACTAACATCAATTTGATTAACGGTTGAAAAAACTATTTCAAACCGAACTAGCTCTATTAGCTTTTCAACCCTTTGGTAGGTTACGAACCATCTAGTACTCAACTTCATGCTGCACGAATGTTTGTTTTTTTCAACAGTCACTGAAAAATAATGTCATTCACAAATTAAATCGTACATGCGTTGATTCACCTTAATAAATTTGCAGCAAAAACGACAAAAATTGCAGTGATTTTAGTTTCTCGCCATTATTAATTGATTTACTTCTCGAGAGCAGTTGTGCACAGAGAGCGTGTTAAGTTAAAAATGAATTTGGAAATGATTGATTGGTCGACGTGGCTGCTAGCAAGAATATTCGCGTCTTGTTGACAATATTAACGTCTTTTAAACACGGAAGCAAAATCACTGAAGTCAGAAATCCACAAAATTCAGCCGATTGAAAAGCGTAAAATTTTATCTCCAGTTTTTCAAAATGCGCTCGTTTCTTGCAGCTTGTTTGAATGCAAACTTACTTACGCTGATCGGTCTGATCGCCGTGTGTGGCGCCAACTCTAGTTTAGGGGGCAGTGACAACCAAACGCCAATTCACTGCGACAAGATGATGGTTTGTACTGTCGCTATTGAGACGCTGGAAACGAAGCTGGATAACCTTATTTCTCTGGAATCGAAACTGGATAATCTTATTGCGTTGGTTAAGAATATCTCAATACCATCGCCAGCACCAACACCACCAGGTAAACTCGGACGATTCTAGCTATTTGACTAAATTTCATGGAGTTAATTTTGGTAAGGAGCGCTTTCTAACTTACTTTTTAATCACGAGTATCTTACCGCGTTTTCAACCGATTTTTATTTTCTTTATACAGCCGTTCCCGCCTCTTCTTGTAAGGAACTGTATGCTAAACACAAGTAAGTTCATAGTTAAAATGTTTTTCATCGCATTTCTGTTGCAACTGTCGGCAAGCGTGTGGAATATAAGAGCCAAACAGGTCCCTGTGTGCTCTGCACTGATCTTTTGTCTGAGAAGGGATAGAGGAAATGACTAACAAATAAAGATGTAGGGGCTAAAAACGAGCGAAGTGATCAATATTTGTCACTGACGCTGTTTTTTGTTCTTTAGTACATAATTCTCACTGCATCATTCAGCGTCTTTAACCGAAGAGTACAGATAGGAAACTGAAATGTTGCGGTTAAATACCGGCTCGTCTACAATGCGAATAATTTTTCTGGTCTCTCGAGAGAAAAAAAATTGTTTAGATACAAATTGAATACCCCCATTCTGTCCTTCGCTAAACAGGTCGTCAAAAGTGTTCACCCTGATGTTTGGTTCACAAAAGATTCCTGTTTACTGTCACATGGGAAACTTTGGATGTGGAGATGGAGGATGGACGCTGGCCATGAAGATTGACGGCACAAAGGTACAAACCTATCCCCAGCACTGTTAAAATAGCGTGGACATTCCATCGGAATTAATACTTTATTAAGATGAATTTCACTCAACTTGCGAACAATTAGTGCAAAATTTTCATTACCAACGGTACCGCAGAGTAAAAATACAATTTGGAGTATTACTTCAAACATTCTGCTGAATTTGATTTCCCTTAGTGAAGCTCCCGTGATTAATTTCTCTAGCGTTCTCGGGATAGTTAATGTCAACCAACGTAAAAATGCTAATGGCACAAGTTCATTTGCTTTGAATTGACGTGAAACGTCCGATTTGAGTTAGCCTTTTGATAACTTCAAATTTAATTTTCCCTCACGCGGTCAGGTTGAGAGCTTAGGTCTCATTAATTTCTTTTTAACTGTATTTGAAATGTCACTACCGGGGTATGCTATGGGGTTTTTTTTTTTTTTGGTAACTTTATTTTTGCCACTTTTGCTTGAATTTTCAATGGAAACCGTTTTTATTTTCTTTTTAAATTTCAGAACACTTTTCATTTCGATTCTCATTTTTGGAGCGACAAAAAGGCCTATAACCTTGCAGGAGGCAAGACTGGGTTTGACTTACAAGAGACCAAGTTACCAACCTACTGGAACACACCCTTCTCCAAGATTTGTCTTGGAATGAAGATCGGCCAGCAAATCAACTTCATTGTCATCAACAAACAGGCCAACTCTCTGTACTCTCTAATCGCTGATGGGCAATACCGCGCCACCTCAATGGGTCGTGACACGTGGAAGACGCTGATTGGTTCACAGGCCTCTTTGCAGCGCAAGTGTAACAAGGAAGGATTCAATGCTGGGTGTAGCAAAAAAGGCACGTCCATGGCCAGGATCGGCTTCATTGGCAACAACGAAAACGATTGTAGCAACTGTGATTCCAGACTCGGGCATGGTACAGGAGGGCATCCTGATGACTCCAACGCGTGTGGAAACGCAGCTGCATGGTCCCCAGATAATGGAAACAAATTCATCAAAGCCATGGGTTATATCTTGGTGCAGTGATAAGAACTGTCTCCATGCCTTTTGCATCCATTTAATGTAAAAATGATCTCCTGTCAAAAAAAGCTCTGAAGTTAACCGATTAACCCAACAACTGTTGTAGTTAGATTTTGAGGAAAAAAAACAGTTTTGTAAAACAAATAAAACGTGGTGATGGGATTAAACAATGTTTGTGACTAATGTTAATGAGTTTTAATTACACACTCTGACATTTCCGAGACCCTTTAAATTCGTTTCGCAGCACGCAGAAGTATTTAGATCAAACCCCTTAATTAACAGTTTAAGTCGGACTTTATTTCTTGAACCCGACTACCTGGGATAAAACTACAGCGCTTATTTACCTATTAAAAGGGATTTTCTGTCTTTAACATTGTTTAAAAATAAAATTCCCATTTTTACATTGGCTATTCTTTGGTTAGGGTATTCTCTGTGAAAGTTTCAGTCAGCTAATAAACACCAGAAAGGAATGTACATTTTTAATGTGGCTAAAAAAGCGAAAGAAGAAAAAGCGAGATTTTCCATGCAATTCACATTCTAAAACGCTTGGTGATTCGAGATTAGATACGGTTTTAAACATTTACGATGTTCGTGTCTCTTATGGTGATGGTAATCTTTATTTATCCATGGTAAAAATTGGGCAGCAAAAGCTACGAAAGAAAACAATAACAGTAAAAGTGAGTCCGCTATGCGAACATGTGTGGACTTTCATTTGAATAAAAGTTTACATTATGAATTAATCAATGAGTTAGGGACCGGTCATTATTTATGTAGAGGGGGGAGGGAAAAAAAGAAGGGGGGTCAAGGCTATTTCAGAGTGGCAAGAGGGGGGGGGCTAAAATTTTTTATAAAGAAGTTTAGGGGGGATCAGCAGTTTGAGTTGGGTAAAACAATTAAATAGAAGAGTGCAAACACTATAAGTGAAACAGTGACGCTAAATTGTACAATTTTATGTTATTTCTATTGTTTTCTTTTGTTTAAACTCCACTATTATGTACAACTTTAGTGATTTGTATTTTACAGAAATACTGTTTGCACTCTAAACTCCATTGTTATCTCAAAGTTTAGTTAAATAAAGAATCCAGACCTGTCTGCTTTAACATCTGGTTTGACTGAAATTATTTCTTTTTACAAAATGATTATCACTGCAATAGCCCAAGAAGTAATAAAACATGATATAACAACAAGAAAGAAGTTCTTTTACAACTTTAATTAGGAAAATCATTGGAAAAGAATTATATTTTGCATGGTTATTACATATGTGTTCACCACGAGAGCATAATTTGTAAAAACTATCACTTTTCCAAAGTTAAGGAGTTAATAACTAGGTATGTTTACTATACACATAACTCATCCAAAATTTGCCCTATTACTGGAAGGGGTGAGTATCCATAGCAAAGAAGCCTTGGCTGACTAAGTGTTGATCCAGCCTTTGTGCATCAGAACAAGTGTGCAACTAAGATTGTATGTAACATGCATTTAATAATTACTTAAGGCATATAAAGAAGATATGAGGTGAGGGGGGGGGGGGGTCATCACGTAAATATTGAATAAAGAAGGGGGGTCACTTGCTACTTACACGGCCTGGAGGGGGGGCCTTACAGAAATTTTGATCCTTCCAACATATTTTTCCCTCCCCCCCCCCCCCCCCCCCTCTCATAAATAATGACCGGTCCCTTACTGTAGCAGTCAACAACTTCAAGTTTCGAATCGAGTAATTCGAGATACAAGGCGAAAAAACAAAGAAATTATCAATCAATTTATTATTTACAAGACTGTTAGAAGAACAAAGTGTACTATTACTTGTCTTATGTACTACGTTTCAAGAAACAAACGTTACCATTGCCGCTTGGGATGTCACGCAATGTGAAGGAGCGTGGTGTGACCCTTTGTCACGTCGTTCACGACAAATGCCTTTTTTCATGCAAATAAAAAACTAGAATCCTACAAGAACAGCAGTTATTAGGCCAAAAGCCTTTCCTTACCGCTAGCAAGATAGGATACTATTTTCATTAAAAAAAGAAATGTTGCGTGGAGCACGTGAACTGTCTCGCATCGCTTGTTTACACAACCCTTACTTTTTGTGTAAAGCTTGTGTAAACAACTCATCGAAAAACTTATTTTCTTTCAATGAGTTCTTTTTTAACCTTTTTGGAATAAGAACTTTTCAATAAGCTTTCACAAATAATTTCTTAGTAGCTTGCGTAGAAAGGCGGAGAAATATATTTTTTCTGTTTACGAAATATTCACTTGAAGTCGGTGTTTTGAGAGGCGGCGAAGGACGTTATTTGAACCGACAATTAAATTATTTTGTCGCACGGTTTGGATATATGCATATTCTACGGTTCGATGTTATTTTTATTCTTTTCATGACAATGTTTTAGTTCAGTTCTGAATTCGACATCGGTCTTTTGTTAAATATACTACTTGAGAGAAATGGAGCTGGTGAATTATATCCCGGAGTCCAAGACAAGTAAAACAACATGATCAGCGAACTTGTTTTGATACAACTCGTTGTGCATTCATTGTGTTTGGCAAAGCTGAAATAAATAAATAACCAGACATTTGATTCGTTTTAATATGCGAATCAAAAATGCTCAAGCCGCACAGAGAAACAAAAACTGCGGAAAGTGAGTCAAAAGTGTGAAAAACAAGAAACGTGACCTATGACCGCAGTTGTTCAGCTCATTAGATATGAAGATTTCAGCCGTCGTGATTGTTATTTCACTTTTCATCTACGCCACCGCTGCCTTTGAAGTTGTTCCTTGATGTATATTTTCCAGCCACCACACGTTCTTCGAAAGCTGTGTCAAAAAAGGCTTCTAGATTCAAGAATAAAGTGCGACTTAACTCGATACTGATCGAATTTCTGGGTTTACTGCCTTGGCTGCCCATCTCACCGAAACTTCGGATCCTCCGATCACTGTCGAAAACTTCCGAAAGCACTAACCCGAGTTATCACGGAAAGTGACCCCCCAATCGGAAAAAACTGCATGACAACAATGTGTAGACTTTAAAGTCCACACAAAAATTTAGTGAATAGTTTGTGCCTACAGCAAGGTGCCTGGTTGAATTAGGATTGAACTTCTATAACATATTCAAACTCGCGAAAGTGAAAAATGAACGTAGCCCCATTTATAATGGTCTAATATCATGACTCATTTCTTCTCTAGCGTAACAATAACTGAGATAAATAATACCGGTGCGCAAGATTAGGCATAAAAAAATTGAATAATCATCGCAAAAATAAACATAGACGGTGTGCTTGTGTTTCTGGGAGCATATAAGTAAGAAAAGAGAGAGTAAAGGAAAACACCAAGGACAGGCAGAACAATTTGAGTCGGGGAAACAAGGAAAATGAAGACCTTTAGGGACGGACAACCATTCGTTTGGAGGGGGGGGGGGTATAATATTGCAAAAAAAATAAAATGTTTGCAGGGCCAAGAAATACAAAATAAATTGTTTTCCAACCTAATATGTATAACAAACAATAGTTCGAAATTCGAAAAAAAAATGTTCGCAGTGGTACATCAACTAAAAAAAGAGTTTGCAGTTAGGCATCCGTCCCCCTAATCTCCCCTTTAAATCGTATTGTCTGTTTGTACCAGGCTTCTCATTTGATTTGGAAATAAAACCTCAAAGACGCTGTTCAAAGTTTAAACTTATTACTATCATAAATTGGAAAAGGTCTTTAATGTTGTTTTCATTCTTCCACAATTTACCGATGTGTTTCTGTGGAATAACAATCGAATTGTAAAGTTAAGATACTAGGCAAAAGGTTTTATTCACCAAGTTTAAAGGATGTAGCTGGGTTAGAAATTAAAGCGTTTGTTCTTTTTGGGCTTGAAATTAATGTCGGGATTTAAAAAATTTCAAGTCACGAATATGTGCCATTTCAAAAGCTGACATTAATGAGCGCCTATTCCAACAACAACAAAAGAAAACATCCAGCGGTGATGACTGGGGTGCGAGCTTTCTCCTAGTATTGTTAAGGTTACAATCAATACACAAAAATGTTGAACATCTCGAGAAAGCTGTTAATGGTGAATTGTTTGTGCAAACCATATTTGTCGTTGCATATTTGAATGAATATTAATTGCGTATAAGAGTTTTAGCGTCATGACACACCCATGATTTTAGTGTTGGTCATCGTTGTTCTGTTAAGCAAACGGTGAACGGTGAACGTCAATGTGCTTCGTTCAGATAAGTCCACATATCTTCTCTTCTTTGTTTCAGTGATATTTCTTTAGTTGTTATGTAGCTCTAGTTTTTGAAATTACGCTAGCCTTTAAGTTTTGGCTTTTAAAAGGTCTAATGTAACGAAGCGGTGAAGTTTAGTTCTAGTTTCTCATTCAGTTGAATTGGCCACGCCGAGGAAATCGTTGAAGTGTATATGTTGAAATATTGAGTTTCCAAACACGCTTTTTCCGTTAGTAATAATTGAATTATATTGTTAGGCCAAGCGCGAACTATTTCTCGCGCCACTCACTTTTCGTTTGCAATTTGTATCGCATCGAATGTGAGGGTTGTTTTCAGTTTTCAATACTTGTCAGTAAGCTGGCGTCAAACCAAACTCCTTCGACGCCTCCTTCCCGTCCCAGCAGACGGTAAATAAGAACTTTTTCCTGGTTTAGAATACAAATAAATTAATCTTTTCTTGTTTTTCGTCAAGTTTAGAAGAGCAGTAGGAGTGCTTCCAAAAGAATTTGCAAACAGAGCGGCCATGTTCAGTGTTGGCGCCAAAGAAATCATGAATATAATTAGCAATAAGCATGTGAAGCGTTGTTATTCCCATCCTCGCAGGCCTCATCACGTTACAAACAATTACATTTTCAGGTAAGGTGATCGTTCGATGATTGCTGAATAGACCATTTTACAGTTGTCTGCTTAGTGACCTGGCCTTTGAATGGAAGTGAGGCTGGAGGTGACCTTGTTTTGATACAGACCTCACTGCTTTTGTTTTGTAAATCATGTTGTTTTGATGCTAATTAGTTTGCATTTACATGATAAAACAGGGAGGTTTGTATCAATGCAAGGTCACCTTCAGCCTCACTACCATTCAGAGGCCAGGTCACTTGGCAGGCAACTGTAAAATGGATTATTAACAGTTATTAAATTTGTCATTTGCAAGATCCTGTCTCAATTTTAAGTCCGTTTGTAAGCCTGGATGTTGTACTGGGGCAGTACTGATGTTATCTGCTTCCCTCGATCGATAAGAGCACGTTTGTACGAGTCACTGCAAAATGTCTACTAGTTTTCCTCGACATTTCTGCAGGTACAACCCACCGAAAAATATCCGGAGCTAAGCCTGTTTATATCGAGGATTTTGTGACACGTCTGGCTGCAAAGCAGGCTACTAAACTTGATGAATGAAGAAAAAAACTTCTTTTGTTCAAGTTACTAATGTTTTCTCTATTTTCTCCAGCTTGTTGAACAGAGATCAATATTAATAATAATGAAAATGCACCAAGTGCAGCTATTGATTTGATCGAAGTCTGGTAGCTCTCCGCCTCTGGATTCAATTGACCATTGGATACATCTCATTTCAGATAAGTATTTTTTTTTTGTGGCTCTCCCGGTTATTTACACTTTGTCGGTACAAAAATGTTTTCTATTACTATATCATGATTTACCACCAAAAGGAATTCATGAAATTCAGTTAAAAGAACGCAAGACTGCAGTTGATTATTTAGTTTCATTTCCAGTTTGTATAACGCAATGATGAGCAAACCAAATTAACATTGTTCGAAATAGTAAAGAGAAATGTGTTCTTACTGAGTGAGGCTAAAACAATGATACATCGGACTAGTCTTTTTTCTTACACCTCGTTATACAATGTTAAGTACCTTGAGTAGATTCATATCAAATTATCTTGGGCTAAAGAAATCAAAAAAGACTAACTTGTAGTAGTATACTAAGGACAGCGGTTACCTTTTATTTGTGGAATTAATTATTTTTTGTGGAATTAATTAAGCGAGTGACGTCATAGGGGCGTCAGTGACGTCATCAAAAATGGGGCGTAAATGACGTCATAAAATGGGGTGTAATCTAAAAATAGAAAAATTACATCATCGGTTGTAATCTAAAAATTGAAAAATTACGTCATTGGGGTGTAATTTAAAAATAGAATAGTGACGTCACAATGCCACAGTGGTAAACGTCATAAAAATGATGAGATCATAATTTAAAAATAGAATAGGGACATTATTGCCTTCATCTTGTTTATTGTCGCAAAATAAAATAAAATTGTGATATAGGTTAAAGAATCTGCATTCAGAAGTCTTTTTTAAAGGCAAAATTATCGGTATATTTAAGCTTTGTGGAGCAGCCGACCGAAAAGTCTTGGGAGCGATTATTTCTCGTTTCCATTCTAACTCGGGCGATAGTTCGAATATAATGTATGCAGGTTGACGCAATGTTTTGCTGTGAAAGACCAAAGTGGCATTTTCATAGTCCCGCATATTTGGATCATCTCTGGTAAGTTTTTGCTTCTAGTCCAAACAAGAATTAAATAACTTCGTGAACCTCAATCAACTAACGCCAAGATTTATTGCACGCGAATTCGCGTTTAATTAATTCGAATTCAACTTGAACTATTAATTAGTTTACGAAATCAACAGTTCACTGGCACTTTTTTGTGTAACGAAATTACCTTTGTAAAGTTCAATGATGTCATGGTTTAATTTTCTACTCCATGACGGTAGCGGTTTTCAGAATTTCACAGTACAGGCATAAGTACCGATTCATTTCGGTCAAAGTTTTTAGCTTTGTAATTATTCAAGTTGTCTTGTCGCATACATTTAGTACTGCTAACATACCGGTAATTGTTTTTTAAAACAATGGTAAAGACTCGATGTGCTCTTGTGAACAAAGCATAAAACAATAGAGTGAACGCGCTTCAGTGACTTCGGATATAAACACAAGTTTTCGGTTAATAATAAGACACTAAACGTACAGATTGTAATTCAAGCAAACTTTTATTTCGATCGTTCAACATGGCATTACAATGATTTAATTTAATCGTCTTCGTCCTCCTCATTGCTTGGGGGATAAAATGTGGATTTTGATGTCTTCACGTTCTTGTGTGTAATAGTTCCGCAATCGTAACATCGACGCAAAGTATCCTTTCCGTGCTTTCGATCAAGAGGGATTTCGTGCTCACATATAGGACAAATTTTATAGTTATCTTCCCAAAAGCACTTCGGGCATTTCATGATCGCAGTATCATATACATTGGAACCCTCGCAGTGTTCACATGGAGAACTAGCTTTTGTCTGAATTACATTTTCGAAATCGCTATTCTCGGCTTCTTTATCACTGTCGCTGTCGCTCCCTTGAGATTCCTCATCTCCACTACCCTCCTCAGAAGCTGTTCCCTCCTCTTCACTACTGCCAGTTGAGTTATTGTCATCCCCCTCTTCCTCTTTATCACGATAGGCTTGTTCTTTTTGTAATATATCGCTTAGAACTTTCTTATTCTTTATCAAACGCTTATTTACTCCCAGCTCCGCCAGTCCCTCTGAAAAGGTATTGAGTGCGCGGGGTTTGGCTACATCATCGTTATGTGGAAGTAGCACATACTCGACCAGTTCTGAAATGTTTGTTACTGGTATTATGCGTTGATTTCGGAGTAATTGTCCGCGTGGTGTCCAAAACAAGATATCTTTGGAGGTGGCCATGCTATGCAGCAGTTCAGAAGCATACTTTCTAGACACAGCTTGGGAAAGATTATTTAAAACATCTTTTATCCGGGGTTCCTCGTCATCGCTCTCGTCATCAGAGGTTGTGCTATCTTCTTGTCCGCTTTCCTCCTCTTCGTCGTCCCAGGTTATCTTTCTCTTCATATTGACCAGCACTCGTTAAAAGCAAGATATAAATGATCAATTTTAAGGATGCAGCTATGCTCTTATAACATAAGAAGTCCCAAACTACTTATAACAGGAGTCAATAATTCTTGAATAAAGCCTCCACCCTCTTGTACAAGAATTCGTTTCTTTGTCTTGAAGGGAACATTTGGTTCAACGAGGTTGACTAGAGCATCCTTGTAGGGTATCACTTTACGCTTATCTTCTTCAGAGATTGGTATGTTTTCCTTGAGAACGTTATAAATAAGTTGCACTAATGCGTGCATCTGTTGTGGAGTGGCTGTCTTAAGAAGAAACTGGCGTTGATGAGAAGGACAGTCAGCTAAAAGTTGAAGGAAACCTCGATTGTTCTTTACTACACGAGTCATGATTATAGAATGAACTAACGGTAGTAAGGTTTTTCTTTATAATTAATAGTGGTGGTGGTGGAGTTAAACAATAGAAATGTGGTGGTGGTGGAGTTAAACAATAGAATTGTGGTGGTGGTGGTGGTGGTGGAGTGAAACAATAGAATTGTGGTGGTGGTGGTGGTGGGAGTTAAACAATAGAATTGTGGTGGTGGTGGTGGTGGTGGAGTGAAACAATAGAATTGTGGTGGTGGTGGTGGTGGGAGTTAAACAATAGAATTGTGGTGGGGGTGGTGGTGGTGGAGTTAAACAATAGAATTGTGGTGGTGGTGGTGGTGGTGGAGTTAAACAATAGAATTGTGGTGGTGGTGGTGGTGAAGTTAAACAATAGAATTGTGGTGGTGGTGGTGGAGTTAAACAATAGAATTGTGGTGGTGGTGGTGGAGTTAAACAATAGAATTGTGGTGGTGGTGGTGGTGGTGGTAGAGTTAGACAATAGAAATGTGGTGGTGGTGGTGGTGGAGTTAAACAATAGAATTGTGGTGGTGGTGGTGGAGATAAACAATATAATTGTGAAACATTGCACAGAAATTCAGTTCTCGTTAAGTTGTGAGGGAGTTGACATGAGTTGGTCCTGTCCTATATGTCAAAAGGATTTTTCAAGGAAAGATAGCATGCAAAGACACATGAGCAGTAAACATAGTACTTCCGGTTTTCCTCCATTTCAAGCTATGTCGATTTCTCGAGAAAAGTGTCAGCGGTTTCACTTGGGGCATCCGTTTACCTGTATGGTGGCGGGAATGACAGGTTCGGGTAAGACGCTCTGGGTTAAATCTTTGTTGCAACAGGCTCACAAGACAATTCACCTACCCCCTGAGAGGATTGTTTGGTGCTATTCCCAATGGCAGCCCGCTTATAGCGAGTTGTTGATGACGATACCTGGAATTGAATTTAGCAAGGGTATCCCTGAGACCTTAGAACAAGATTCCTACTTTGATGTTAATATACGAAACTTGATTGTCATCGACGACCAAATGATCGAAGCCGGAAGTGATAACCGAGTCGTGAACCTGTTTACTAAAGGATCTCATCATCGCAACTTGAGTGTCATTTACATTGTGCAAAACCTGTTCCATCAAGGCAAAGGCACTCGAAGCATCAGCTTAAACAGCCATTACTTGGTACTTTTCAAAAACCCCCGCGACAAACTGCAGATTTTGACACTAGCAAAACAAATGTATCCAGGACAAACTGCTTGGTTTATGAAACAGTACGAAGACGCGGTACAAAGACCATTTGGTTATCTGTTTGTTGATCTTAAACCAACCACTCAGGAAAGTTGCAGATTGCGAACAAATGTATTACCTGGTGAAGAACGATTCGACAAAGGCGAAGTAGAAGGCAACGTTTCTAAGGAACTAGTGCAATATCTTAAGCAGCAAAACTTGATGACTCCTCCGGTAATTTCGAAACTGCAACGCTTGCAGAACAATATGGATAGCTTTCTCTCTCGTAGAGACCTTGCAGAAGACGAAAAAGCAAGGCAATACATACAGCTGCAAAACAGGTTTTTGACATACAAACACCAGCTCAATTCTATACCAGAAGCAACCCAAGAGCAGAAACAAATATCTACCGCAGGCAACTTACCAACAGTGCCAACCCCCCTTCAAGAATCACCGGTAACAATACCAGCAGCTCCTGTTCAAACGCCAAACCAACAAGTAATTACTTCCATGGCAACTTCTACTCCCTTACCTCCCTCCCCTCCTCCATCGATCTTGACACCTCCTCCCACGGTGCACGTGGAATCATTATCTCCGCCTAAAAAGCGGAAACGACCTCAAATCCGATTCGTAAATTACTGGGATGATGAACCGAAAAGACCTTCCAGACGCTCCCGGCGAATACATAAAAACTCGCCTTACAAATCTTACGAAGGACAAGAAGAAAATTATTAAATTAAATCATTGTAATGCCATGTTGAACGATCGAAATAAAAGTTTGCTTGAATTACAATCTGTGCGTTTAGTGTCTTATTATTAACCGAAAACTTGTGTTTATATCCGAAGTCACTGAAGCGCGTTCACTCTATTGTTTTATGCTTTGTTCACAAGAGCACATCGAGTCTTTACCATTGTTTTAAAAAACAATTACCGGTATGTTAGCAGTACTAAATGTATGCGACAAGACAACTTGAATAATTACAAAGCTAAAAACTTTGACCGAAATGAATCGGTACTTATGCCTGTACTGTGAAATTCTGAAAACCGCTACCGTCATGGAGTAGAAAATTAAACCATGACATCATTGAACTTTACAAAGGTAATTTCGTTACACAAAAAAGTGCCAGTGAACTGTTGATTTCGTAAACTAATTAATAGTTCAAGTTGAATTCGAATTAATTAAACGCGAATTCGCGTGCAATAAATCTTGGCGTTAGTTGATTGAGGTTCACGAAGTTATTTAATTCTTGTTTGGACTAGAAGCAAAAACTTACCAGAGATGATCCAAATATGCGGGACTATGAAAATGCCACTTTGGTCTTTCACAGCAAAACATTGCGTCAACCTGCATACATTATATTCGAACTATCGCCCGAGTTAGAATGGAAACGAGAAATAATCGCTCCCAAGACTTTTCGGTCGGCTGCTCCACAAAGCTTAAATATACCGATAATTTTGCCTTTAAAAAAGACTTCTGAATGCAGATTCTTTAACCTATATCACAATTTTATTTTATTTTGCGACAATAAACAAGATGAAGGCAATAATGTCCCTATTCTATTTTTAAATTATGATCTCATCATTTTTATGACGTTTACCACTGTGGCATTGTGACGTCACTATTCTATTTTTAAATTACACCCCAATGACGTAATTTTTCAATTTTTAGATTACAACCGATGATGTAATTTTTCTATTTTTAGATTACACCCCATTTTATGACGTCATTTACGCCCCATTTTTGATGACGTCACTGACGCCCCTTTGACGTCACTCGCTTAATTAATTCCACAAAAAATAATTAATTCCACAAATAAAAGGTAACCGCTGTCCTTAGTATACTACTACTTGTGTGACAGGTTCAAAAATCTTTGCGGTGTTTCAGATTAACTGAGGCTAAAAACAGCGATACACCAGAGTAGTGCTTTAGACATCTTAACTTGTTATACAATGTAAAGTACCTTGTCAGATTCAAATCAAATTATCTTGGTAACGATTACTATGTACTTGGGTGATGAATAAAAAAAATCGTCATCTGAAGGAAACTGGGATCAATTTAGGTTTCTGGGAAACTGCTCACCTACCCCTCCCCAAACCTAACATTAACCCTTACTTATCGCTTTGGGCAAAATGTTAGGTTTGGGGAGGGGTAGGTGAGCAGTTTCCCAGAAACCTAAATTGATCCGGAAACTGTCTTGTACCACCAAATTCTTAAAAATCAACATTTAAAAAAGTTTTGCATTGAAAGGGTTGACATCTAGTGCCGTGTTATTCTAAAACCGATTAATTGAGGTTCTATTCTCTTTCGCTTCGCTCAGGCGAATAGAAAACATATCTAATATAAGTTAAGACGCAAACGACACAACAAAATGTAGAGGGAGCCGCCAGCGATCGAGTTTATCTGCAGGGCCGTAACTAGCAAGAGGCAAGACGAGGCACTTGCCTCGTCTAGAGTTTAACCCAAAATTAAAAATATATATATATGTTTTGTTGGGAAAATGATCCCAAGTTGAACAAGATTGATTTTTCTCTAGAAACAAAATATGCAAAATGTTGAAGAAAGAATTTCAGAGCTTTTAGATTTCAAATGTTCTGGACGACATGCCCCCAGAACCTCCAAGCAAGATCTTGCCTCATATATGGAAAACGTCTGGTTACGGCCCTGATCTGTATATCAGTTTTATTACAAAGATATAAGTAAAAACTGAAATGTTACAGTATACGTCCTGGCTTAAGGACGTTCGCGCTAATAGTTTATGCGCATCCTAACTGCGCACGTAATTCATGTCGCAACGTCACGCCACGTCATGCACGAGCGCGCGCGCTGAAGAAATTTTCTAAGCACATATAGGGCTGGTAGTCGTCGCGTGAACTTTGCTTGCAGTCAACTCTCTTAGATGGTCGGTGACCCACACATTTTTTTAAACGGATCACTTTTGTTGACGATTATCTATGTTTTGCGTAAAAATGAAAAAAATCTATCGATTAAAAGTTCAATTTTTTTGGTCCCACGTACGTTCGAATGCCTCTTTTTGAGCTTTTCGTTTTGCTGTACGACGGTTTCAAATACCGCTTTCAGGGTTAAGTCTAACAAAAAGTCGGCAACACTAGAATGTTTTTACGCAACAGACCCACTTCTACAAAATATGACTAAGATCATTTGCCTCTCTTTTCTCATCTTTAATATTTTTAACTATAAATCCTGTAAACCATGTTGAATTGCGTTGGCCAATTTTTCAGAATAAGGGTAGTTTTCCACACGCTTTATCTCTGAAACGAAGTTGGTGACCCCCACTCTTTTTTGCATTTCCGACACAAGTAACTTATTATCTGACTGCTGTAAAAATTTAAAAAAAATCTATCGACTAGAAAATTTTCGCGCGAACGTCCTTAAGCCAAATATAAACTACAACTGAAAAAGAAAAATCTGAATAAAACTTACAATCTAAACGGAGACAGCGAAAAGGAACGTAAACGTAACAAGTACAAAATTCCAACGTTTACAAGCTACAGTGAAAACCAAACTAAGTTAAGAAAAATACACACTATTTCAAACAAAAATAAGAAAAAAAATAACTTTGAGTATCCTGCCTGGTCGGCTTTAAGTGGTGTGATGTTCACGAGGAGTGGTTATAAAGGGATTGAAAAACCAATGGGAATAATTTGAAATACATGCTTAAAAGAAATACATTTTTAATTTTTCTGGCATGAAAACTTTTTTTGCACTGTTTATTTTTCGCAGGCATTAGTCAAAAGCATTTGACATCAGTCGAAGCAAACTGATTCAAACCATACTGAAATGTTACATCGACGCTTTCCGTGACAGTGACGATACTCCAGGCCTAAGATTAGCTTAGAAATCGAAACTTTATTGACCACTTCCAAGATAGGCTTTTCAGCAGTAAAAATAAATATATGTATATTAAAAAAAATATATTAAAAGTTATATGTTTAAAAACTATCCTTGCTTCAAAAATTCGTTCAGCATCTTTCTTAATCCTGCTCGTAATTGCAAAATAAGCAAAACTCGGCTAAACTTTAGTCTCGTGGTGAGTAATATTTCGTTGGAGTTTGTAATTGCAAAATACCAAAATAGCTAAAAAACCAAATCTAGAAACAGTGTGCCGGAACGATTGCATACCTGCATTAATAAATTAAAACCACTAAACAAAACTTGAACGGCAACTGTTTGTGCAGGTAGAGATATAAAACGATGCCAAAACAAGAGAAAACAAACGAAAATAAAATCATGTATTTTTAATAACGCCCAATTGATAACATCTCTCTAATTTATGAGACATGGCCAGAGCACATTCGTTCGAGATCTAAACCTAGCATATTTTTAAAACTACTAGATTTAAACAACACAGCAAGTAAATATTCTCAATGAAAAAGTGGCTTCAGTAATACTGCAATTTTCTTTGTTTCTCCAGGTGGAGCAGAGATATAGTAAAAGAGAGTGCAAGGGCTCCGGAGTGCAACCATTATGGGTCAAAGTGACGACGCTGTAGCTTTTGGATTCTGAAGCAAGTTGACTGTTGGTAACTTCGTTCTTCGAAGATAAGTCCATAGTTTCCTTTCTGCCTTCTTTACAGTTTCGGTAGGGAATTATTCGGGTGTACTGTTTCTACTGATTTCAATAGCAATAGTTGAATGTGAAGTATTGCGTAAGGAATATCATTAATGGAGAGTATTTTCTAGATGTATCACCAAATTACTGGCTGAACCAACACTAAGAGAATTGTAAGGCAACCTGTAAAGATCCAGTTCATATATTTTTCGGGAGTCAACATGAAAATGCTTAATATTTCTTTACATAATTTGAATGTTGGTCGAATGACGTATTGATCGACTTAGAGTTATGAGAGATACTTTAAGCAAGCGAATTCTAAGGGCATTCAAACAAAAAACTCATGTCAACCCATTCCTTGTAGCTCAAAGTGCATGGTTTAAAATTTAAACAACACTTGAAACAGGCCTTGGACTGTAAAATTGCATGTCAACTCGTCACTTGTAGATTGCTGAAAATTTGTTGAACAACAACTATAAAACATAACAGACGCCTCGATACTTTGACTTATCAAGAATGTTAGAAAGTCATCATTATGGTCGTTCGTTTTTAGAAGGATTTAGTTCCAAACCAAGACATAGAGATAATAATCGTTTCTTATATCTTGTAGAAAGAGTTTCGTTGTTATTTTTTCTATCAACAATGGTGAGGTGATAAAACTAGGAGGAAATTGTCTTGATTTACTACCAGAATCTCCCAAATCACATTGAGATAAATGTAAAACAATCAGTTAGGAGAATAGATATTTTGAACTAGGATTTGAAAGGGTCACATTTAGTTTTCTAAACTCTACCTCGAGGGTCATCCGTGTGGCGTTTCTGTAGTACGATCCAAACCAACAAAAAAACTAAACTAACTTGTTCGAAAATTTCTCAGGAAAGTATTTGAAAAGTGTTGCAAAAACAAGGATTGGCGATTATTCTGAATTCAAGAATTCAATCAAAGAAAGCATGCAGTCTAAAACATACTTACGTTTCTCTGGAAACGATATAAAAATTAGTAATTTTCTTCTAAGACGATTGATAACTTTTTCTTATAAGACGATTTGCGTATGATGACTGAACCGAAATTAATGATTTGTTTCGGCGGAAGGCGTTTTTTAGCTAACTCTTACTTTTTGTACTTGTTATTAAATAGAATTTGTACCGGAGATGTATTTTAGGACTTTTTATTTTTAGAACTTTGATGGCAAAAATACAGAGTACGACTTACGGCTCTATAGCATTTTTCGTCGCGACGTTTATCCTATTCAGATATTTGGAAAAGTGTGTAAATTCGTTTTTGTTTAGCAGGAAATAAAGACGATACCCTCAATATAATTACATTACTTTGACTGAACTTTAAAAATAATTAATTTCTGTTTTTTATTCTGTCGTTTCAAGCCGTTTGTCGCTGCTTATTTAACACTTCTCAAAGTCAAAATATGTTGAACAAAAATTATTCGGAAAAATGATTACCAATATTAAAACACTTTGAACAACTTGGCCCAGTTAGGATAAAAATTTTGAACGTCCAATTAGGCTGAGAACACAAGAATATCTAAATACACGATTGTTGTTTGGTATATCCTGTTTATCGAATGGAATTTGACATAATAAAATTCTGAACATTACGGTAATCCTACTTTGTAGATACCCCAAAACATATTTGGAAGAAAAATTAAAAGGGAATTTATTTTCAAGGAACCGTATTGTCCTGCGAAACACTGAAATTTCTTTAAATTGTTGTCATAACTCGAAAGACATTTGTAATAGTCCTATAGTCATGCTGTTTAAAATGACATATTTTGGTAAAAAAATTAAAAACTTAATTTGAGTAACACCTCTTTGTAACGGCATAAACTATGACATCACATCAACCATACAACTCATCTTTGCTCGCCAGTAATGTTTTGCTTATTTTCCTCCTAATCATTCCTGGGAACGATTTCGATTCTTGAGCTCACTTGTTTTAGAATTAACAACTAATATTATTTTTTATGCGCCATTGTAAAAATCTCGGAAATGGCTCGATAAATGTTTTCAAAAAGTTCAAAACGAAAGTTTAATAGTTGACAATAATACGCCTGAGTTCTTTTTTAAAGTCAATTGCAAAAGTTAGGTACAGCTCCCAATACGTTCTTTCGAGACCCCTCAAAATTGTACACATAGTTGTACAAGGTTGGAATTATTTTTGATAAAATGAGCTATAATTTGAACCACGTAGGAATAGCAAGAAAATGCGTGAACAATTTCTCATTATGAAATTTGAGTAAAAATATGATGTTGACCCAGCCTCGTCCCCAGGCCATACCGCGCTATGCGAGTGAGCGGAGGAGGACTGGAACCGAGCGCGATAGCGAACTTTCCCGACAAGCTTGGCGGGTGACGTCACATCCAAATTCGCCGGGGACGACTGGGGACGAGGCTGATGTTGACCGTTATTAAAATTTGAAAATGTTATGCATTTCGAACTAAAATATGTTAATTAGTGTAAATATTCGTCTGCCTTCAATTTTTGTGTTTTGCTGCAGCCGCAATGGCTGCAAGCAAAACACATTGAGAGCTGAAGTTTGTGCCGTAAGGTACGTAAGGTGTAAGTGCCGTAACAGAGGAGAAATCTGAACTACCGATGTCAATCAAATCCATGAACAAACAAAATCGAAACCAATGAACCGTAGCGCTGATCGCATTCGAAGTTACGGGCCAAAGTATTCGAACGCAAACCACGTTGGACACGTTGGAAAACAGAAAACCGATTTAAAAGTATATCGCATTGGGAAAGAAAACAAACTGTGGCGCGACCACTCCAGTTTTATGAGAAAATTATTCTGCAGTTTTCATCATTTACGAAAAGAGCGAAGACTTGGAACCTCGCCGAAGGTCATAAATATTTTCTCCAAAGGACCGGTTAGTGCACAGTTTGTAAACTTTCGCTTTGAAAATAAACTTACCCTCACCTTGTCTACACTGTCTACAGCATACTAGTACTGTATTAACTCTGAACTTCATATTTTAAAATAAAATGTATGAACGTGTAACTTGTCACGCAAAGACAGCTGGTGGTAGGCTGCACCGCTAATTGTAGCTGTATTCGAGCTATATAAAAGACAGCTAGAAACGAATTAATACTAGTAACATCACAATGGGAAAGAAACTTATTCAGTGGTTCACACCGTCGAAAACAAAGAAATATTAAAGGAAGTTCTCATTCACCAGATTCACTGCATCAGATGCAACATTCGTCAGTTCGTGTTTAAATGCGTGGCGACCAGTTTGTTTACTAGTTATTAAAAAATAATACGGTCTTCATTTAATAAACAGTTCATCCTTAAATTTCAGCTTTTCTACGACTGACAGGTAGGTACTATAGTATAAGCCCCGCTAAAATAGCTGGAAAGGGAAAGTTTTTTGAAAAATGAATTTTTGACTGCCACGCTGGCGCCACATGTTTATTTTGTGAAGATTAATTAAACGCCGTGAAAAATAGAATTTGATGTCCAGCGAGCCACTGCATCTTCGGCTACGCAGTCCTCAGTGAATCCTCCAACTTCACAAATTTCTAAAACTTTAAGAAAACGAACTTTCGCAGAATCAACAATTGGTCCTTATCGATCTTCCGATCTTGTTGTGAAGACACTGAAATTCGACGAGTGTTCATGCGTGAAGGGATGACTGACGAATGATAATAATTATTTGTAAACTTTCGCTTTCAAAATGAACTTTGCGTTACGTTCAACGCCGTCTTTCTGTTGTTGTACGCCGGTGCGCGTGCGATTATTTATAATTTCTGAATTTTGATCAGTAAAATTATCAGGATTGAATTAACACAAAGTGACTACAATATAGTGCAATTATTAACCTGCACACAAGTGACAGACAATAAAAGACGTTGGATTTCAATCTCGACTCACTTGTCTTTCATCAACATGTTCCCTAAGACTTTGCTCTAGCAGCAAAACACATGGACCCATTGGGGCCCTATTTTTTACGTACCTAAGTATCAAGTTAAAAAGATGTAAGGATGGTCAGAGACAATTCTGAACTGTTTTGTCTTTAAAGATATTAGCAAAAAAGATTCTGAGATACACGGATAATCAAGAGTTCGCAAATCAAGTTGTACCTTTTGCCCAAGCTTTGACCTAATAAAAATTTTGTATATAAGTCTTTTTTGTAAAGCAGAAAACGTACTTTTATTATAATTTATTTTGCAGAATTAGAATTTCACCACACAAGCAAAGATCGATTAAAAGTACAGAAAGTGTGCATTCAGTTTATTTCTTAACAGGTTATTTGATTTTAGCCGTATTTTAAATGGAAACAAGAGTTTGATGAGTACTGAACCAGAGCATACATTAAACTAACACACAAGGAACAACCAAATTTTTAGTCAGTTTTTCAGATCCTGTTTTCCATTTATCATTTAAAATAGGACATTTGACTTCTTAAACACGCCTTCTAATATATCAATATTCTTCTCGATATAGGAACGCAGAGATGTGAGGGATGCAAGGAAATAAATAGTGAAGCATCACAAATGTGCATAATGGGGAATTGAGAATGTTTAAAGAGTAAACTTTCAAGATTTGTTAATAAAAACATTTAATGCTATTTGTCATCCTTCATTAAATGCTTTTTGTCATTTACCAAGCACTAAAAATGGCGGAATCTACGGCAACAACCAATCGATACAAAAAGTAGTTTTCAGTTGGGTAATTCCATACAGAAATTAAAGTAAAATTCGAAATTTAACTCCTGTAAAGAAAGTGTAAAGAGCAAATTAAAGGAAAACCCATGAAATGCTCTTAAAAACTTTCTACAAATAAAATAACTCATATTTAAACGTAGAAAAAAAAGTTGAGCATTCTGAACGAATGTTCCATCAAAACATGTGTCCTTTTGTCCTCCTTTACTGTATCAACTGTTCCCAATTGCTACACCATTTGAGGAGCCCCAAAGGAAAGAAAGAGTGGAAGGAACAACGACTCCCACTCACCCACCCTTCTCCCACTCCCCTCCGGAGAAGGAGAGACTGAGGGGGAGGTACTCCCACTCACCCACCCTTCTCCCACTCCCCTCCGGAGAAGGAGAGACTGAGGGGGAGGTACTCCCACTCACCCACCCTTCTCCCACTCCCCTCCGGAGAAGGAGAGACTGAGGGGGAGGTACTCCCACTCACCCACCCTTCTCCCACTCCCCTCCGGAGAAGGAGAGACTGAGGGGGAGGTACTCCCACTCACCCACCCTTCTCCCACTCCCCTCCGGAGAAGGAGAGACTGAGGGGGAGGTACTCCCACTCACCCACCCTTCTCCCACTCCCCCTCCGGAGAAGGAGAGACTGAGGGGGAGGTACTCCCACTCACCCACCCTTCTCCCACTCCCCTCCGGAGAAGGAGAGACTGAGGGGGAGGTACTCCCACCCACCCACCCTTCTCCCACTCCCCTCCGGAGAAGGAGAGACTGAGGGGGAGGTACTCCCACCCACCCACCCTTCTCCCACTCCCCTCCGGAGAAGGAGAGACTGAGGGGGAGGTACTCCCACCCACCCACCCTTCTCCCACTCCCCTCCGGAGAAGGAGAGACTGAGGGGGAGGTACTCCCACCCACCCACCCTTCTCCCACTCCCCTCCGGAGAAGGAGAGACTGAGGGGGAGGTACTCCCACCCACCCACCCTTCTCCCACTCCCCTCCGGAGAAGGAGAGACTGAGGGGGAGGTACTCCCACCCACCCACCCCCTCTCCCACTCCCCTCCGGAGAAGGAGAGACTGAGGGGGAGGTACTCCCACCCACCCTTCTCCCACTCCCCTCCGGAGAAGGAGAGACTGAGGGGGAGGTACTCCCACCCACCCTTCTCCCACTCCCCTCCGGAGAAGGAGAGACTGAGGGGGAGGTACTCCCACCCACCCTTCTCCCACTCCCCTCCGGAGAAGGAGAGACTGAGGGGGAGGTACTCCCACCCACCCTTCTCCCACTCCCCTCCGGAGAAGGAGAGACTGAGGGGGAGGTACTCCCACCCACCCTTCTCCCACTCCCCTCCGGAGAAGGAGAGACTGAGGGGGAGGTACTCCCACCCACCCTTCTCCCACTCCCCTCCGGAGAAGGAGAGACTGAGGGGGAGGTACTCCCACCCACCCTTCTCCCACTCCCCTCCGGAGAAGGAGAGACTGAGGGGGAGGTACTCCCACTCACCCTTCTCCCACTCCCCTCCGGAGAAGGAGAGACTGAGGGGGAGGTACTCCCACTCACCCTTCTCCCACTCCCCTCCGGAGAAGGAGAGACTGAGGGGGAGGTACTCCCACTCACCCTTCCTGGGTTAATTTATTTATATATTCCGGCAGCAAAAATGCGAAAAAACTGTGTCTTTTATAATGTTGGTTTTATTATCTGTTTCTTTTACATTTAAATTTTATTTACTCGCTATCGCAACTTGTCTCTTATAAAGAAGAAAGGCTGATTTTTACATCTAAAATATTCAATCCCTGTCGAGTTTGGGATAGGAAATAAAACTTTCATCCTCAGTCCTTCAAGCGCCCAAGAGATACTACTGTAAAATAGTTTCAACTCACTACACAACCATACACCTTCCTGGAAGTGTTGATTAATAGAAAGAACTTTTCTCCTATCCAGAATCATCCACTATTCCAGATGAGAAAACTTTTTTTTAAATTTAAATTTCATCCACAGTTTTTAATTCTCTTAGAAAAAAAGATAAGGGGAGTTACTTCTATTCCAATCCAACGTTTTTCACTGTCTCAGAGGTAAACATGCTGGAAGGGATTGTAGCCCTATCCACAATCCTTCTGTCTTACATTGAGAATAGTTGAGATTGTGGAGGGAAGTTAGACTTCTTCCCATCGTCTTTTCCTCTGGGAGAATGGAGGATTGTGAATGGTAATGAAAGGTCCTCACACAATCTAGGAGGATGAATATTGCTGATGGAAGTTAAACTTTCCTCCTACAGTCTTCTCCTCTGGAAAGAATGGATTGTGGACGGAAGTAAGACTCCCCCAATAAACCTCACTTCTAGGTAACGTAGAGGATTGCGGGTGGGAGTTAAACTTAAATCCACAATCGTCTCCTCCAGAAGGTTGAAGGATTATTGATCAGAGTAAAATCCCTTTCATGATCGTCCCCCAAGAAAAGTGGAGTATTTTAGATGGGAGTGAGACTTTTTCCCACAGTGGGCGTATATATCCCTTCTGGTATCACCTTCGTTGGGCAAGAGGTAATTGCTCATCGGAGTAAACTAAACTTATATGTAAAAGTAATGGACAGCGACACAAGTTTCGCCGCATTCACTTTTCAAGTGAATTGGCATACTTTTTTCTCCTTATTATTTTTGTGATTTAGTAATGTTACATTATGGAAAGGTTTTATGAGTATCTGGGTCAAGCCTTTAATCTGCCATCAGTCGTGAAGTTGACTTTACTAATATTGACTCATTTATTGTGTGATGATTACTGATAACAATAAGGATTAAGCATGACTCAGTGTACAATAAAACTATTTTCTCCGTAAAGTTTACATAGCCATATTTATCAGTTGCCTACACGATAATGGGCGCTGATTTGACAGTTTGCCAACACCCTTTACCGAAAAAATATCTAAAAGAACAAGAGAGAGAACTTAAACAACTTAGCTAACTTTTTTATGTACAAATGAAATTTTTTTGCAAGTTTCCATTGGATTATATCTCTGTTTATTTTTTCCTACTTCTTAACAAGTAATAGAGATATACGTAAAGAAAACATTTTCTATAAGGTACATGTCAAAAATTCGAAACGATCCTTTATTTACGATCAGGGTTTGTATCATTATTATTGTTGTAATTACAAAGTGTGGTAAAAAGTCCTTCTATGAACGATAAAAACTTTTCCAAATGTTCTTCTACTTCTCATTCATTCACTCAGGGGCTGTGTTGTTTTCCTTTTTTGATGTTTCGCTCTCTGAGTACCTGCTGAGAGGATCAAACATTGACAATATATTAGAACACATAGCCTAGAATAAAAGTTAGCGAAGTAAGAATTAATCTTAAATGCAGCCAACTAATCCGGAGATCGTCCTATAGTGTTTTGTCGTTAAATTTCGCTGCATTTTGCTGTCGTTTGCTTTCACAATTATAAAATAAGATTAACTTTAATTCGCAACGAATTTAAACGTTCCTTTACTGAAAAATACACAATTTTCTGTGAAGTACTTTAAAAATAATTTCTTTTTAAACCCCAATTGTAAAATTCATTAAATATTCATGCGGGTGCAAACCAATCCCAGCACCATATTCAGATCACATGTACACAACTGTAGACCCCAATACAAATCAAACAATAGAATTAACTTTTGATACAAACTCCTGCCCGGCTAATAAGTATTCATTAACTTTAGATACAGATCTGTACTGATTCGAATAACAATACTTTGCATTCAATTTATTTTTTTTTATTTCACAAGTAGAATAAAATATGCGCGTCCGATCTGTATGGCCGTTTACAATGGCTCACCTATCGGCTCGCCACTGTAAACGCCCATACAGATCTCCCGCTCATATTTTATCTACTACTTAATACCCAAGTAAGAGTGATCAAAATCTTATTTCTCGTTTTTAAGAGGCAAGAAACAAAATTGAGATAAACAGCAGACGTAATAATACTCGAAATTGTTTAATCTCAAAGGAACATTCTATAGCAGATTTAACAACATTACACGCGTAGGTTGCAAGCGATGAACAAGACTATAGAGTTTCAATTTGGACGAATTGAGTTATTCTACCTACTCTACGCCTTGCAACTCAGTGAAACAAATTTTAACAAGTCTGATCACATAACAGACTAAACTTAGCGCGGTTGCTTTTCTTTCAGTACAAATCTTACTTTGAAATAGCAACTCTCCATAATAATGTAGTCGCCATGTTTTCCAAATTTTTACCAATTGTTTGATGAATGAATTTAATCCTACATCAAGATAATATTTTCCAGTTAATCACTTATCTACAGAATTGAACGCAATTATTGTTCAATAGGTACTTCATTTTTGCGATTTCCATGATATTTCATCATATTTGACAGAATGGATGATTTTCTCATAACCTGCTTTTGCAGGGGCGGATCCAGGATTTCAAAGGGGGGGGGGGGTGGATGGCAGACCATTAGGGCCTAACCCTAACCCTAACCCTAACCCTAAGTGGCGGCAGACGGCGAAACGTGGCGTAACAACAACCAGACATGAGCGAGAGCTAATTTTTCTTTCTTTATTTATTTTCTATTTCAAATAAAGTGACATTTCGATTTTTTTTTTTTTACTGAAAAAAGGGGGGTGGATATCCACCCTATCCACCCCCCCCCTGTATCCGCCCCTGTTTTGGTTACTGTAGATTGATACTGTATACATATTGACACTGTATATTGACACTTTGTAGTCATTTTACTATAAACATAAGCTACTAGCACATTGCAATCAGAAAATCTAGCTGAAGGTATCTTAAAGTTGACTTCTTTTGTCGTTATTTAAAGATTGTATTTCTCGCACTTTAAGTCAGCATTGATGTATAATTAGTGAAACTGTGACATTATTTGTTTTTTTCTCAATATTCTCAAGAAAATCATCTGTATTTATGTTTATCTTTCGTCAAGTTTGACTTCTCTTCATTGCAAATAATTGGTTTCACAAATAAAGCATTAGCATGCTCATTTTTCTGCCCACGAATTGAAAATTTCTACAACCGAATGAGTAGTTTTTTGTAAAATAAATGTACATGAAAAGTTCATTTAATATGAAACGTGGAGGGAAGGGTTGGGTAGGTGAGATATGAAGACGTTGAGGGGGATACACATGTATACGAGGGGGGGGGGCTGTGGAAAAATTATGTGGTCACAAGGGGGTGCAGAACTTTTTTCTTTTGATATTTACACTTAACATTAAATGTTTTTTCTTCTATAATCATAACTTACAAATGCCCAGTCCAAAACCTGACACAAGAAATATTTAATAGTTGAGCTTTGACGTTTTATTTAACCATTTCTAACAGAAGTTTCAATGACATCCTCCTCATCTTTTTTCATTTACATCATTGGCATCACCGTTGTCATTTTTCAGGATTCTGACTCTTGATCAGTGACATCGTTTTTTGCCATTTACCACGATTTCCTTGCCCATAGCAGATCTGAGTATACTATACTGTGGTTTGCTCCACGTCGTCCATGGAATCTGCCTCGATGAGATATTTTATGGCTTGATGTGAAACCTTGGGTGGAGCTTGATCCTTGCCAACTTAGCGTTTTACCGCACAATGTCTGGTTTAGGTCTCCTGACAAGACTGCATTTGCGAGGACTTCACCATGGATATGTAATTTGTATGCTTGCCTTTCCCATATCTTTCTGCCGTTTGACGTTTTCATTCTTTGCTCTTTCGTTTTTTTCTCCATTCTTTTCCTTTTTTCAGCAGCAGCTGTATCCCAACCAAAAATACTACCTAGTATTTGTAGTTATAACTAGTGCAGCGGTGTAAAGAAC
Source organism: Oculina patagonica (assembly GCF_052425735.1). Taxonomy (NCBI): domain Eukaryota; kingdom Metazoa; phylum Cnidaria; class Anthozoa; order Scleractinia; family Oculinidae; genus Oculina; species Oculina patagonica. The sequence goes on along the minus strand of NC_135758.1, from coordinate 35,330,439 downwards.
TGATTTGCCTATTCAGTTCATTACCCGCCCAGTTTTTAGGTTAAGTGTTGAATCATTCAAGAAATTTTTCGGCCCTCCTGAACTACATAATTGATATATGTGCAAGTGTTGATCTCAGTTGGAAAACATGATTCAAGGTGCTTGATGAGTTAATTTCTTAACTAAAACTTCTGTTTACTTATAAATATCATGGACAGTGTTTTTGGATTGTGAAAATTGTGATTGTGTGTGCTGTTAAGGGATGGAAACGCTGAAATTTCTGTTGCGAAGTGGCCTTGAATGGATTTTTTTTTTCGAATTTTTCGAATTAATGATGCCCCATCTTGATGTCTCGCCTTCTCCTCCCCTTTCTCCTTTCATATTAAATGAATTTTCTCTTAGCCGACTTTTGAAGAAAAGGTTTGGTTCTAACTAATTGATCAAATACGTGACAAGGTAACACTTTCTTTTTTTGCTAGTATATCAAGACAATATTTCCGAGTAAACAGAAGAGCTAACCACTGCAATCCAAAGAGGCTGCACTTTCCTTAAAAATGTCTGCGTTCAACCTGGAAAGAAAGAACATAACATTAACTTAGGCAATTTTTCTATGTTTAGTCGAACGTTTAGAAGTTTATTAATCCTGTTTATGGATCAATACAGAATACAATTGTTGGTTTCGCATTTACTCCCGAAAATAACGAACTTTATGAAAAGGTTACCCCATACCTTCGCAATAAATCTCTCGAATTTAAGACACAACAATTACCTCTCCTCCCAAATAAAGCATGGTAAAATTAAAGAATATATGCTGCGGTTTGAGATGGATCATTATTTTCTTGGAGGGGGGTATGAACACTTTTCCTCTGCAAACTTTTTTTTTAGTTTATGCACCTCTGCAAACATTTTTTCCGAAATCCAACCTTCTTTTTGTTATACATTTCGTGTTTGCAAACAATTAATTTTGTCATTCTAGGCCCTGCAAACATTTTTTTTTCAATATGTTTTATACCCCCTCCAAAACAATTAATGGTCCGTCCCTTATGAGCTCCCCTTCCCAACCACGCTTTCCTTCTTGCTTTTTTTACAGATCTTTGAACAATTTGCATTAAACAATGTATAAATAATAATACAAGTGCCGTTACTGGAAACGCCCATGCACGTTTTATTCACTTCCATTTACCATCAAAAGTAAAAAAACAGCTTATAAACATTGGGGATATCAGCCTTCCTCCGTCTATAATCCCAGCCAAAATCTCTTTCGAAATACTTCACGTTACCCAATCAAAGAACTCGAGAACTGATCGGTCAAAGTTATTGTTTTCAACACATTTTTTTCAAATCGGTAGAGGAGAGCTTTTTTAATAATATTTTGTTTTAAATCTGTATGTGTGCTTCAGAGCTACGTCATTTTTCATAAATTTTAAGGTCGCTCTGAATCCAACCTCAGTTTGTTAAAATGAGGCTGTAGAAATATATAAAATTTATATATAATTTTGTTTTTTTAAATATATAAAAAACAAAATCTTTCACAGCGTATTAGTTAAGTTAATAACCTAAATCGCCAAAAATGGGGTATCTTTGACCATTTTTGACGTTGCCATGGCAACAAGTTTTGACGTCATTTGGATTTTACTGATAAATGGTTTACTGATTTACAGTAAACCATTTTCAGCCGCATCATTGGGCTAGCCATAGAATACACAGACTACAATCATAGAATGATTTTAACTAGTCCTGAAGTATCGGAGCACACAAGTTGGGGTTTATTAGTGAAAAATTTTATTGTTTTTCATGGTTGTAAGGCACGGTAATAATAATAACAACGATGATGATGATGATGATGATGATGATGATGATGATGATGATGATGATAATGATGATGATGATGATAAGGCGTTATCGTTTGTCTCACGATGTAGTCACTTGGGATGTAGATCGCGAAGTCTCGATTGCTTACAATTGCTAGTGTTCATCAGGCGATAAGGGTGGACTGATAAGGCGTCACCACATTTAGCAAAATGGTCGGCTGTGATTGGCTGGTTTCGATCCTCTCTGTTCTGGCAAGAGACTTTTCCCGACAGCAGTCCACTGCTGTATTGGTGAGCGTCCATGCTTCTGGATCTCAATTCCACTATCCCTGTTGATGTTGTTTGGGTGAAGTCTATTGAAAGTGTGTACGAATATACGAGGTGTTCCAGTGGAAATCTTTAAACTCTGGAACGAAGATTCTTTCCTACATTAATTCCTCAATCTCACCAATGTAAACTTTATTGCATTCACAGGGGATTCTGTAAACCACACCATCTTGCTAAGTCGGGTCGGTAGTGTCCTTCGGTCGCCGCAAGTGTGACCTAAGTGTGGCGTTGGACTAGAAAACGGCGCTTATGCCTGGTTGCTGTGAGAGTTCTTCCAAGAGGATTTATGAATACTTCAGTTCTCCTCTGAGAATAATGTTAACATAACGAGCCACCAAGCAAGAAAAATTAAACAGTATAAGTATTAAGATTAGGAATTAGATCTGTATAAAATGTACCATTAGGTTTTACCATGTATAAAGAAGTGTATAAATAAAAATAAAGGAATAAAAATAAACAATGTGAGCCCTTGCAAGCAGACAGAATAAAATTTTCTCGGGGGTGGGGGGATTCTGTTAAGCTCTTATGAGCGTTTTTGTTTGTTTGTTTGTTTGTTTGTTTGTTTGTTTATTGTTTGATTGATTGATTGATTGATTGATTGATTGATTTGTTTTGGTTGTTTGTTTATTTTCTTGTGTTTTTGCGCTTGTGTCGGTGCATCTAACCTGAAACTGATTTCTTTTGGGAAATGTAAGATCAAATAGTGAGCTTTAATTTGATTGAAAAGGTTTTCTTTAAAAGGAAACTCAGCGAAAGTATGAAGTATCCCTACCTTAAAGGGAACCGCCACTCTTACGACAAGTTGACGTTGAATTGTTTGAAATATACCATAATTCCAAATTTTGCAGGACAAGGGAGAAATCACATTTAATATCAATACTACTCAGGAAAAAACCGTACAACACCTGTTTATACTATAGTCCTTGTCCTTGTATTATAATATAACGTCAATCACTTTAAAACTTCCCGCGCGCTGCCATTTTGGATTTTATGACGTGTAATGGTTGCTGCTATTGTAAGAAAACATCAAATCTATTGTGTGAAACACTGGGGCGATTGCGATAATGTTTTCCACTTTTTGTTGCTATTAAAAGTTGTTTTAAATTTGGAATTATGGCATTATTTCAAACAATTCAACGTCAACTTGTTTAGTAGTAAGAGTGGAGGTTTCCTTTAACTTCTTCTTTCTCATTTTTTTACATATCTTTCAATGTTAGTTAAGGGAATTTCGTGATACATCAAAGCAATTCTCTACAGTTTATGATTTTCATTGTAAGATACTTGATAATAAATTGATATGGTAAGTAGACATTACATTTAAACGACAAAATATAACAAAACAACAAAGACAAAAGAAACGAGAAACTTATCTGAAATGAGATATTTCCAATTGTGACCAATAGTTAACTTGTGCCCACAGAGTCCAAGAGCAGTACAAACGGCAACATGATCAAAAATGGCTGCACTACCTCTTAACATAATCTGTCAGCGTTCAACCTGGAGGGAAAAGGCGGAAACATCATTAAATTAAGCTAATTTCTGTGTATGGTTCTATTGTACTGATAAATACGCCATTGAAATATAGGAAACTAATTCTTAAAATTAAAAAAAAAACCTTGTTCGACAGTTTTACGTTGACTCCCAAAATAGTAATTGTGATCTGGCATAATATAACATCAAGATAATACTTCCTACTTAACAATTTTCTTTAAAATTAAGTTATTAACTTAATTGGTCTCATAGATATGTTATTACAAGATTCTATGAGGCATAATGTACTCAGTTATCTGAAATCAACTGCCGTTAGAGTCCAAGAGCCACACCGCACTGTGATTCAAAATGGCTGAATTTTTTTTTTTTCAAAATATTTGCGTTCATAAAGAAAACGGGAATATAATTTAATCATTTTATATGTCTTTGTCAAGTCGAACGTTGTCGAACAAGTTTGGTTCTGATTTACCGACCATCAAATCATAGGAATAGTTCTCTAATAGTAAGTTATTAGAAATATAACAATAGTTGAAAGAGGGGACATGGGGGTTTGCGGTGTTGCTAATTTTTTTATGCGGTGTTGCGGTGAATAAAATCAAATCTTGCGGTGTTGCGGTGATCTCAAACCTTACGGTGTGCGATGTTTGTGTTTTTTAACCTACGGTGTTCGGTGAAACGAAATTATTAGCGGTGTTACGGTTTCTTGTCTAACGTTTATCTCTGTTATCTTCGTTAATCCGTCCTTCTATGTTAAATTTATAACAAAATACAATCAAATATTGTCTATTTAATCTTTAACCCAATCCTAATACGTTTTTATTGGTAAGTAACTTGATTATATTGCGGTGACGGTGTTTCATCAAATTTTCTTGCGGTGATGCGGTGTTTATGTATTATTTTTGCGGTGTTCAGGGTCCCCCCATGTCCCCTCTTGAAAGTTTCGATAAAGTTGATGAGTTGGATGCTAACCTTTTCAGTTTTACGGTCAAGTAAAAATTTTATTTTGAATTTTGATCGTCAGTTAAACTTCAGTAAAGTACCCTAAAGCAAACTACTTTCTTTGCAAGACAGTCGCAAATGTATCAGATTTTGATCACTCTTGGACTGAAACCGAACCGTTGATGGGCGAACGACAGAAAATAACAAAACAATGATGTTAGTACGTACTTACCTGGATTAAAATGTTTTCAACAGTGAACTGTCCTTGTGCGCCAAAGTCCAAGAGCTCCACACTGCAATCCAAAATGGCTGGTACTGTACCTTGATTCAACGTCTGTGTTAAATATTGAGAAAAATAATTAAGGCTGAAGCATCAATAAAGCACTGTTTCAGCCATTTATTTTTTCTTGGCAAGTTTTCTTTCACAATGCAAATTCTCAGTCGTGTAAGTTTCATAATTTTGCCAGAAAAAAAATATAGGGACATTTTGTAGTGACTTCATAAAAGCAACATTTTTTTTTACTTTTATTCACTCATAGACATGTTAGTTCTAAGAATTTGGACAGTTCGCTGGAACATCAAGATATGATTACCTTTTCCGGCAAGAACCGCTAATAACCGCTGTAGTTAAGGTTACTAACTTATCAACCAGTACCTCAAACGGTGGAAACCGAGCATATAACAGAATTCAAATGAACCGACTTCCAAAGTACCATTTTTGTAAAATTCTATATTCTAGACAAATCATTGGTAAACAATTTTCCTTTACCTGAAATTTGACGAAACAAGATGTTGTAGGGAGTTGTAAGCAAATTTACCAGCGTGAACTCGGACAAAGAAATGCGTCGTAAAGGCACGCCTACTTCAGTCAATTGCAGTACCTTGATCGCTGTTAGAAAGTCTCATTCAGCCTGCAAGAAAAACTTGTTCAGGTAATGGAAATGACTGCCGTTATGTTAACAAATTCTCTTTCCAACACAGAATTTGAAAACGACCTTTTACGGTCGCGGGTGATAAATGTGCACGGCAGCACTCCAAAACAACTGAACTACGAAAGAAAAAGTATCATGTGTAGTAGCAGTGTAAACATTCTAACTAACAGCCATTCGTACGAAGCACTTTACCCAATGGATTGCTCACGAAGAAAAAAATTATCTCTGATTCAATGAGTATTTTAACAACTAAACTAGCTGATTAAACAACGATTTCTTTATTTACGGCGTCACCGATAAGGACGCCGAAAATTTCACAACAGAATGGTTACCAGTTTAAATGTTAAAGCGCCCAAATTGAAACGAAAGCTAAAAACAAAAAGCTACAAAAGCTATAAAAACTAGTCGAATTAACAACTCTTAAGAAAATAGAAAATGAAACGTTGGCTTACCAGAAGCAGGAGCATATGGAAGAAAATGAACGACTCCGTCAGCTTCATAGCACACAGCGGTGACACCAAAATGATCGGTTTGTCCTTTGAGACTTCTTCATATACGCGATTAAAATTCATGGCAACTTCGACAAATGTGCTTTGTTCAATCAGAATTTTTTCGTTGAGACTATTGTGCGTAAATAAGTGGGAATTCGACAAATGTCGCCAAGCTGAAAAGCATGCACTTGAATTATTGATGAGAAAAGTTATGTGTTTAAACATTCTTGGTAGAAATCACAAAATGTGCCGCTGAATTTTCATAAATAAAATCTTGGCGGGGCTTTTCCCTAAATTGCTTCTCGGAAGGCGCAAGCACCGAAAGCGTGCACACGCCTGTAGCAGCCTCACTCTGCGTCTTGTCGCGCGTTTCCCTAAAAAAATATTAATGAAGTTAAGCACGACGTTTATTTTTCCCGCGAACGGCAAAAATTCAACTTCTGCCGTCTGCCGTTTGGCGTTCGTACGCAGAAATGATTTTTTTTTGTTTGTTTGTTGTGAATGTGGGATTTTTTCCTATTTTTATGAGGGATTAATTTTAGAATTCGATAAAAAAGGTAGCAAAATTTATTTCGAATGCTTTAAAAAAAGATGATAAGAAAATTTCATTTGTAAACAGTCAACTCTCTCTAGGACGGACACCGTCGGGACCGTCCCCAACTGTCGGTGTCTTACTTTTAAAAAAAAACGTCCCCCCTTTTCCCAAAAAACCATGGAAATCCACCAGAGAGGTGTCCGCCTTATACAGAGTGGAGGTAACGTGACACCCAAAATTCTAAACGGCTATGGACACAGCCTACAATGCAGGTGTATTTTAGCGAGCGAACGCATTTTGATGGGGCGAGCACCATCTCGGATTCCTACTCGGGAGAGGATTGGGAAGAAAACGCGTCGCAGGAAGTAGGAGTGAGGCTTAATGTACAGTAACATTGTCCATGATGCAAAACAAATTTCTAAGGTATTTAGGTGCCAAACCGTTCATTGCCTTAAAAACTATAACAACAAGTCTCCTTACGTACAAAACGATTCCAAATTAAACGAAATCTTTACAATGCAAAACTTATTCATTAATTAATTCATTCATTCATTCATTTATATATTTATTTATTTATTTTTAATTTTTGGTTTATTTTTTATAACGAATCACAATAAATGCAGCTTTGATAATCATCGATGTTCCTTTATTACCATCGTGTCCTTTGCGTATTTCTATTTTTCATAGATAACGATTCTCTTGACTTACTGCGAGTAGTGACATTGGTCTTTCAAAATCGTTGAGCGGGGTGCGAAAATCATGCAAACTGAACGATTTGAACTCAATACATTCTTGAAAATCGCTTTATACATGTACTTTGCACTATATTCACCAAGCATAAAATGTGCTTCACTGTACGCTGAATCAAGCGCGGCGTCACATAACATTCAAGTGTTGCACTTGCGCATTCAACCCAAGGTGTGAATTAACAGTGCTTAAGATGTCTGACATGTGCATGTATTCCTGAAGAGTCGTGTTCCTGCTTCTAAACGCCACTACTCCATTGGTGAGTGTCGTGTCCAGGATTGTAATACAGTATGGAGTTCCAACTTCATCTTGATAAGCATAGCACTCATCTGCATTGGCATGCAGGGAACACTGTGTGCTGATTCCTTGAAATAAAGGAGTCTAGTAAGTACACTAGTAGTATAAACTTACAATACAATGTCGTAAGGTCTGCTTCAGAGCCTAGTCTGGCCCATACAAAGGCCGGAGCTTATCCCGGTATCCGTAGCATTAAGCGTCTAGGAGTATTGCTAATTCCCCCTAGATGGGATGCTAGTCCATCGCAGGGTTACCCGCCCGAGCAGTAACGATTCGCCGGTACCCATGCCATTTATACACCTGGGTGAGAGAGAGGCACTGTGAGAGTTTTAACACAATCGCTAGCGCCCGGATGCCAGGCCTCGAACCCGGCGCCGTTCGACTCGGAGGCGAGCGCGCTAACCATTAGGCCACCGCGCCTCCCAAATAAACTTAATAAGGTAAAATTATCTTATGTAAGACACACAGAATGAGTAGCCGTGGTGTACAAAGTAAATTTCTTAAATTGAACCGGACGCGACAGTTTGTCAATCTAACGCAACACGCATTGTTGAGGAACAGCAGTCTATTCTACGTAAAACGCAGTTGATGGTTTGATTTGTTATCTTTTAAATATGGCACAATTTAACAACTTTTATCGTCTGGTGATACATGCGCAATGAGTATCTGGGTATTTTGTACCTTGACATCGCTTCTCCGACACACTACCATAAAAATCACTCAAGAAGAATACTTCTACACGCATGGTTAAAATCTTTGCATTGTCTGTGTCCTTCCAAAAGGCGATTTACTGTTTCGAGAAAGGTTGTCCTTCAAAAGCGTAAAAGCCCACGAGACAATGACGAAAGGTGCTATGAGTAGTGGTAGTTTACTGTTGCTTGATCAAAGTTCACTTGAGCGGCATTTCCCCCCCCCCCTATAAATAATACCCCTAACCAAGGAAGGGCACCCCATAATACCCACTTTTGTCATTTTTGCTAACACTTTTGTGGGACAACTTTTCTCGAAATAGCCATATGTAACCTAACAAACTTGAACTCCAACCCACTCACCAGCGGGTCACCTATTAGACAGACACAGGGGAGCAGGGGTGGCGCAGTGGTGAGAGCGCTCGCCTCCCACCAATGTGGCCCAGATTCGATTCCGGCCCGGTGCCATATGTGAGCATAGTTAGTACTATGATGTGAGTTGAGTTTGTTGTTGGTTCTCGTCCTTGCTCCGAGGGTTTTTCTCCGGGTTCTCCGGTTTTCCTCCCTCCACTTAAACCAACACTTCAAATTCCATTTCGATCTTCGATGCACGTACACGTCTCAACGAGCTCTAAGCTCTTCGGTGTTACGTGGGTAAATAAATTACATTTACATTTTTTTTTTACATTACACACACCCACCTGCTTCTCGAAGCTCAGATGACAGCTGCAATGCCAGCTCACAAAGCTCATTTTGTTGAGGGATTTGAGAAAGAACTGCAACTTTGATGGGAGCCAGCTGAGGATGCAAGTAAAGAACTGTGCAGAGGTTTACATTTCCACTCGAATCAGACCGCTCCTTCTCTTGATATGCATCCATCAACAATGCCATAAATCCTAAACAAAGGAAACAAAAACATTGAAAGTGTTTTTTCAGGACCAAGGACACTTGACTAAATCAAAAGTTGAGCCCGACATAAATTGTATCACATTTTCATCAGGTATGGCTGGGCAAATCTTATGGATGATTTCTATTTGATTCTTCTGAATTTCAAAACTCTCTCCAAAGGAGTTGTAGTAAACAAGGTAACAGATTGCGTCGGTAGATCTAATCCGGAGGTCATAAGTTCAAATCCCACCGGGGTCAAAGTTTTCTTGATCCCAAGAGAACCCTTCCAAAACTCCTTTTACATGTATAGGGTAGTAACCCAGGGGGCTTTGGCATATCGGCAGTATTGCCAACTACTGGCACACCATAATACTCATTAATATAAATTAATTGTGGGAGGCGCGGTGGCCTAATGGTTAGCGCACTCGACTCTGAGTCGAACGGCCCGGGTTCGAGGCCTGGCCGGGGTGCTGCGTTGTGTTCTTGGGCAAGACACTTTACTCTCACAGTGTCTCTCTCCACCCAGGTGTATAAATGGGTACTGGCAAATTTACTGCTGGGGGGTCCCTGCGATGGACTAGCATCCCATCCAGGGGGAGTAGCAATACTCCTAGTCGCTAGCTATGGAAACTGGGATAAGCTCCGGCTGTATGGGCCTCATGGCTCGGAGACAGACTTTACCTTTACCTTATAAATTAATTGCTATCTATATGGGTGCTGCACAGTCTACATGTATATCTCTATCAGGTAGCATGATAACCAGTTGTGCTCAGTTGAAGAAAAGACTGGAAACTTTATGAACTCCATGAAGGTATTGGCCTCGAGGTTGACTTAAATAACACCATCTTAGCTCTACATATAAAAAATAAAGACAATTTTGTCTGAGGTCTATTGGACACCACTACTATTTTTCCAAACAAAAATAAAACGTACTAGACAGATTTACAATATTTCAGTACTGCACCCAGGGTATTACCTGTATTGAAATCAGTTTTGATCTGGATTACATAGGGTAATGATTCCTTGTTGAATGGTAGTACATTGCACTCTTCATTTGTCAAACGCTTGTGAAGGTCAGACCTGACGGTCATGGAGTCAATTGATTCCTTTCCCCATGGGAAAGAATACTGTGGAACCAAGAAAAGAAAGGAAGTTCAAAAAAAGAAAGTTCAAATATACTGTATACAATGACCCTTGTGACCAAACATCAAACATTACAGTAAACTGGCTATTTGAAATCATTGTGGATTTTATTTTTTTGGAGCAAAGACAACTCCTGTAATGAGCCAAAGATCAAAGAATGTTTTGAGGCCAACAGACACTTTCCTTTAGACACCTCTGAAAGAAAGAATGTTAATTTCAATCTTGTAGTATCTTTACTGTGGTCAGAAGATCAAACTGTTGAGCACTACAGTCAAGTCATACAATTGATGATAATGTTATTTCTGTTGGCTTTAATACTGATGTTTCAATGAAGCAAGCAAATAATAACTAAGTATGAAACATAATGTTAATGGACGTAATCTGTTTTTAGCATGCACTGTCAACTACATTATTTTAACTATCATTTTAATTACGGTACTACTTATTAAGTTAAGTAAGAGACTGTTGGCATTTTCATTATCATTTAAAAATAAATGATACATGTAAGTTATTTTGCATTGCATGACCATGAAATAAATCTTTATTTACCTGAATAAAGGTCTGATTGTGTAAACCAGGTTCAAGATCTGCTTGTTTGTCATAAACACTGAAATTAGAGCGAACATTTGCAAATTTTCTCCACCAGACAAGTCTTTGTCTTTTCCAGTGATTTGTCCAATCAGTTACTCTGTTTTCAGCACAAAAGAATTCAAGGGTCATGACTTCCTTCTCACAGGATCTGTACATTACAAAGAAATGCATTAGAACCAAAATACCGTAAAATTCCGGTTATAAGCCCCCCCGCTTATAAACCCCCCGGTTATAGGCCCATCAACCTGGAAACAAAAATACATCCGGTTATGCCCCCCCCGGAATAGCCCCCCTCTACCGGATGACAGTACTGAACAGGGCTAAATGTTGCTTTTTTGTGCGTTTTTAACTTAAAACGTATTTCGATCAACACTCCCGAGGCTCGTTCGAAACGTTTTTTCCTTCCGCTTATAGCCCTCCCGAATACAGCCCCTCCGCTTATAGCCCACCCAAAACCCTACGAGTGTATAGCCCAGGGCTTATAACCGGAATTCTACGGTATCATGTAGCCTGTATGCAGAGCTGGGTGTACCTCTATCTATCAATGAATTCAAGAGAAATGTACAGGCTTGATCCGGCACACTGGAAAGGGATAGGGGGTTAGCAGGTTTGCGAGTCAACAGATCTGGCTTAAAAAAGTGCATGGATTGTGGACTTTTGCAATAAGTTGAATAGATTCACAGATTTTGAAAATATGGCAGATTGCAGATCAGCTGAGAATTTTGGCCCAGATTTCAAACTCTGCCTGTCTTGAAGATGGGATAATTTGTGGATTTTAAGCAAAGTTCAGACCATGGTCTTTAGTCAGCCCATTCTCGTCCCCAGAACTCCCTGTCTCTCTTAGCCAGCTGGGCCTGGGGCACAAGGAGCAAGTGGCTCTGCTAGGAACACATCATTCGATTGGCTGGATTCTTAACAATGAAATTTAAGACTAGCCAATCAAAAAAATAAAGAAATTCTCCCCCCTCCCTCACAAAAAAATATTTTTATTTTTTTTTTTAATTTTTCCTCATTTTATTTACCATTTTCAATATAAATTTTAAAATTATAAATTACTTATCAATAAAAAAAGGGCAAAAAAAAAGAAGATGGACCCATCACCCTATGGATAATGGATAGTGGATTGGGAACTCTATTCACCCCCTTTGGGTAACTTAACACACTGTCCATAAAAACAAGGTGTCCCTGAGAAGCAGTTAGTGTAAAAGTATAAAGAGCAGCTTAATTGAATTCTGCTTTAGACACAGAAACAAAAATCATTATGCACCAGCCATCATAAAGCAGAGTTTGTTTAAGCTCCTCTTTGTACTGCTGCCCCGCTTCTTTTACTGATCAATCAGACAAGAAGCCAAGTTCAAGATATCAAATACCTTAGGATATAATTATCATTCTCTGGCTTTGTATAGTATTTTCTGTTCCATGCAGCCCCAAAAGGAACGGCAATTCCAGGAATAACCCTAAACAACTGAGTTAAAGTGTTGGTATTCTCGATCAAAGGTGCAGCTCTCTCGCTGTTTGTCGTAGGCGTTTGGCCAGCAGCTTGTGTTATCAGCTCATTCGTTGTTTCAAAACCATAGATATTGCCCTTCGATCTAACTACATCATTCCACCATGCATTTCTCAAGTTACGCCTCAACTCTGTACCAAGCGGTCCAAAGTGGTAAGTATACGTTGTTCCAAGAGCACCTCCAATGCGTGACTCCACTGAAAAACCGCGACTTTCGCACAGCCTTATAACCTTGTCAACCAAGCTGCGAGACATGGCATTGCTCGTTGTTTAAGCCAAAATTATATCTCCTAGTATTAATTCTGTGCGCGTTCGATGTTACCATCTTACATGTACTCGTAACTTCACTGGGACTGCGAGAAATTGGCAATATATTTACACTAAATTTTGGTCTTACAAAAGCTTCGCTTTGTCCGCCATTTTGTCATTAGACAACGAGACCGCTGACATACATTATCGCGCTGGGCTCGCGCTCCAGCGTTTAAATTCACAACAGCCAATCACAATCGCTCTTTCACTTCAACAAACCAATCAAATGGCAGCTTTATTCGAAGACGGCTTCACGTGAATCGATCAAACAACATCAAACAAGATGGCCGAGGTTGGCTTGTTTTCATGACCGTGGTAAGTAGCTCGATTTCCTACAATTTCCATTGATTTATTTCACATAATGAAGCGTTGTTATAAACTGCACAATTTATGGGTCAGACATTTCACAACAAAAACCGAAAAGAAACAGAAACGAATGAAGATTGTCGAAGGTCAAACTGTTCAGCAGTGTTCAGTGACTGATCGCTGCTGTTCGCCGTGTTATCGGTGGCTTCTAAAATGTTTATTACACTTCGTCCTTGTCATTTACTTCAGATTTGTAATGATACTTGCGAGCCATAGAGCGATTGCTAAGAATTTCTCGCATACATGTATGAAACTTGTTGCACAAGTTGCTTTCTGTTGTTCTGCGTGATCCTGGTGAGGCCAGTTTTAACAAAAATCTGACAGACGTCGCTCAGATTTTTGGAACTGTGAGCATAAAAGCAGTCTTTCTCAAGACTACAATGTACTCCTATCCGAAGATCACGTAACTTGCAGAAGACACACTGTCAATGCTCTTAATCCTGAGTTCAAGAGGTACAATTTTAATGTAGTTTGGATGCAAACACAGCTTTCCCTATAATAGTAAAGAAACCCTATAAGTCGGCTGGTATATTGGAAGATAATGCCTGATCGTGAGGCTGAAAGATTGTCAAAAACTGAGCAGATTGGCTGAGAAACAAATCTTGGAGGACACCTTTAAAATTTTTAGAACAATCTTTCAGCCAAGGGCATTATCCTTTGATATACCAGATAAAGGTTTTCTATATTTTACAGTCATGTATTACCCTCTGATCAATTTTTACAACGTGATTTGTCGCAGTAAAGAGGAAAAAGTACTGCACTGACAGCAAAGGCACAAGTGTGAAAAAAAAAAAAGATAAAAGGATAATATTATTTATTTAGCTTAAAAAAAAAAATTTAATTAATTAATTAGACATAAAAAAAAGAATTTTTTAATAATTTTGGACTCCTCTTTTGATCGGGTGCTGGATATCAAATCAGGCATGGCTTGGTATATTGTCTGGGTAACCATTGTGTGATACCAATCATCCGATTTTGTACAACGACATGCGATGTATTTTGTCCAATGACAGTGTGCAGAAATTAATCAGTGGGTTGTAATTAAATTTATACACTGTAAAATTCATGCAACATATCTCCAATGAAGTAACTTTTTTCCCTGGCTTCCCAGTAGGCGTAGATGTAGCTGGTGGCTTTGTTGATGAAGCTGTAGTTCATTTGCTGAGTATTTTGTTGGTACACAATACCTCGCAATGGATCCTGAGACCACAGCAATACAAAAAATACAAAGTAAAGGCAACAGACCAGAGGACTGGCTGGAATTTCTGGCTTTACAGCGATCAAGAGCTGCGGCAGGTCTTACTGATGAAACCTGTCGGCATCTGCTATATCTTTATGAAAGAGCTGTAAGTCAAATTCCAGCTGAAGAAAATAAGAGAAATTTCTCCTACGCCCGACTTCTAGTGGAATTTGCCCAACTTCAAATGTAAGTGTTTCTTCATACCACATTGTATTCTGACTTGAGTAAGATACAGTAAATTCTGTTGCCTCAAGCATGAGATAGGTAATTAAAAATCTTGAGTCTTTGACAAGAGTTGAACCCTGCTGTACACCAGTCATATTTTCTAATTACTGAGCTACAGATAGTGAGTCAGTATTGTTTAACGCAATAGTAAACACTCCTGAATGGAGGAATTATAGCATGCAGATGTTTTTGAGAAGTTCAACATGACAGAGGTGCACAGAAGCACAAGGAGCAACCTTCTTGAGTACCCGGTATTAAAAATCTCCCAAATACTTGCATAACACATAACCCAACAATGCACAAAGACCAAGTTTGCTTTGTTCTTAAGTTTATAAAATGGCAGAGAAATTGTATTGTGCTGTACATGTACCGGTATTGTGAGCTGCATAAATTATAACGTAATAACTGAAAACTGGTTATCTTCTGATGTAAATTTGTCCACTGCCATAAATTGTAAAAATCATAATCAGACCCACCCTGGCGAAATGGTTTGTGAATTTCATTTTCACTAAATTATAATAATATTGATATTAATAAGAATATGTCAAAGAAAATTTAAATATACAGTCAAAGCTCTCTTAACGGACATTCTTGTAAGCAGAAAGCTCTACTTACGGCCGCCTTGTTTAAAACCCTGTTTTATCTCCCATACAAACTTTGTATTTTTTACATTCTTGTAAGCAGCCATTCCCGTTAAGAGGCCGTGGACACTTTCAGAGATTACGACTTAGATTTTTTCTTTGTTTTAAAGCTCCCATTAGCGGACATCCCAAAGAAAATCCTATTTAACAACTTCTGTGTCTCGTTTTTATCAATCAACTTCACATTGCCGTTCATCACAATGATTTTACAGTAAATACAGTACCATATTTCAGTGTTTGTTTTGTCGTCATCCACGTCCGTCCAGTTATTGTTAGCTGGGCAAGCTCCTGTAAGCGGCCATCTATCCCCTACCCTCTAATGGCCGCTTACGAGAACCATTCTCGTAAGTGGCCAGCTCCAGTTACGGACATTTTTTTCGTGTCCCGAGGGTGTCCCCTTACGAGAGCTTCAACTGTATTACTGTTACATGTAGTTATAACTGGCTGTAACCTTCTGTTGCAGGAGGATATCAGAAGATGATGCAAGGAGCACATTCCAGTTGGCAAGAAGCAATGCCAAACATTTTGCTATTGTTTTTGTTGCATGGGCTCAGTTTGAGCTTTCAACAGGTTTGAGTCCAGTTCTTTTTTTCATAATACTGTTAGTACATGTACCAATCATTTCTTGTTGAAAAGTTCCGAACAAAATTTATGACCACTCTTCCCTCTCACCACCGCTGTAACTACAGGTAGTACCAAAGTACATCGTAGTACAGTCTTCTTCACCGGCATTTTTGGACTGTCATGTACATGTAACAATTACCCAGGGGGGTACTTGGGATGTTAAGTGACGAGGATGATTGAATGGGGGCAAAAATCAAGACCCAAAAAAATCCCTAGGGCTTCCACCAAACCCCCCAAAAAAATCCTTTAACCAAAAAAT
This sequence comes from Oculina patagonica, assembly GCF_052425735.1. Classification (NCBI taxonomy): domain Eukaryota; kingdom Metazoa; phylum Cnidaria; class Anthozoa; order Scleractinia; family Oculinidae; genus Oculina; species Oculina patagonica. The sequence continues at coordinate 35,314,408 of NC_135758.1, read as the reverse complement.
AACCGCAAGAAATCGACAGAAAAACATGTTTGTTTGTACTTTATTCTGTTTATTTGCAGAACTATGCAGCCAAAGCACTACCACAAATCTTAAGATCTTTTTAAATACCCTAAAAAAATCCCGACTTTAATCAAAAAAATACCAAATGCCAAAAATGCCAAATTTTCCAACCCAAAAAAATCCCGAAATCAAAATTTTCAAACCCCAAAAAATCCTTCTATCATCCCCGTTACTTTAAATCCCAAGTACCCCCCTGGGACAATTACCCTGGTCTTGGTGTAAAGGACGTTCAAAGTGGTAAACTGAAAAAATTGCATTACGATTATGTTTTTCCTTACCAGCATTTTACAGTTGTTACACTCTAGATTATCAGCAAAACATACAGTGTACATGTATTGAGGAACTGGCTTGCAACATACATGTACATGACTGTAAACTGCAGACAGATGAAAGCCAATTTTTTAGAGCTAATGATAATTGTTTGAATCTTCTTTTTTTTTTCAGGAAACAAAAGCAAATGTCGAGGCCTGCTGCGTAAAGGAAAGGATTTTGGAGCACAACCCATGGAATTGCTGATAAAAGCTTATGACAACTTTGTGGCAGGAAAGAAGGTGTTGATTGAAGACTGTGAAGAGCTGACTGATTTTACGAGTTACAGAGGGAAGCAAAAGAGTAGTGAATCGTCAGTGGATTTGTCGCCTTTGAGTACAGGTACATTGTACATGTAATTAAAAGATCATACATGTATCTGCTACATGTAGATGTAACTTAAGGTTTCCCAGATTTAAAATGTGCCAAAAGAAACAGCATGCAAAGCTCTCTCGTGGTGAAATTTCAAAATGAGTTTGTGATGAACAATGATTATATTTAGGCCAATAAATAATGTTTTGATGTACAATGTAACCTTAACACTATTTGAGTTGGAATTGCACATTGTCGAGCACTTTTAAAATGTACAGCATTTGCAACAGCACTTTATGTCTCCAATTTGGAGCAGTGTCTCCAAACAAGACTGTCTAAAAATCTGATTTAAGACTAGTAGTGCTGCCACTCAAGTCAGATTTTTAGACAGTCTTGTTTGTGGCATTCCTTCAGACTCGTACCCAGTCGCTTCTCTTGCTTTTTGAGCGGCACGCAAGGCATCAAGGGAAGGACGAACTTCCCATCATCCTCTTCGAACGAAGCCAAAAACGAAAAAAAACGAGTAACGACTGGGTACGAGTCTGGCATTCCTTATCATCTAGCACTTTATACATGTAGAACATTTGGCATTTAAAACCTGAAACCTTTGTGTTGTGTTCTGCAACCCATAAAGGTGATGACAGTTCGACAGGCACTGGCACACTATTCACTGACAGTGGCACATCAAAAGTTGCAGACAACACAAGTGCTGTAATTTCATTCAAGTTACCCAGTGTCTTGGAGAGCTGTGGTAAAAAGCAGGTGAGTTGCAGAAGAAGCAACAGCAGCAGCAGTAGTGATGAGGCGGACACCATTCCCTTCCAGACATCTGCCAACAGTCACAGACAGAGGGGCAGCATGTCTACACAGAAACCATCTGTGAAATCTACACCAGACGTCAAATCAGGTCAGTTTCAGCTCTTTCAGTGAAAGTGTAGTGCAGTGGTCATATACATACTTTGGCTCAGCTGCCAAATCTCGCCTGGATTGGATCGGTAGCCGTAGATGTTTCACAAGTACACTACTAGACAAGTTACAATTTAGTTTATTCTAAGAAACTTACAATCAGTGAAAATGGTTTCCTCGATACAGTGTAGTTCAAGTAACCTTAGGTAACCAAAGCTATGTAGTGTACCAACAGTTTGTATGGATCTGAAATTCGATTGTAAAATTACTTTTCTCACTTTTTTCACTCAAAAAAAAGTGTTGAAAACCTCACATTTTTTCTCTGTTTTTGTAGCGTATGGAAGACTCTTGTAGGTCGTTTTTTATGAGTTTCTTTTATAAGGTTGGGCCCGTAACGCACGCGGACTGTACGTTAAAAAAAACTCGCCCAAAAAAACCTCCAAGGGAGAAAACTAAAAAGACAACAGGTTGTAGTACGCTTTGGTTACCAGTGATGTTACATTATTATTTTCTCTATTTATACATCATAAGATGATATCCTAAATAGAACAAAGTTCAATTTTTCTCTACTTGCATACTTTTGTAGGTACAGACAGTCTTGCTGCTTGTATGAATCTGTCGGTTCGGCGCAACAAAGCAAGACGTACCCCGGGAGGGGGAGGGATAGCTTTTGGCCTGCCAATGAGAGTAAAGATGACGCTACCAGCGACGCTACCATCAGTGAGTGAACCTGGTGACGAGCTAGATGGTATTACGGAACTGGAATCCACCGTGGACGAGTCTCGCCAGAGTTGTGAACTAGAGGTGGCTTCCACAAGCCAACGAAAAAGCAGTGTACGCACTGCGTCGTCCAGCTCAGAAACAGAACGTGACGGTGAACAGAGACCCCCTACTCTTGAGGTTCGCAGGGAAGCATTCGCTCATAGACAGGAAAAGAGCTCAGAGAATGCTACAGTGGAATCACAGAGTGTTTTTGCATCACAAACGACAGACAGCCAAGTCTGTAATCAACAGCAGAATAGTAGTATGCAAGAAGGGTCGCAGTCATTTACTACAAATCCTCATTCAGCAACGATAAATAACATCAGCAGACAGCAAGGAGACGGTGCTAATTCAAGCCGTCAGCAAACGCTTCATCAAATGGCAACACCGCACCATCAAATACCAACACCGCAAGAACAAACGCCCTTGTCCAACAGTATCAGTGGATCGTGCACAATTCAGCGACAAAGTTCAAGCTCGATCACACCAGTTGTCCATGGAAATGGCTCCTTTTCGCAACAGAATATTCCACAAGTCAGTCACAGTGGTCACATACAAGCGATCCCCGGTCAGTTCCATGGTGCTGGATATGCCCCAGGGTACCCCCCAGACATGCAGTTTGCAAGGCCCGCAGTCGTCCCTGCCCAGGCGCCTCAGGAAACTATTGTGGTGAAGGGCAAAACGTACCAGAAGTTGGGAACTATCGGCAAGGGAGGGTCCAGCAAGGTTAGTTCTTAACATCATAATTGTTTTAATTTGCCTTTCTTATAGAATTTTTTTTTTGAAAAGCTGCTCGAAGTCAACTACAGTGTTTTCACATTTTTACACTGTACACCTACCGAACTCGAATTTACCTTTTCGCAACGATGGCGGCAACGTGAAACTTGACTACGTGCACTCCCTTCCTTTTCCTAGTTTTGTTTTCTTCTTCTTCCTGTAAAACCACGTGAACAACGACACCGGGAACTCCGTGCCCTACTCTTTGCGATAAGTGTGTGGGTTCTTTAACGTCCCCTGCTTACCATATAGCACTGAAGACGCAGGAGACGAGATCTAGTTCTACGGTTTATCGTCCTTATCCGAGAAGACTATAACATATACCGTAAAATCCATGTAGCCCCACGTATGTCCATATTGCGAAGGCAGCATCCGTTCTGCCTATCGATATTTGCAACCGCTGCAAGATACAGTACCAACAGGGCAGAGTCTGTGTTGGTAACTTTGTAGCGTTAAAACGTACTTCGATAACACCCCCTGAGGCTCTTTCGTAACGTTTTTTCCTTTAGCCTCCCTTCCCTACAAACTACAGTTGTATCCCGGGTATAACCGAACCCTCAGTAACTCGAACCTCCAGCTACTTCCCAACCGTTTTCGATTCCCCTCGGCTCCAGGTCGTTTTCTTATAATACTACCCTCGATAACTCGAACCTCCCGATAATTTGAATCTTTTTCTATTCCCATCACTCCTGGTCGCGTCTTGCAATTTTCGCATAAGAGACGACTGGACTCGGGACGAGTCAGTTTTTTCTATTTCCCTTGAAGGTTCGAGTTATCAGGATTCAACTGTAGCTGTCAAAATAACTATTTAAATTATTGGCAACGATACGGTGCGCATCCCAAACACGCGATCACAATCATTGCGCCCAACGTTAAGTGTAAATACAGTCTACATGCAAGAGCGCTAAAAATTTACCATCACTAGACCCCGTTTGTTTATGTTAATATTACGACCTTGCTACAGGTATTCCAAGCATTTGATGGAAAAAGAATATGCGCCATAAAGTACGTGAATTTAGAAGAAGCAGATGACTTCATCGTTCAGAGTTACATCAACGAAGTTCAATTGCTGGAGAGACTGCAGGGAAATGATAACATCGTCAAACTGTTTGACTGGTGAGTATGTTCCTTTCTCACCTTAACTTTCCCCCAATGTGAAAACTGCTACTAATATATTTGTCAGCTTTGTCCTAACAGACTTCTGTTCTGTAAAAAAATGCGCAGGCCTTGTCTGATCTAGAAGCTGTTCACTACACTTCACGTGCTTTTTCTCATCATTTTGTTTCTTCTCTTGCGCGCCATTTTTATGTACGCCAGGTGTTCTGGGCTTTCCAACACTTCTATCATTTGAAATCCTCTGTGTTGGTTTTCTAGGATATAAGAACACACTTCTATTACAGTTTTCTGTGCCAGATTTTCATTTTTTTAGTGTTTGTAAATTAGATTTTCAATGGCTTTTTTTTTCTTTGGCCCAATAACATTGCCCGGCCCTATACCCACCTAGGGTTATGGCCATAAGTCAAAAGTAAGTCAATAACATTGCTCCCGCTTTTACTTTCTTCCAAATATACCCCGCCTTCTAGTAGTTGTTGTCACCAAGTACAGTTTGTAGCACAATAGTGGTCTACATCGTATTTAGGATATCGGGCCGAAATTGTTGTTTTGCACAAACATTGCAGTAACCTTACCTAAACTTTTTTCCCAGTATTAAGAATCTCACTTCCTTTTTCCAGGGAACTATGCCAAGAGAAGAACCACCTAATTTTAGTTATGGAGTGCGGAAGTATCGACCTGGCGGGTTTCTTGAGAAAAAATCGTACAAAAATAACGGAGGGTGAGCTTCAGGTGTTCTGGAGGCAGATGCTGGAAGCTGTTCACGTGATTCATGAGGCGCGCATCATTCATAGCGACCTGAAACCTGCTAACTTCCTGTTGGTGGAAGGACGATTAAAACTTATCGATTTCGGAATCGCTAATGCTTTACAAGTAAGTAGAACGAGTGCGACCTGATACTGGTTCATTTTAAAGCGAGTTGCGTCTCCGTTTGGCCAGGACTTTCGTACATTTGCGTTGACCTGCGATGACTTGCTGTCACTTTGGTCGAGATCAAATTTGCACGCAAGTCTTGCTGTTTACTTCAAGTACTGAATTGCAGTGCGCGCAGTAGCATTGAAATGGCTTTTTGGAAAACTTACGTGCACTCGGGAGTACCGTTTGGCCACCCAACGCAAGTCAACGCAAGCCTTGATGTTAACTTCAAGTACGTCTGTTAAAGTACTGAACTGCAGCGCGCGCAGTAGCATTGAAATGGCTTTTTTGACAACTTGCGTGAACTTGCGAGTACCGTTGGGACAGCCAATGCAAGTCTGTACGCAAGTTCAACGTGCGATTACTTGCGTCCACTACGTTACCGTATGACCAGGGCTTTAGCGTACACTTGATAATGAAAGCAGTTCACACTTGCTACAACTATGAAAATGGGAAAACGAAAACAGTTCCATTTATCTTCGAAGTTCGAGATGTTACTGCGAATCTGTTTCACGGCTGAACAAGGATGTTTTTTTTTTCTTGTGTCTTGCAGGGAGACAAGACAAGTATAGAGCTTAACACACAGGTTGGCACGTTAAACTTCATGTCCCCAGAAGCATTTCAAGACATCTCTCACGCGCCGCGATTCGACAATGCAGGAAATGCAAAACCAAGAATGAAGGTAAAGAATATTTGTCCCAGTTTCGAAAACATGTATTTACTTCGTCTGTCAGGACTGTATCTGTTCAAGCTTTATGCCCCCTTCGCAGCGTTTTTTGGGCTCTCGTCGCGGTTTTAGGAGGCTAGGTTTATAAAAAAAACTAAAAAAAAAGGGCACAAGTATAATATAAGAAAACCACCGCAGTTTTCTCTCCCAGCTTGCGTACATGTACAGTACGTCTACCAACGAAAGAAAAATAAAGAGGTCACGAAAATCACTTCCATTGGTACTTCGAATTGTAGTCAGCTCGCATCTTGGACCTCGGGGTGACATCAGATCCTACAATAACATGTACTTTACGTCAATGAGCACAGCCTTGCTCATTAACGTTAACCTTACTGAGTTGTCTGAAAGGGACTATGTCGCGGGGATTTCGCAGATTTTTAATCTTAACTGTTCTGATCTAAGTCGTAGAGAACTTTACCCATGGAAAACATCTTTGAACATTTAACTGAAAATATAACCTTTATTTGGGGATAGAAATCAAACTTCGGCTATAGATATCGATTTTTTTGAAGGCGCGCGGAAACAACTTGAAACGTTGGGTAACGTTTTCAAATTGCAATCCATTTTCATCCGAGCCATCAGCAGCCAAACGCGCTTTAAAAAAGTTTTAGTGTTCTAAAAATGGCACTTGTTAAAAAAAATGGACCATTCAGTTTCCTACGACACAAATATAAATTTTGGCTTTTCAAAATCCCGTGACATAGTCCCTTAAACTCTTTCTGTTTCTCCCTCAAGATCGGCCGTGCCAGCGATGTGTGGTCCCTAGGCTGTATCCTATACATGATGGTTTATGGCAAGACGCCTTTCCAACATATCACCAATCACGTTGTTAAGTTACAATGCATTATGGATCCTTCACACGTCATCGAGTTCCCGGATATCAAAGACAAGCGCCTGCTTGACGTCATGAAGGTTTGTCAACTCACCAGTCTCAGTAAGAAAAAAAAACACTTTCTCAGTATTTACCACTGCTTTCGTTATAAATTCGTTTTCAGGGCTGTCTTCGCCGGTCTCCTAAGGAGCGCTACACTATTCCACATCTGTTAACTCACCCTTACATTGATCCGTCGGCACACGGTAAGTGTTTTAGTTGAACGTACGATGTAGTACCTTCTGACTAAACCTTATGTCGCTAGGGCAAGGCGAGTTTCAAAAATTGTATGTCCGGTCGAACCTCCTGTCAAGCGGATAATAATTCTCAGAGTTGTCCGCTCATGTCAGGTTAAAATATTGTGTTAGTATGTGCTAAGAACCAGCACGATGACTAGTGTCCACCTACGGGAGGTGTCCTTCATGCGAAGATTCGGCTATAAATTGGCGATTTACTTTCATCAACCTCAATGTCGACGCGTATTTTTCCATCGTGTCTGCCACTTGACGCATGGCTCTTAAGCCGTTCTTACCAAGCAAAGTCGCAAGGTTCGCAAGGCAATGGAAGTTCTAAAATTTGCACGTACAGTACTTGCATTGCAATTACGATGACTTGCGTTCACTTTGATCGAGCATCCAATGTCGACATATTTTTTCCATTTTTAACCAGTTTGTAACCATAACCTTATTATCGAATCTACGCGTTTGTCGTTAACTCACGACCTGCATACGCACATGAAAAAAGAAGTTTAAAACGGCTAATTTTTTAATATACAGTCGAACCTCTTCAGTCGAGGGGAAACAAGTGCCAATTGATGGCGACACCACTTCGAGAAGTGATTGAGCCCAGCGGTTTTGGTCCCAGAAGTTGCTAAGCAACATGATATACAGTATTTGTACGCGCGATTACTTAAATAATAATAATAATAATACTAATAATAATAAAATGCATTTGTATAGCGCCAATTTCCTTAAAGTTCAAAAGCGCTTTACAGAAGTAACGTTAAAATGTTAAAAACACTGTGTTTTTGATTGGATGAAATAATTCGGAAATTCTTCGAGAGCTTCAACGAAGATTTGCCAAAACCGGCACTTATTCCTCCAACTGTAAATACACACAAGGTTTGCACCTGAGGTCACTTCAAACAGAACCGACAATGGTCTTGAATCATTTTTATTCATTCCCTTTATGTTTTCCTCGCTGTAAGATCCCCTGGTAGAGATTGAGGATGAGGATAAAATGTTTGACGTCCTGATGGAGTTTGCAAAAGCGGACGTTAACTCGCCACGTTCAGTTAGAGCTCTTAGTAAGGTAAGAATTTTTATCGTGATGGAATTTCTACACGAATTTAGAAAGGGACAAGATCATACAACGTGGCATCCAGCATCCTACGCTCTTGCTCTAAGTAGGCTATTCGAGTAACTATTTTGTAGGTTATTAATCGATTGATACATTTAGGTGATATAAGACGCATGGCAATCGTGTTGAAAAACGCTTTAAAATTTTGGTTTGATAACGCGGCCTGGCAAAACGAGAAAACATGTTTCCAGAAACATTCGTAGTGCGCGCATGTTTCCCGAATGTTTCCCGGTTTTACCATACAGGAAGTATTGTTAGCAGCGTTAATTTTTTTCGCAAAGAAGCAAAATTTGCCTCTGCTGCACCGCAGAATCATTCTGTGTTTCCGCATGCCATTGAACCATGGCAAAACGAGGAAACAATTATTATGAATCATGTTTCCTCGTTTTGCCGGGTCTGTTGACTCTGTGGCTAAAATTTTTGTGTAAAAGGGCTTTTACGTCTCATTTACGTCTTGTACGTTACTTGCCTTAAATTTTAAAAGATAGAAGACGGCCGCTTTGTTAATGTACACGTATACATAGCCAGCAGCATTTTAGTAAGTTTAGGATAACTTCTGAAAAGCCATTAATTAAATCCTCGCCATGGCTCGTTCATGGCAAGCTTTCAAGTTCTCCCTCACATCGGATAATGTAAATAGGCGCTGTCACTCACTGCGATCTCAATCTTTTATTCTCGTCAGAGTTTCTATAAACAGCTTCTCACTAGTAAAAAGGTCAGCATCTCATCTGCTGTACCCAGACCCCCTGGTCCTGTTCATTCCCAGCATGCAATGCCACCTCGCCAGGCCTCCTCCGGGCCCTGCTGTCCGTCAGCCATTGGTTGGAATTGACTTACAAGCGTTAAATCAGGCACAGAAGGCATTAAAACCTCCCCACGCGTCAGGAAATGCGAAGTACATGAGAGGGAATGCTAACGAACAGAATAAGGTAAAGTATATAAAATGAATTTAATGAACGAATTCCTTTATGGTTGATATAAATGGAGGTGTGAAACATCGTGTCGAGTTTTCTTTTGTGTCAGTCTTGTCTAGCATTTTTGACAGCGTTAACAACAAAAAGAATTATTGATACAGTTTGTTTTTTAAAATAACCCCCTTTTCCTTATCTCATTTTCTACCCATCAAACAAAATATGTTTTTTATCTAAGCTTGGTAGATCGTTCGCTTTTCGTGAATATTAAGAAGCGTGTCGATTTACTTTATCATAATTTTCGCCCTCCCCCCCCTTTTTAATCAATGGCGGCTATAAGCAAAATCCGAAAATAAGGGATGGAATGTTTTATGTGGACAGTTCCCTAGTTATTTAAACAAATCACTCAATAGAATTCAATAATATCCTAGTAGCAAGTTCAACGTAAACTTTGCTTCTAATTTCGTATTTATGCTATAAACTTTTACAATCACTGTATAGGAAAACGCGGATCTTAATGGGTTACTTAAGCACGAGCTTGTTGAAAAATACAAGAATGCACTTCCTCACGACACGTCCGAGTCCACATTTGGTAAGTGGTATTTTCTCACTACCTTAAGCCAATCGGGTTTTCGCTTCGGAAAGAAATAAGTCGCCTAAATTCTTTGTATCATGCATAAAAATTTTTTTCCTTTATATAGGGGAATAAAAATAAATATATTAAAAAAAAAAAAAAAGGAAAAAAATTAAAAATAAAAAAAAAAAAAACTCTCTTCATCTCTTCCATTTGTTTATATTCCCTGCAGTTTGAGCTATCATTCGATGGTGTTCTACCGAAATTTACATAATTATGAAAAATGGAATAAAGTGTTCACGGTTTTCTGTTCACACTTAAAAAGTACAACAATTTGTGCTTAGGACTGGACTTACTAAAGCTTCTTTCATCTGTTTTCGCAGAACAAACCTGGAACACAACATATGGGAAGTGAGCAGGCCTGTCTTGATGAGGGCCCTTGTGGCCCATGAAATTAGCCCGGCTCCCAGGCTACGTAAAGTCGTCTCTTCAGCAAAGAAAATACAACCATGCTTTATGCTCTTTTATAATGTTCAATATAACGTTTCTTTGTTTTCTTTTGTTAATCTAACTAGTGTTACGGTATCTATTCTTCACAATAGAGTGGCTTTCAAAACGGCCAATCACAGCAAATATAAATAACGCCGTGAACCAATCAAATTTCAAAGTGAAGGCACAGCATGCAACTGATGCAAAGCTCGGAAAAGATTCAAAACGCGCGTAAGCCAAGTTATCGATTGGTTTTGGTCACGGTATTGCACTTGACTTGTTGCCGAGCTTGTCCCTCAGAATCTCGTCTTTGCGATTCAAATACGCCTGGTGGCATCCTTACCGCTTTCTTCAAAACGCAAGCATCGAAACTGCGTCAGGAAGAGCGGAGAACAACGCCGCCGAAAGACAAAATAAGCAAAGTATAAATAACCAGACTGCATCATTCAAAGAGTTCCAAACATGTTGTGAAAGAAGGGCCCTGAAAAATTGGGAAATCACTCCAGGCCAGACGTGGACAGTTAACAAACTGGTTTTAATAACACAAAGGTTCGTTCCTATTTTTCCGATTTCATCAATATTTTCATTCCTTTGATATACCTTTTGTTTAGTCCCTTAGCTCGTCAACCGAGAAGTATTTCAAAAAAAAATCTGGCGAGCGAAAAATCTGGCCGCGCAATGGACTCGTAGTACACTTGTATTAGTAACTAAATGTAAATACGTATTTTTGGCAAACAGAATTGCTTGTACTGTAGTATACTGTAAACATTTGAAATTTTGTCGTAGTCTCAAAGTTAACTGTGGTCGACTTCTGAATGTAAAATGAAATTCAGAAACAGCAGAAATAAATAGGAAATATAAAACTTCGCAGCAAATCTGAATAAAAAAGCTGTTAAGGTTCAGACAAACTTTCTTTGTGTCTGTTTGTTTTTGTGTTTGATGTTAATCTTTCAGTGGTTTTTGTGTCAGACAGACGAACAACAGCACCTGAAAACTGTTTCGTGTGTTATTGTCAACACGCCGTGTTTTACTACATGTATTTTCCTCCATTCAATATAAAGTTAACACTATTTTTGTCTATTGATTTGATTTATGACCAGGGGCATTTTTGTGGCCAGTTGTTTATTGCTTTTAGAACAACCCCTAGTTTCGCGTGATATATTTTAGATGTTATTCACTCAGCCAACACTTAACTCACAATAAATTGACGTTACAAGAGAGGGTACCCAGAAATAAGGTTGCCCTTGACTGACTGACCTTCAAACTTTCCTCTCTAATACTGACCACATCAGCTCAATATAACTATAACATTGCTATTTTTGTTTATTTGTTTGACTTATCTAACCGTTGTTAACGCATAACTCATAAACATTTATAGCAAGGGCAAAGTGTTCTTAGTATAAGAGCTTTCTGTCCATATAGAATCACGTATTTTGCGAAAATTTGAATTGGTAATTTTTCGCCTCATTGTTATGTCTGGAGTTTGACGCAGGTGATATTCGTAAAGCTGATGAGTCATTTTGTTTTTGTCTTGGCGGCGAATGTGAAAAATTAAACCTGAAAACGTGTTGTTGTTTTTTAAAGGGGCACTGCAGTATCGTTATATACGTATATACGCGATACAGTGTGATCCAACGTTGATCGAACACTGACCGGTTTTGCGGAAAACGTTTCACGATTTTACTGCTTGCTGCAAACGCCGACTTCTAGTTTGCATCGAAACTAAAGCGAACTGATTGTGTAGTTAGAATTGTATTCAAGGTTTTTACCATATCATGACGGCCATTCAATGTTGTGATGTACGTTGTGACAGTAAACACTATTTGAGTTGGAGAATATGTCACAAGAGTTTGATACACAGTTGAATCCCGAGTTCTGGAACCCCCAAGGGAAACGAAACTTGGTTCGATAGATCGGGGGTAAAATAATTCAATTGTAGATCCGACTGAAGAAAGGGAAACTAGTTTTGGTTCGAGAAATCGAGATTCCACAGTAATTGAGTTGATAAATAGAAACTTTAAAATTAGCATATTGGAGCTAATAGTGATAAGATATGAAAAGCACACAATATGGCTGCGTAATTTAATTTTTTAGATTCCAGCAACAGAATTAGCTATTATTATTATTGGCATTTAGTCGCCTGATCCCTTATTTGTTTTCTTTGATTATTTTTAACGTTCACTGTTACAAGTGATTTTAATTGTCCGCACTCCTGTTACTTGTTATTCCGTGTTGTTAAGTGATCACGTAACGTAACGTTTCATCCCGAACATACAATCTTTAACGTTAAACAACATAATACTCGCAAATAACGCCGGGTGAGCTTTAACAAAAGATTTGTGCAGCATAAAAAGCTTATTACACCTACCGTTTATAATAACTAATAATTTCTGGTGATTGAAAAAGGAAATGAAAATCACACTTAGAGTGAATCGGATATGCATGAATTCACATGGACCATGTGATATTGGCATGGCTCACCATACCGTATTCGTCTGTTTACTCAAATCAATGGCTATTACGACACGGTTTTTTATCGATTCTGGTGGCTGATTGTTCTTTTTTTATATATAGCACATTTGGATCCATTTTAGATCACAATCACTTCGTGGTTTTATTCACAAAAGGACGCATTGTCCAGTTTAGATTTATTTTTCGCGAATAACTAGACCACCTAAAGGGAATTTTAAATAGCATTGTAAAAATAACCCTTCCCTCTTGCCAAATATTGAAACTGTAGTTATGAGGAAACAAAGCTGTTGTTGTTTTAGCCAATCAAGCCTGGATTTAAATTAATGAGAGCTAGAAATAAGAAAGCGCTGACTAAGGGCTGTCAAAAAAGCTGGATCTATATTCGGCAACATTTTGCTAAAAATATCGTCCTTAGTGCTAAATATAGTCCTTGGCGGGCGTGGGATGTCCACTAAAAGTGTGCGTTGGCGGCGCCAAGAAAATTAAAAAGAGCGGAAAAGAAGGAAATTTAACGTGATCAAAGCTTGATGAGTGAAATTTTCACTTTCTTTGTGAATCTTTTCCCTTTCTTAATTTATTGAGAAGTGGTCGGCCCATTGCGCTTGGGGTTTCACTCAGTTGTTCGCCGTTGATGCGCATGACTGTAATTCCAGGCCAAACAACCAACTTTCAGATGTCTTCAAATCAACCAATCACATAACAGCATATTCAAGAAAATGAATGATATATGGTCAAATAAGCATTTTCTTTTAGTCACAATGTTAATTTTCAATGAGAGACAATTTTAGGTGCAACGAAGCGCACAAGAATCAAACAAACTTAAGATTGCGGTTGGCTGTCGCGAAAAAGCGTTAAAAGTTTAAAAAATGTGTTCTCTCGCCGTTAACTTTGAGATTCACTTCAAGGACGCTTTGGAAAACACCAGCTTACTCGTGGTTGTCATGGTTGTGGCCATCATTGCGATAACGCAGAGGTATCGCGGTATTTTTAGGCCGTTGAATGGTGAAAAGTTCAACATGGATCGTCCCTGTTACAGAAAACCAATTGCTGTGGAAAATGAGGAGGACAACTGGAAGGTAATTGTGCCTTTTTAAGGTGGCTTAGTACAGTTTTTCCAAGAAATATTTCTCTCTAACGTCAATTTAGTCACGCGTGTAATAAATACGCAATCAACTCTTCTAAAAGCTGAAAACAACTTATGAGATTGAATCTACCTTGGTGTGCTATGAATAATCACTATCAAAGACAGAATAAAGTTGATTATCGTCCCCTTTTTTCTGAAAATAACTTGAACAAACAACTGGCTGAATTTTTCTTTGATCGAACGCGCCGAGTACAGCACGCTGGAGTACTACGCATGCTCATTATTTAGGTCGAAGTATTTTGGTCCAGAATTGCTTGAAAACTGACATACTCGGCAAGGTACGAAATTCAGTCTAGAATCGATACATCAGCTAATATTAAAACCAAAATGGCATTTCATGTTTTCCTTGTTTTCCATTCCTTGTATTATTTAATGTAAGGCTTTGCAACTTACTTAGCCTTAAGGCCGGTTTACAAGGTACGATTTGTCGGTCCGATTTGGCCAAAATTTGATAGGAACTGATGAGTGCGCAGTTAAAAGTCGGCCCGATTTTTAAAAATCTGTTGCAGTACCCCCGATTTGAGTAATCGGGTCGATTTGCATCCTCGCAATTCAAATAAGGCAAAGAAAACCGGGCCGACAAGTCGCAGCGTTTAAATTCGCTTGGAACAAATCGGGCTGATAAATCGTAGCGTCATCCGGCCTTTCAATTGTTTCTCTTTCGGGTAAAAACAATCTCGCGACAGTTAACTTAAGTAAAAGCCTTGAAGAAAACCCAAGAATACTTTTTCTTTACCACATTCTTGCGTTGTTTTAAATGGACTCAGTTGTCTTAAATTGACTTTTTGCTTTCTAAATAGATTTCATCACAATGTGGGATCCCAACTGGCTTGCCTACAGAACTCCAAGAAATAAAAATTGACAACAAGGACCATCAAAGTGCTTTGTGAAGATTACAGTCGGCTTTGGAGAGAAGCAATTCATTGAAGATCGTGATGACTACTGGATTCATGAATGCTAAAACAATTTCATGTGCTTTTAAAGGGAGATTGTATAAAAACATTGCTGTTACTCCCGAGAGCTTTTCTAAAACGTTTGATAATTCAAAGAGCCTAGTTTTTCAAAGTATTTCGAGACTTTATGCTGGGTCATTTGATACGCTTGTTGTACATATTCTTGTACATAAATCAATAAAACGGTTATGATTATGTTAGAACTGCTGTGGTGCAATTATTTTATTATTTAGATTTGTGACCTATATTCGGCTCGATGGAGTGAGTAATGAGCTATTACACCGTGACAGATAAGAACGTTTTTAATAGAAGACAACTAACCTAATACACAATGTAACGTCTACCCAAATTCCGACTTTAACAGAATTTTTTTAATAGTGGTTACTGTGCGGTATCAAGTATCTTTATATTCAGATTCGGATTCATAAGACTGCTTTTTTTTAAACTTCACATATAGACTTTCTTTATCTAGTTAATAGCAATACTTCATAAAACCTTTCCTGTTCCCAAAGGATTCTTACAAACTCTCTTCGACTTTCTTCTATCAATAGCGTATCGACGATGTCTGGCTAAATAGATATGGTGTCTCGGGTAACAAATTCCTCGGTTACAATCTCTTATGCTGTCTATAGCGTGACTCGGAAACGCACGCACTGATAAAATCCACATCGCGATATCATAATAGGGAGATTTTTATGCTTACTTTTTCGATTTTAGTTTCATTTTCAAGTAAATTAGCCATTTTGCAGCCTTTCAGAGCTTTTGTGTATTTTGTATTGTCTTGTCGCACTAGCTTTTGTGATGAGTCTTTCAGCAAGTTAATGTTTATACCTAATTTCGGAAGCTTTTAACACCTGCCTGAAATTAAATATGAGGACCTCCGTTTGCTTTTTTCTGTGTTGTATTTTGATCGTTTGCCGTAACGCGGTATAACGTTGCGTAACGTAACTCATCACGTAGCGAAATAAAAACAACACTCGAAGTGATTTTTAACAAAGACGAAAGCGAAGAGTATTTAAAAAGCGTTCTCGATTGATTGTAATGTGCTAGACATTTGTGAAATCTGATATTGCAATTCGAAAGGCAGAGAAAGGGAAGAAAAAAGCGTCGCAATGAATGAGTGGCGGTTTGTAATGAGCAATAACAGTGTTTTGCCTTCATTTGTATATTACATAGCTGATGAAATAAAACCTAACGCCAAACAAAATATGAAACTCTTTAATTGTTGGTCGCCAAATTAAAGTCGGACATTTCCGCAGAACGTCCACGTATTTTTTATTCTCTCGCCTTCATGTCTGAATTGAAAAACAAAAATGGTTCCTAAAAATACAAAGCTTTTCATTGAGTACCCGCAGTTCTCATAGAGATACATTTCCAAGGAATTTAAAAATCTTATTAAGATGAATTTGATTCGCAAAGTATCATTTGTTGGGTAAAATAGTAA
This sequence comes from Oculina patagonica, assembly GCF_052425735.1. Classification (NCBI taxonomy): domain Eukaryota; kingdom Metazoa; phylum Cnidaria; class Anthozoa; order Scleractinia; family Oculinidae; genus Oculina; species Oculina patagonica. Next base: position 35,298,310 of record NC_135758.1, on the reverse strand, counting down.
ATTCGAGAAACGGTAGAAGTGCGTGTTTTCTTTAAAAAGCCGAAGGTTATCTGCAGATAAAAAGTTATTTATTCTAAAATATCTGTACTTTTTACCTTGGCGTATGACCGCTGTTATGACTACTCATTCCAATTTTTGTACGTGAATTAAAGTGACCTGCCTACGCGTTTGTTTACTTCTGTTTTTCATTTGTTAATAAGATATCGCTCGCAACATCACGTATTTCGTTCTAGAACGAAAAATTTATTCAAAATTAACGTTGCGACGCTCACGAACTGCAATATGAATTATCATTGACGGATCAGACATTTGTGCAGCGTTATACGCCTACTTTTTGTAGAAACTGATAATTTTTGATAACAAAAATAATGACTGAATTGAAAACAAACAGGCAAACTGAAACAAAGACTGCATATAACTCCCACAATTTCAGTAGACAGGTTGCCACTTTCGTCGGTGAAACACATAATTTTATATTTTTTAATATTTTCATCGCCTATTTGGTTCTTTTTCCATTGTACGTTTTTGTGTTTACTTAATATTATTCCAAATTATCGTTTTCAGAATTTAAGGTAGATATCATGGATCGATCTTATATCAGGCAACAGACTTTCAGTGCGTAACATCAAAGGAAACGTCCATTTACTTAGTAATTACGGGAAATAATCTCCCACTGAAATAGACGGTCTCAAAAAGCACATGATATGAATTCTTGATAAGCTTCCCAAAATAAGTGAAATTATCAATATCCCCAGACCAATTAAATTTCCAATCTGAATAAATGCGAATCGAACTCGATTGTGAAAAACGCTGACTAAGGTCTTTCAGAACCTGAGTCTAAATTTAGCAAAACGTTTCTAAAAATACTGCACAGTGCCCTAAATATAGACCCGTACAAAGTGCGTGGGATGGCTACTACAAGTTTGCGTTGGTGGCGCTTAGAAACTGACTAAAAACAGTGTAAAAGAGGACACCCTGGCACGATTAGGTTTTATGGTTGGACTTTTCATTTTTTCCAGCTATTTTTTTATTAGTGAAGTGGAAAATCGCCTGCTAATAGCGCGAAGTTTTTTTTTCACTGCATTTCGTCGCTGATTCTTGCAATTATATTTCTTGTCCAAACAGCCAACACGCAGATGACTTCTAAATCAGCCAATCACATAACAGCATGTTTAATAAAATGAATAATATCGTCAAATAAGCAGTTCAAATAAGCAGTTCTGTCAAAAAAAAATTAATTCTCATGTAAGAGACTATTTTAGGTGTAGTGAAGCGCAAAAGTGTCAAACAACGCACGATTGAAGTTAGCTTCTGTTTCCCAAAAGAGCGATAACATTTATTAAATGAAGATGAGTTCTATCACCATAAGCTTTGAAATTCACTACAAGGGTGTCTTGGAAACTACAACCTTGTTCGCTGTTTGCTTGGCTGCTGCCATCTTTGTGGTAACGCGAGCATATCGTAGACTTTTCAAGCCGCTGAATTATGGAGAATTTAATGGGGATCCCAGCTACTACAGAAAGCCAATTCCTGAGGAAAATCAACAGAACACTTGGAAGGTATAAGGCATTTGTTTTTAATAGAAATTTTTTCGCAACATAGTAATCAATACTTTTATTTTCTGTCCGTATGGGTGTCCGTATTTATTCCATATGGGTGTCCGTATTTATTCCATATGGGTGTCCGTATTTATTCCATATAAATATCTAGTACATAAAATTGATAAGATCACATAAAACTTAAAGCTCAACTTAACCCCATTTTTGTCTTAATTAATCCTCCAAGCATAATTTAAAAATATTCTTCGAAAATTTCTTGCCACTTTAAGAGAGTGAGGATTTTTCGAATCGAAAAACACCGTTTACACAAAGGTTCTGACATCTCGTCTGTAGAGATTCAAGCTAGACTTAGTTTGAAACAAGTTATGCAAGACATTTGTTCGACTTCTAAATATAATCACTAAATTAAGGGCAGTTTCTACAATAGTTTATGAGATACCTTTCAAACTAAATACCTTCCTGACCCTTTTTCACTTTTCATATCCATTTTGTTCTGAAACATTCAAGTGTGTTTTTAACTGAATTTTTTCCTTGTTTCTTTCTTTTAAGATTTCATCAAGTGGGGTAATGACAGCCTTACCTACGGAACTCAAAGAAATAAACATTGATAGCAAGTATCAACAAAATATTTCTGAAGATTACAAACGTCTTTGGAGAGATGCTATTCACTGAACACTATGATGGCTGCTTGATTTAAGCGTAAAAACTATTATAAACTGTCACGCAAACCTAAAGTCAGGTTCTCCCTACAGACTATTCGATGACTTAAATCGCTTTTTTCCAACAAGGTTGCGCTCTATGCTCATCAATGCTGCAATCGCCCCTATTTCAATAACAGATAATTGCATTTTAGACAATAAAAAGGATCCTTTAGTTTGATATTGTGAAAGTTGTCAAATTATTTTCCCTTTTAGTTTAGTGATCTCTTTAGCGAGTAGTAAGCGTTAGTAAGTTATCGTCTTATGGTAAACATAAATCTCGCTTTAAAACCGAATTAAAATATGTGATTTATCAGAAACGTATGATTAAAACGTCAAGACAAAAATTAACCTTAGATTCGGATAAGGATTCATAAAACTGGTTTATCCATCATTTAATCTTTCAGAAAACGCCAATTCTACAAACCATTAAACTCTGGTCAAAGGAACGATTGAATGGGGTCGTCGTAAATGACTGACTAAGTTTTCCTCCAGGCCATAAGAAGGGTGGTCGCGTAAATTATATAACGAAGCGGTCGCGGTCGCCGCATTAATAGAGGTCGCAAAGCGGAATTCTTCAGTGTTATCACTAGAGCATGGAATCTTGAAACTATGAATCATATCGTTAGTTCTACTGCACTGCAAGGTAGTGACAGGAAACGAGTCCGAAGGACGTCTGTGATATAAGTTTCTTCTATACCCGGGTTCTGCATAAAATTTTGAAAATTAAAACCTCGCGTAAGTATATAAGCATGATTATCAATTTGTTAATTGTCCGCTTACTCAGATCAATAAAAATTCAAATCACGCCGCAGAACTTTAAATCCTTTTTTTTGTTTTGGTCACCAAAAAGCGTGTTGCAAAATCATATATTATTTGGTTTCGCTTTCTATAAAAATCGTTTTTGATTTTCCATAATTAAAGAAACTTCTGCAGTGTCATGCACCAGTGGGTGATTACTTAGACCGTTATAAATATTCCGGGCTCACACCACACAGCAAACGTGTTTATCCCCTCTTGATGTTACACGATAGGAAGTCAATAAGTTAAACTAGCTATCAACAGGTTAGACAATAAGTTAAACTAGATAGAGTGATTTTAATTAACCCGTGAAATAGTTATTACACTTTCAGATACTATTAGACGCAAATTCCATTTTTTTCTTTTGTTTCCGTTCGACTATTATGCACAAACTGTAAGATATTGTTTCACGGGTTAAATGAAATCGCTCTATCTCGTTGAGATATGAAGCTAAGTGCATGACCACTATAAACAAATATCTATCTAAGTAAGCAACTTTTATGCCCAAATCAATACAAAAGACTAACATTAAACGCAGACGGCTTCAGTTGAGGTTTTTGTTGATACAGATAATAATTTAACAACACGTTTCAATACATTACAACGTACTTATGATTCAAATTCATCATTTTCGAGAGAGAAAATTGTCAAAGACAGTTACAATATTTATTACACTTGGGAGGACATAAGAGGCAACAAGATGACTCCAGAACGTTTGCTTAGTCAACGGAGTCGAATCGTGAGATAGTAGTGTAACACCAAATGAATCTTATGAAGAACTTTCTGAACTTTTATTTTCAGGAACGCAGAACCACACGATAACTGAACACATCTTTCGAAAGTGATTGTTGAAAACCACTTCATTTTGAGTTGATTGTTCGCATTCGATTATCTCTAACAATCCGCCGCCTTTATCAGTTTTCAGTTGATGGAGATGTTGACTTTATTCTTTTTTTGATTTCTCTCTTAGGTTTGGTCATAACCTAAGAGACATAACAAGGAATGGCTTTGAGTTTGTTTTTGGTTCTCGTCCTTGCTCTGAGGGTTTTTCTCCGGGTTCTCCGGTTTTCCTCCCTCCACAAAAACCAACACTTCAAATTCCAATTCGACCTTGATGCACGTACACGTCTTAACGAGCTCCCGAGCTCTTCTGTGTCACGTGAGTAAATAAATTACAATTACAATTAAATTACAATTACATTACATATTTCTCACTATTTTTATCAGAACATGTACTTTACAAAACATGTTTGACAGAGCGGAGGCCGTCATAACGTGTTTTTATTAATGATAAACAAATAACTTGATCTTTTTTTACATGTAATAACTTTGGGTAAAACTTAATTTGACGCTTATTTGTACAGCAAATAAAAATGTCAGATTTATTTAATCTTTCTTATTGCTGTGTGGCTTACGCAAATATTCTTCAATTTCCGGCACCAGCCGCCGCTGCTATTTTTTGGTAGTCCCAAAACACACAAGGCGCTTTTGATCACGGTTTTTAACTCTTGCAACCGGCGAACGACAAGCAAAAGATACTTTCATTATTATTTAGTTAGTTACAGTGCCCTCGGCTAATATCGCCGTTTATTTTCAAGACATAATGTCCCTCTAATGTACCCTCAACTTGGCTGAATACAGTAAAACTTACGCTTCGTGCAGAGTTTCCCTTGTTTACGCAAGGCTTACAGCAGAGTAGCTCTAAATGAAAAATTAACTTGAATCCATCTCGAAAGTTAGAGCTTTGTGAAGCGTACAAGATAGGATTTAAAAACGAATTCGCAAAAAGTAAAAACCGAGATATTCTATGCAGTGCAAACAATGTTTCGTAGTTGTCCCGCACAGTTTTGAAATCGGCAGAGATTAGAAAAATAAAGAAGATAGCGAATGGCAGCGAGCAGATAGCAAAGACAACTGCTAACCAGATGAGAAGGCGAGCCAGTTGCTTCTTGGCTCGTCTTTCTGCCTCCGTAACAGTTGATTCCGAGAGAATTGTTTTTGTAAAATACAAGCCACGGATGATTTCAAAATAGCAAAAGAAAAGTACCAGGGAACTCACAATGCCAAAACCAACGCAAGTGAATATGATAAAGGGCTTGTGAAGGAAAAACTCATCCAAACTCCAAGGACGTTTACATGGGTATTTAGAAGATTCCATGTCATACGTATTGTCTTGAATATCTGGGATGCAAGATAACAAAGCAAGGAGCCATAGTACTGATATAACGTATTTCACTTTGTTTTCGCTTATCCTTAAATTGGATTGAAAAGGTTTCAGAAGCGCCAAATATCTTTCTACTGAGATCGTGCAAACTGTAAGAACAGCTACATTGATGGTGATTGGAACAACAGCATTTCCCGCAAACAGCTTGCAGATAAGATCCCCTGAGAATCCTTCCAAATGAACTTTAGTTAAAGCATAATCGTACAGTCCAGGACAGAGTAACAAAGTTAGCAAGTCTGCCACAGCCAAATTCAAAAGTAGATAGTTTGTTGTCGTGTGCATTGATGGTGTTTTTCGCACAATGTTGATAACGATGCCGTTGCCCACCACACCAAGCAATGACAATAAGCGCATACAAAGCAGCAAAAATTATGTCCTGAGTTGTTACGGAACCGTCTGCCTGATCATGATGGAAAAGGTCTTTCAAGGTGTTATTTTCCATCGGTTGTGGTTTGATTATTAAAGCCGTCCCTTCACGTTTGGCTCTTAGCCCACACGACTCTCTGTATTGGAATAACAACCGCTAAATCGACGGTTTGGGTCAGGTTTTGACAGATGTATCCCGCAGATGTATCCCGCAGTTTGAACAAGCTCGTCTGAAGATTTTGACTTGCATAAAAAAAACACTAGTTTGCATTGAGACACATACCCACTCAGAGTACTCAATTCTCAGTTGATCGGCGCTTAGCCAAAAGGATCAGGAGTCGTCCCACTAACAGATGTCAACTTGAAATCAAGAGCCAGAAATTGAATACGCAGTGTATGTTTACCGGTCGTCGATCAGCAATGAGAAAATCGTCTAATTAGAAGAAAAATATAATCGTCTAATTAGAACTGTCGTCAATGAAGGTAGCGGCTTGTTGAGAAAGGAAAATCCTTTGACTTCATATTACAACTGTTATTACTGAATATATTAACTGAGAAGTATACTAAGCTATAGTGAACGTTGCGTGCAGCAATTGTTGTTAATTGTTGGAAACATACCAAAAGTAAAGCAGTTTTTTTTTTTTAAATGATATTCTCGAATATTTGTGAACCATTTTACTCATCCACTTATTTTGAGTCTCCATCTTAGCTGCATCTTAGCAATGTAAGCTTTGCTTGTGGTAAATTATAGAATGTTTATCATACAATTGTCAAGATAACATGGCGACTATGCAACTCATCCATCATTTCGTCAAGTTTTCATGTTCTTGACGAGGTTGCATACATTTTCGAACCTAATAACGAGATAACTTGTATACGTCTGATCTGGCATGTTAGTCAGTAGACTAACACGCCAGCTAAAATTAACACTTCGCAGAAAGACCTAAAAATATGGCAAAGTGCCTTAAAATATTATTCGCGTTCACTTCATTTTAACATTTAAAGGCGTCGTGATTATTTCGCTTAACAAGTGAAAACAAAGATGTTTTCTCTATTATCCTCTGTATTGTCCGGTGTTTTAATATCTCCTTAGCCAACGAGGTAATTCAGTTGGCTTTCCTCAGAAATGGCACAAAATTCTGGAGGTGGGGGTGGTTTAAAAAAACTTCATTTTTGATTTACTGTAAGGCGCTCTAACAATTTTTTTTAAAAAATTCGTATACAGGTATTCAATCTTCTATACTTAAACATATCAAAAAAAGGAATACCAGAGAGTTAATCCCAGTAGATACGTTTGAGAAAATCAGGTTTGTTAAAAAACAAAAGAAAACGACAATCGTTACTACGGTAACCTTTGTTACTAAGTAGCCAGTAAAAAATCAAACTTTGGTCATACTTGTTCCTAATGGTGTAGTCAGGCAAAAAATCGAAAATTAACTTCCTATATGATTTTTATTTTCAAAACGACCACCTTTGGGCTAAAAAAAACTACATCGAGCCCCCTTAAACCCGGGCGCCGGAGACCTGGGTAATGGCGCACGACCGATAAGGGATTGGTTCTTACAATTGAGACATTGAGGAAAAAAATCAGGTCGCACTGCTAAACAAAGGAGAAGTCAGAGGCAAAAGGAAGAACAGCAACAAATCTTTCCTATCCCTTGAGTTAGTAATTTTGTTTGCCTTCACCAGTGCAACAAGCACTGTTGATCACTCCGTGCCGGTCAGTCGAGTGACGCATATGCGCATTAGAGGACATAAAGTTTCATCACTGGACATTTCGCCGAGTAAAAATATAAAAACGTTTAGATTGACAGTTTCCATTTGAGGTGCCTTCGTTCCATCTGTGAAATCACTGAAGTGGCAGGATAAAGTTCCAATAACTGAAGTTCTCGCTTGTGACAACGTGTATATAGTGCTAAATATCATTTAATGAAAACACAATTGCAACTTGCATGGATGGACCGACCATGTGTTAGGCCTGCCTGTCCTCATATATCCATTAGAGGACATTAACATTAAGCTTAAAGTAGTTAAAGTGCCATCACTGGACATTTCGCCGAGTAAAAATATAAAAACGCTTAGGTAGAAAGCTGTTGAAACTATGCACACTAAACGTTTTCGATCATATCTGCAATCCGATCAGTTCTGCAATCCGCCAAACTGGGTGTTGTTATAACCTTAGGCTTGAATAAAAATTACACAACGCTGATTCCCACAGTACTGTTTTAATGAACATCCCAGTATTATCTCAAGTTTTAAAGTCTGTCTAAAAACGCCTTTAAAGTTATAGAGTTAACAACTGCCTTAATACTGAAAACGATGTGGTGATAAGATAATCTAGCAGACGTGAATTAAGAGCCGTCAGGATCTCAGGATTTTTCTTCGTCCCATGCTCGTGACAAACTAAATACAATTTACTACAGTATGACCAAGCATAAACTTCAGCATCTTAGTATTTATTTTTTCCAGCCCGCTTTAATTCTATTTTCTTTTACAGGGATATAGAAATCCAAGCAGAATAAAGACGTGAAAAATAAATGCTAAAAATATTAACGAAAACGAAATATTCAGCTGTTTTATCTTAATTTTTTTTTCGTGTAGCCACTTTTTTGCCAAGAAGAATAGACATCTTTTTCATGCTAGATAAAACTCTTAGAGATGTAACGAAATGTGAATTGCAGGTATGAGATATTTCACGAATTTGCTAAAGCTATTATTTTAACAGTTCTGAACACGTAATTTGCATATAAAACGACCAGCAAACGGATATATAAATTAATTCTGACTTGTGTGAAAAAGACAGTTGTTTTGTCCCGTCAGAGCAATTTGCATGCTGTCTGTCAAATAACTTGTAAAAAGCAAATGACATTTCACAGGAAATTGAATGTCTTCTTTACAATTGTGCCAAGCCCGGCATGGAGGTCAATAAAAGTTATTTTCCGGTGATCTATTTAACAAAAATTATATGCGTATTTCAAGCTATTTTTACCTTAACGCTTTTCTTGATAGCGTTAAGCTGAGCAAATACTCAACGCCAACCATACGTTCTTGCTTTAATGGTGTTTTCAGTGTGTGTGAGGTTAACAACAAATCCAACCGCAACTTTTATTTTCAGTTATAATTTGAAGCAATAAACTAATCCGTCCTCGTCGTGCAATATGACATTTATCTTCTCTTAAATAAACCGATTATGTAGCTGGCAATAATTTTTATTACATATGAGGAACTTAAAACGGAAATAGCCTATAAACGACGGAAGAACAAAACAAGTCTAATTAACTTTTGATGGCTTTAGAACGCTTTTCCTCTCGTCAAACAATCGTTTCAACGCCAACACTTAGGCTTCAAAAAGATTTGCATATATATTTCTTTTCGATCATCGATACATTACAGAAAGCACCGTCTTCAGCGAGACAAAGAAAATATTAAGTTTTATATCGAAAACTGCCTGAAGAAAACGATCTTATTAGAATCATAATGGTAAATTAAACTTCGAACAAAACACCGAAAATTAAAATATAATGTTCTCTTTGCACTTTATTGTTTTCGTAACACCTGTCAACACGTTCGCGGGCTCACCAGCGGCTGTCACGGTAACTAGTAGCAGTTAATACACTGAAGCTTATATCCATCCGTTCAGGACTAGAATCTATCAAAAGCGTACAGGTGGATAACTGTGGAGAAATAATTGCCTTAAAATTGTTACTTTAAAAACGTACGCGTATTCTGCAAATATTTTTCAAGTCATAAGCGGATCGAGTAGGTTGTCTCTCCTGAGTGAGTAGCTCGGCGATTATCCTCAGTTTTTACTTGGCGGTTTTTATGATGAACGGAAGCCGGTTGAACGGATCCCAAGAGTATTTACAAATAACGTCTCAAGATATCGTTTTCGCCACGCTGTACTCGTTTATGGTGTTTTTCGGCGTCGTGGGAAACGGCATCGTGATTACCATCGTGCAAAAAACACCATCAATGCACACAACAACGAACTATCTGCTGCTGAACTTGGCTGTGGCGGATTTGCTTACCTTGCTTCTTTGTCCTGGTGTCTATGACTTTGCCTTGAATCATTTCAGGATTAATCCAGCATTGGGGGACATTGTTTGCAAGCTGTTTGCTGGAAATGCCATCGTTTGCATTACATTTGATGCCTCCGTGCTGACTCTTTGTGTAATTGCCGTGGAGCGCTATGTGGCCATTGTAAAACCGTTTAAAAGCAGCAGATGGAATATCTCGTCTAGAAAAATGGGCATAGTCATTGCCCTGATCTGGCTCATGGCATTCATCCTGAGTTTTCCAGATAGTTTATGGACGGAATACAGCAGGGATGACGATCTCGCTTCGTCTCGGTACCCGTGCATTCGTCCGTGGACCCTGGATCACGAGTCGACCGTGAAAGTTTACATTGTGACTCACTGCATAATTCTTATCGTACTTCCTTCAGTTTTAATTTCCTTTTGTTATCTTTCCATTCTTAAAGTGCTCAAGTGGGATCTTGCTGATCCGGCCGTAGATGAAGCCGATAAGAACAACATGAGGAGACTTCTAAAACTTCTTGTTTCGTTAGCCGTAGCATTTTGTATACTCTGTCTCCCATTCGCAAGCTTCTTTTTGTATGTCGCCGCACTTGAAAAAACACAAATTGAACAGGATTTCGCATCACTGTTCCTTGCACATAGAATTGTTCGAGTGTTGATATTTTTCAACTCTTTTATTAATCCACTTTTGTATGCTGCTCAAAGCACAAATTACAGAAAAGCGTTACAAGCACTTTGCTGTAGAACTATAGGCGCTAACACTGAGCGGGAAGCAATCAACTTAGCAAATAGGAACATGATTACTGGAAATGGTGAGAAAGTTTAGCCAGTGGAAAGATGGTTGAATTTTAGATGTAAAAATGGTGTTGGTCAATAATAGCGAACAAATGGAATCATATTAATCATGTTTCACCTGCCAGGCGTTATGTATATAGTATGTTTTATCAATGCTAAAATGTAAAGTAAAGAAAATTTGTCACAGCTTGGAGATAAAGTAGTAACTACTAAAATCTTTCATTATTAATATTGTAATCTAAGACTGCTGAAACTGTTGAAGCATTTCATTATTCATTGTAATTTGCCTGTTTACCAAGTATCATTCACGCATATTTCTTCTTCTGTTCAGCCCAAGTCGCCTGACAGCTAAAAAGAAGCTCAGAATCTAGGGGGAAATTACAATGAATCTCTTTTAACCGCAATTATAGTAATATAAGGGATTTTCCAATTAGCATAATTCCTTGAATTACAAAATACATGATTTTTATCCCACCGCGTTTTTTCACATATCAACAAATTAAAACCGCAAAATTGTTGCCAGTTGGAAATGAGTATGCTACTAAACCTTCGACCGATAACTTGCTATTGTTGAATCTCAAGATGATACCAAACAGCTCGAATTAACCAAAAACCGTTTGTTTCATCCTCAAAGATGTTCACTGTAACCTTCTTTTCCTAAATAAATTTCTTCGGTGTCACAATGTGACATGAGCTTATCAAAACCGGGCGACACTTTTATCATTTGCGTTTAGTTCTTTCGTCACTTGTATGAAAGTAGTAAAAGCTTTTTATTTAAACATACCAATTGACACCATAGTAACTGGAACTAATGTATCAATAAAGATAGTGAATGTAATTTCAGGCAGCTTGCACATTTTGAACGGAACGTAAAGCTTAAGAATGTCTGTCTCAGAAACCCAGGCAATATTAAAAAATGTCGGAAGAAGGGGGTCGGCCGATCTCCACCATATTTATGTTGCATAGAGGTCTTACCCAACTCGTAACCATGGTAACAATTTTTGATTGATTAGCTTTATTGTTTACGAAAACAGACCACCCCCCCCAAAAATTGCCCAAATGGCGTGACAAAAGTTGTGATTTTAGGTCAACTTCAGCAGCGTGTATCTCTGGATATATTTAAGCAACAGATTTAATTTCACATCAGCGTAACACTTGTCCTTTGGTAGTTTAAATGCATACTAAATTAAATGTTTTCTGTACATCGTTCACGATCTGCATGCAAACTTAGAAGCCATACTTCGCAACATTTTTAAAAATCGCAAAACTAGGCATTTTAAAATTACAGTTTCTCCAGGGTCCGGGAAGATACAGATATAAACCTAACTGCAAGTTACTCACCAAAGATAGGAAAACATTTTAGGCCAGTATTGAAATTGGACCAGCGAATTTAAATTTTTTTAACGGTTCACTGTTTTACCGCTTTGGCTGATGTCATTTTCCAAGGCCACTACGCCTCCCTTGAAGCTGTCGATCTCATTAACCGGATTTCGCCGTTTAAGCGCCTCCGACAGGTGTAGAAACCTTAACGCTGTGGTTTATTGCCATATTATTTATGGTTTCGCGGTAAATCGTCCTCAGTTCAAGCGAGAGCCAAGGAAACATGCCAGCGATTGCGTGACAGGAGTGGAATACGCAGCTTTCAGGGAGGCCATCGAACCAAAGCAAACTTGTCCACGTTGATTAAAAGACTGGTAGCTTTTTCCTTCAATACTTGATCCTGGTCCAGAAAGGCTTTTAACTATCCCAATGTGGATTAAACTGGTCTTAATAACGCTTGCCGCAAGTGATCACAAGTAGACAACAGACTCGTGGAAACATCGCTGATGTCTGTAGGTTTGAAAAACGTTCCGATATTCCCGCTGATATATGCCATCTTGAAGCTTAGTTGCGATCGGATTATTTGTCAGACAAGGCCAAGGATGCAAGTTGCGGAGGCGAATATTATTTGCTTTCAGCTACGTATTGGCAAGATTTTGCATTCAGATAAAAACCTGATAAATCATAGCGCTTAGTAACCTGGCATGGATTTAAGAAATTGGCGGGAACGGACTACCGGAATACCCCTGAAATCCGTGGAACGGGCGATCACGGAATTGAATGAGTTGGATTGCTTTCATTTGGAAACAAACAATTATTTAATACAATCGAAATTTAGTTCTTTTTTCTCGTTACAAACAATTTCGTTAATGTAAGTTGCAACCAATGACGCAGTTTCAATCAGTGTGATTCACCACCTTTCAGTGTGCAATATTATTAATGAGTATTTCTTTCTACTTGGCTAGCTAGAGCTGCAGGTTTCAGCGGGATAATTAATTTTTATACAAAATTCATTTTGCAAAGACAGTAAATAAATCTAGGGTTAATTAGTTAGGGTTTCTTAAAACATTGCATGACAAATAAAAACCATAGTCATACATAATTAAGTAGTTTGGTAGACATGGTGGTATGCAGATCACATGTATCCTGATATGTCGACGGCTAATTATTGTCTTGGAAATACCAGTGAAAAGAAACTCTCCCTTTATGACGTTACATGTATTATTGTAAGTAAACTCGTCGACTTAATTATCTGAAGGATCGGCAACATTTCACCACTGCCACTGCAACATAAAAGGAACTATTATACCTCACCGAAGTTGAGGTAGACAGTTTTCTGATGCGAGTAGGGTGTAGATTATTTTAAACGACAACATAAAATAAAGCAGGAAGTGTAAATTGCACCTACATGTAAACACTTTCTACCTAACGAGAGAATTCAATAACATTATAATCTCATATTACGAAAAAAGGACCTTCTCGTCGCGATGGTAAACGGTTGAGAACGTTCGCTGAAAATTATATCAAGAACATTTGCCTGTGAGAATAGTACTCATTCAGCGCTCCGACGCTGATATAGCTAAATGAATCTGTATATTCTTGAAACATAGTGTTTATGCTTAACACTGTAAAAAATACCTTATTTGGTCTGAACCCGTCACAGTTCATAACAGTCCGCAAACTGGTTAACTTGCTGACACTAAATTTGTAACAGTTAAAAAGTGTTTTTCAAAAAAAAAAAACAAATGCGGATATGAACTATCCCTGACTAATTAAATGCTTTACAGAGCTTTCCCTTTCCCTCAGCTTAATATTAGATCTCTTTTACTACTGGGAACATGAGCAACTTTGAACAAGCCTAGAAATCGAGGAAACAAATGTCGCTTTCCTGTTTTTAGGGCCTTCAACACTTAGGTCAAAATGTTGACAAATGTCTTCCAAATCTTTGAGTTTGAACTTGGAATGAAGTTTGCCCCTTCTTTGCAAGTCACATATGTCCTCCCCCCTGTACTTCAATGGTTGGGAAAGGTTTATGTCGTCATACACCGACTGCCTCATCAGTGCCAAGGCTTCCTCTCTTGAAATCCCAGTCTTCTGCGTCTTCGTCATTGTCTGTCTGGCCTTCTTCATCTGATTCTTTTGACTGGTCAGATGGTTTCTTCCTCTGTTTTGCTGCGAGTCTGGAAAATAAGCTGCTAATCTGCTTTGCAGTGCGCCATTCCGCTGGTTTAAACCTGGCCATTCCACGACTGTCCTTTGCAAATCGCATCTCACGTGAGACCTACCAAAGATAGCGCAGGGTTTGGAGGGATAAACGGTTTTGTAGACAACATTGTCATGCAGGGCACACTTTATAATGAAATAACGTAAAAGAGCGAAAGATCCATCGCTATTCTCCAGTCAGAAAAATATCGCTTGTCTATACCTAACAATAGACGTTTCTTGCAGCGACACGTGACGGCTTTACCCCCTGGCCAGTTAACTGTCAAAAGTTTCCTATGCCGTGAACATATTGTCATTTGTTCTATCTCTTGGTCGCTCAACACAAACAGGCCAGCTCTATTTAAGATGAGGTCCACTTCTGAAACTCAGACACGCACGTGCTGCCCTCGTGCTCCGCTTGCCCCAAGAGAACGCAAATATCCACTCACGTCTTTTCTACAACTTAGCAAGGTGATCGAAAAAGCATTTTTGTCTTCTTCTTTGACACCTCCGCATCTGGAGTGAGACGAGTCAACCAAAATGGAAATTGAGCAAGCCATTTCATTACTTCTCTATCTTCCCTAAAGCGAAATTGACTTTCAAACAAAAACTGTTTGCGTGCTTGGTTAGTAGACCTGCAATGGAATGTAATCGAAACAGGGACGAACGTTAACTTTTATAATTGCATTTCTTTTGTAAATACTGAATAATAATAATAATAATAATAATGATAATAATAATAATAATAATAATAATAATAATAATAATAATAATAATAATAATAATAATAATAATAATAAAAACAACTTTATTTAACCACGGTAAAAAGTTTAAAGCTAAAAGCTTGTGGGGCCGTGTACAAATTAAACATTTAAAAAGTCATATAAAAAGACATCCTAAAAATATTAAGAAGATAGAAAAAATTCACTATTTTAACAACAATTTAAAAATTCAATAAAATTTAAAAACATCATCGTTCAGAATGACAGTCTGCGTGGATAACGCCTCGAAGCTAATATTTTTAAGAATGCTCTTGCCTCTTACTATGTTAAAAAACGACTTAAAAATACTAGTTTTACCGTTGTTTTACTGAGCAACTGCTTGCGTGGCGCGAACATAAAAGCACTGGTTTTCTAATATTAAGTTTATGTCATCATGGGGATTGTCAGAATTTAAAGTGCCCTTTTATGTTAATGAACAGCAGAAAGCCACAATTATTCTACAAACTTTAAGGTGAACGTTTTTAATGTGTCATTTCTAGGAAAAATATTTTATTCAAATTGTTAATACTGCACTTTGTTTGTTTTACCTTCCTTGAAGCCAGACAAAACGTCTTGTTCCCACGATGAAATATACATGCTTTTCTTGCTGGAAATAATTGAATTAGCACTGATATCACGAAAACTCAAAGCATTACTTTATGGCGAAGAAACCTATTCCCTTTCCCTCGTGGAGGTTTAGCGTCTTTCAAGGAATTAGGTCGGTTTAATATTAGGAAACATATCAGTTCGCATAGACGGTAACTGTTACAAAAAACAAATATTTTAATTGTTTTCTTTCTGAGGATAACATGTCCTTAGTGTAACTGATATAATTCATAAATAATCAGGGTAGTATAGTAGTACATTTAAAGCCTTTGCTCGAAAGCTGGGTATCGATGTCTAAGACACTAACTCGTGCCGAGACTTTGTACAAAAAATTTCATAGGTCTCATAGGGTTCTTCATAAAGCTTCATAATGAAGGGTTTATTTGCAAATTGACAGTGATGAATGGCGAGCGAATCAAAACGGAACGGGAAAATAATTGAGATGAACAATAAATCATAAATTGTTAACTGTAAATTTGACAATGGCAAAAAGTATTATATAAATCAGCATTTATCTTAATTAGTGTTACCTCACGCCCTTACCATCCTGCAAATCACATCTCGTTGTCCACCCACCCCCTCCCACCCCCTACTCCCCACCCTTCCTCCCACCCGACAATCTCGCTAGCCTCGGCGTCAATGCTGCCGTATCAGGCCAGTTCAGCCGCAAGAATTCGTGGTGAACCCAAGCTTCCGTGAAACCTTTGCCAATGGCTGAGCAAAGTTCATCCACTTCTTTTATACAAATCTGTTCCATGGATCGAAATTGTCCGACGTATTAACGAACTAAAACCAAGCTTCAAAGAGGCGGAACTCAGTTGAAATGTCCAAACATTTTACAAAAGTGCGGCCGTCTGACGGGGAGATTCGACCATGTTATTTTATCCGTTGTGTACTGGATTTGGGACTCATCTTTGGAATGTCAGATATCTGTTTTTGAAAAAGGAGCACGTATTCAAGGAGAAGATGTCGACAATGTTTCTTTGGTTTGAAGGCCGAACTGAAAGAAACGTGTTCAATTTTTGTCACGCAATCTCTGGCATAACATTCCCTTCGCTCTCGCTTAGAACGAATACTTTGCAGCAAAATCAAGGATAATATGACAAGAAACCAAAGCCTTTTGATTTCTGCACCTGGCGAGGCGTTTAAACGGCGAAATCCGGATAATCAGATCGACAGCAGCTTGAGGGAGCCGTACACTGTATAGGACTGGCTTTGAAAATGAAATCAGCAAAAGCGGTAAAACAGTGAACCGTTAAAAAATTTAAATTCGCTGGTCCAATTTCAACACTGGCCTAAAATGTTTTCCTATCTTTGGTGAGTAACTTGCAGTAAGGTTTATATCTGTAACTTTCCGGACCCTGGAGAAACTGTAATTTAAAAATGCCTAGTTTTGCGATTTTTGAAAATGTTGCAAAATATGGCTTCTAAGTTTGCATGCAGATCGTAAACGATGTACAGAAAACATTTAATTTAGTACGCATTTAAACTAACAAAGGACAAGTGTTACGCTGATGTGAAATTAAATCTGTTGCTTAAATATATCCAGAGATACACGCTGCTGAAGTTGACCTAAAATCACAACTTTTGTCACGCCATTTGGGCAATTTTTGGGGGGGGTGGTCTGTTTTCGTAAACAATAAAGCCAATCAATCAAAAATTGTTACCATGGTTACTAGTTGGGTAAGACCTCCATACGCTGTAAATATGGTGGAGATCGGCCGACCCCCTTCTTCTGGCCCCTGCCTGGATCTCTGAGTCACAAGCTCTTAAAGCACCAAATTTCGCTACTAGGTGGCAAAAGACTGCTGAGAGTATTCATCGTGTCAAGTTTTAATCGCAAGCTACTTTAAGCCAAGAAAACTCAAGCAATTAAGACTAACCAAACGATTTCAGGTAACCCCGGAAACGCATTATATTGAGGGTTTTTGATAACAGCTGTATTTTTGTAATTGTTAAAACTTAATGTGTTTGAAAAGGTTCTTCAGGGGAAAGCTTTAGAAGTTGTAATTTGTCTTATTTACCAATTTTTTCCTTATTTGTGCCCGGTAAAATACAGTTGGTGTAGATATTGATGCAAGATACGGTAATTAACTTCACGGGCTCAAAAATGAAAATAAAAGACTGACAACGGAGATATGTCCATGAATTGTGGGCAAATATACTGATAAAAGTAAACGATTCATTGGACAAAACTGAAAAAAAAAGAAGGGAGAAACGGGAGGCGCTTCCCGTTTTTCCCTCTCCCTTCCCCTTAAACGGGCTATATGTAATTTGCTCATCAATTTCTAAAACATTCGACGGAAATGCACTGAACCACCATGCTTTCAACGAAGTCCGCATCAGTTTTCCAGTTTTGGTGTCCTGGTCTTAAAAACCAAGGTATCGTAATTTCAATAACCAGCATGCATTATCCTCTCTTGTCCCAAAGTCCTTTCCGTTTAATCCAATACTTTTTTTTCTTATAGTATACTGAATATTTTAATGGTACAACAGGTTTTTTGGACGATCATTGTCATTTTGCATTTGCCGAAAGTAAGTACAGTCGAAGCTCTCGTAAGCGGACACCCTCGGGACGCGAAAAAAGTGTCCGTAACTGGAGCTGGCCGCTTACGAGAATGGTTCTCATAAACGGCCACTAGAGGTGTAGGGGAAAGATGGCCGCTTACGGGAGCTTGCCCAGCTAACAATAACCGGACGGACGTAGATGACGACAAAACAAGCACTGGAATGAGGTCCTGTAATTACTGTAAAATCGTTGTCACAAACGGCGATGTGAATTTGATTGATAATATTACACGATACAGAGGTTGTTAGTAGGATTTCCTTTCGGGTGTCCGCTTACGGGAGCTTAAAAACAAAGAAAAAGTCTAAGTCGTAATTTCTGAAAGTGTCCGCGGCCGGTTACGGGAATGTCCGCTTACGAGAATGTAAAAATACAGAGTTTGTATGGGAGTTAAAACGGGGTTTCAAACAAGGTGGCCGTAAGTAGAGCTGTCCGCTTACGAGAGTGTCCGTTAAGAGAGCTTCGACTGTATTGCTAAAAAGAAGAACAGTGAACCCACAGGAGGTAAGCAACACCCCTCAAGGAACTCGTCGACCGGTGTCACAGAAATAGTCAAGATAATGATGGATTCGCTTTTATCTCACTTAGGGCTCTATTCTTGTGATAGAACGATTATACATATAATATTTACATATAATAATTTACCCCACTTTTCCCTTAACTTTGAATACTGATTGCGATTAATTTCAACACTTTATTCTTATAATTCTACATTTCACTTATTTTTTTTCTTAAACGGCAACCTATGTCACATCCTTACGTTAAATTTACCACGGAGGGCAGAAATACCCACCATGTTTGGTTTTACCAGGTCTGTTATAAACGAGTGTCGAAATTGTCTATCTCCAAATTGATTTAATCGGCCTCAGATAACAAATGAGATTTACGTATAATGTCATTTTCAGGACGTTTGCACAAGGGTCAAGCGAGATTTATTCTGCATCAGTTAAATATACGTTTGAACCCGCTTCGATAGTTTGAACTTTGCATGGCATATAAAATGGGATTGCAAAAAGAATTCAGGAAAAGAAAAAACCGTGAGGTTCTATGGAGTAAATACAGTGTATCGTAGTTTTCTTGAATGATTTTAGGGTCAGCATTGATTAAGAAGATGAAAAAAACTGAGAATGGTAACGAACAAGCAGCAAAGACAGTAGTAAGCCAGATTAACAGGCGAGCCAGCTGTTTCTTTTCTTTTCTTTCGGCTTCGGTGACCGTCGATTCTACACAAATTGTTTTCGTAAAGTACAAGCCACGGATGATCTCAAAATAACAGAATAAAAGAATCGCAGAACTCATAATGCCAAAACATACGCAACTGAATGTGATGAAAGGTTTGTGAAGGGAATATTCGTCGAGACTCCATGGGCGTTTGCATGGATATTGAGAGTAGACAGTTTCGACATGCGTGTTGGCCAGTACATCCGGGATGCAAGATAACAATGCAACGAACCACAGCGTAGCTATAACACGCACGACCCCTTCTTCAGTTATTCTTAAACCAGTTCGAAAAGGTTTAACAAGCGCCAAATATCTTTCCACTGCAATCGTGCAAACTGTAAGAACTGCCACATTGATGGTGATTGGAACAACAGCATTTCCCGCAAACAGCTTGCAGATCAAATCACCAGTGAGTCCTTGCAGACGAACCTTCGTCAAAGCAAAGTCGTACAGGCCAGGACAGAGTAGCAAGGTCAGCAAATCAGCCACGGCTAAGTTCATAATCAAATAGTTTGTTGTTGTGTGCATTGAAGGCGTTTTACGTACAATGGCGATTGTGATACAATTTCCAACTACACCGAAAAGGACAATAAACGAATACAATACGGCGAAAATAATATCCTGGGTTGAAACGTTGATCCCCGTTTGGAATGAATATGTTGTATTATTGCCCATGTTCCCATGCAATACCATTAAGTATAGCTTTGATCGTTCCTTAATTATTTTGACAACGACAGTGGTTAAGTCCCAATTACAAAGTTTTAATCCCTTTAATGAGAAGCTGTTAGGGGAAGGAATTAAGTCACAGGTCTTTTTAATTCTTAATGAAATTTGATCCTTAAGGGTAAACCGCAAAATTCTTGTTTCTAAGCCATTATGTACGTGACTAAGTCGTTTTGTCGCCGTAAAATAGCCTGATACGAACAAATCAGGTTTCCCCACAAAGGCGTTATATATTAAACTGGCAATCAGGCGCCTGGAACAGGCTAGGCGTTCGATTTCGCGAACTGTTTAGTAGATAAGGACTTGGAACTCAACAATCCTCACTAACGTTTGCTAAAATCCGTTTGCTAAAATCCATGGATTGGCAACCATGCTTGTTAATATATCAGAGACCTTTCCTTTGGCGTTGAATAATGTTCTGATGTTTAACTGGTTTCAGTACGCTGTATTGTTCAGGTAGAGTGTAAAAAGAATCCAGAGTACTACGGTTAAGTTGGATTCTGAAGGTTGACGATTTGGTTTCTTTGATCCAGTTGCAAAACGTAGGTTTACTTGAGGAGAAGTCGGTTCCTGCTCTATAATGAAAAGCAGTTAGTTCAACGGTTCAAAGTCCACCATAGATAAGTTTTTTCTAGAATTGCTTGCTAAAACATAACATTAGAAGCAGCAAAAGCAATCGATTTGCTGAAAAACTCTCTACTGCCGACTGTTAGTATTGACCCATCAGTTACTTGGCTGCTTATGGAAACGATTGAAACATGGACCTCGTTTTTCTTTCAAAACAAGCCAAACCAACACGCTTCTTCGAAAAGAGATACCTCTGAACCTTACACCGACGCAAACAAACGCCTCACCGTGGACGTTGATCTGGCCAAACACTTCAACTCTTTTTGTGTTAGATGTGTTGGGCTTTTTTCATCTGGCAGTATATCACGCTCCGTCGGAAGTGTCGATCTGTTAATTCACATTTGCAGGAAGAGAAAGCTCCCTGATGTACGAAAACAACCAATAACATGTCATTTTCTATATTATACACTCTATGATGACTGTTGACTCACATGGTGAATCTGTATTAAAAAAGCTGCAGTGTGTCTGCAAAATGAATTGCTATAAGCAAAATTTAGATGGCTGTAAAATAAACATCCAGCTGATATAGATGTTTCTGTTTTTATTTTCTATATAGATATTACTTAAAACATGAGGTACACATTTTGCCGTTGATTTTTTAATTAGAACCTTATTTTGTGTAAATTGTCGTTCTCCTATTTGGATTATTGTCTCGCGAAAGGAGTAGGTTGTCTGACGCAAGGACATGACTGGCACTTTTGCGAAATTAAACGTTAACGAAATGAATATAAAATGCAGTTTTTTAACTGACATACATTTCCTGCATGGTCTTTACTTACATGATAAGATGCAGTTCACTTATTCATTCCTTTTCTTATTAAAAGGGAAACTGATAGACAACATAAACACCCACTCCTGGAGGACTTTCTTTCAAAACATCAGGGATTGAGCCAGTTCATAGAGCTTACTACCATTCCACAATTCGGTCTCAACATCAAAGTTTGAACACATTTTGTTTCTAGTTAGACTGCGAACGGTCCCTCCTTATCGTTTCCAAAAAGGGGAGCGAGAGGGGAATACTGCAATTCGCAAGACAATTTTTCATTCTTGATTTTCTTTAGTTTTTTCACAAGGAATTAAGGGAAAAGGGGAGACTGCTCGTAGTGTACATCGAGCTGACTCCGACGCGTATAAAAAATTGAGAAAAGAAGCACTGTGGAAACTTTTAAGGACGATTATTCAAATATTGATGGTCTTTGTAAACCATCCCAAGGCGGAGTTTACAGCCTGAGCAACGCAGACGGTCCGCAGATCTTCTTGACCGCAGCTACACAAGTGTGACTATTGGTATAAAACGGCTTAGATCACCACTTTTTTAACACCGTCCAAACTTTGTAAAAATAATATGATATTCGGCCCTAACAGCTCAAAAATATTCAACGCCCTAAATACTTCATCTTGTCAATTCCACTTAAAGAAAATGTCGTGGTGAGATGTTTTGCTAAGTGTCTTTTCAAACCATTCAAATGCGCCTTCATTAAAATATAAATGATATTTCGGCAGGTACGTACCCCAAGTTTCTCGACAACTATTTGTCATTGCATGTGATGGACAAAAAGAGGAGGCTTTTATAATTAAACATATTGTTTAACTACTGTCAAGTGCCAACATATATATCCAAGGAATTAATGACCGGCTCATGTCGGAGATAAAACTGCATGGTCCAACTCCTTCGAATGCAGCTTTAAAAATGAGTCTTCGCATCCCGTGCACGTGTTAACTTCCCTGGTGAGATCGTCTTCTTTGGCAGCACTCGTTCTTAAAATTAAAGTTTGTTTACCTTGCAGAAATGCACAATATAATCCGCTTATGACACTACCATGCGTCTTTCTTGAAGCTTTGCCATTCTAAATGAAGAAACTGGCACCTGCTATCACTGTTGATGAATTCCTGATAAATTGAGATCCTTATGTCCAGACGCCAACGCAGAGTTTGTTCCGTGCAAAAAAAACCTATTCAATAATATAAGAAGTACAGGACCCATCAAGGTTTCTCAAACAAAATAAGAAGACACTGCGTTTTGATAGACACCTGTCATCTGGAAGAAAGCAAAGCCGGTTTTTCTTACTGATTTTGTTTACGAAGAGGACAAAATGGAATATAACAACACGACGGCTATCCTTAACCAAGCAGAAAGTCCCATCAAAGGACAAGAAATCGTTTTCACTATTTTGTACTCTCTAATCGTTCTCCCTGGCGACATTGGTAACGCTATTGCCATCACTATCGTGCGAAGAACGCCATCAATGCACACGACGACAAACTATCTACTCTTGAACTTATCTGTGGCTGATTTGCTGACCCTGCTTCTCTGCCCTGCCTGGCTTGTACGAATTTGTTTTAGCGAATGTTCGTCTCGAAGGTTTTTCAGGGGATCTGGTCTGCAGAAAATGCTGTTGTTCCAATCACCATCAATGTAGCTGTTCTTACAGTTTGCACGATTGCAGTGGAAAGATAGCTGGCGCTTCTGAAACCCTTTAGATCTAAGCTGAGGATAAGCGAAGACAACGTTAAATACTGCATAGCAATGCTCTGGTTTCTTGCCCTGTTATCTTGCATCCCAGATTTTCAAGCTAGTACGTGCGATATCGAATCTTCCAAATATCCGTGTCCTTGGAGTTTAGATGAGTATTTCCTTCACAAGCCTTTCATCGCATTCACCTGCGTTGGTTTTGGCATTGTGAGTTCCCTGATACTTTTTATTTGCTATTTTGACATCATCCGTGGCTTGTACTTCACAATAACAATTTGTTCGGAGTCATCGGTCATGGAAGCAGAGAGAGGAGCAAAGAAGCAACTGGCTCGTCTCCTCATCTGGTTGACTGTCACATTTTCTGCAGTTTGCTCGCTTCCATTTGCTATTTACTTTCTTTTTCTTATTTCCGCTGATGTCAAAACAGTCCAAAACAACCACGACACACTGTATTTAATCCACAGAGCAACTCGATTCTTCCTTTTCTCTAATTCTTTCTTTAATCCTATTTTGTATGCGTTACAAAGCTCGAACTACCGAGATGGGTGCAAGTTGTTTTTTAGCTTCGAGCTAAAGTGCTGTATACCTGAGGTAACAAATTATGCATATGAAATGTCATGAAGTCAGGTATCGGTGTCAGACAACCGAGGCCACAACTTTACCACACGACGAGAATGTTCATGTGATTAGCTGATCCACACAAATATGGAAAATTCACTGAATACACCAGTAAAACATCACATCAAGAAATGATATTGCTATTTATCTTTCATTAAGCTAAAGGCTCAACGTGCACAGCGTTTTACACAGGCTGGAGGCTAATTTCGTGAAGATTATCCCAATACCATGACATGTTTATAAGACAAAATATTTTAAATTACAACTACAAATTAGGTGTCACATCAATTTAGCCAAGGGGGAATCCTCTTCTAATAGGGACACCTACCTAAAATAGAGCTGCAATAATAAGAAAGCTAAGAATAATACAAATTGGCTTATTTATAAAATTTGTCATTATCGGATCGAAACGAAGTCAAGTAAATTTACAATGTGTCACTTTGTGACAATAAGGTTGCAGGTTGGACGAGGTTGCATTTAGGTTGCAGATTGGACAAGATCCAGAGAGGATGCTTGAGGCGAATGTTTGGAATTTATTGCCCAATGAAGATCTCAAACCATGAACTATACACAAGAAAACTGAGATGTTACCTGTGTCTGAGATGATCAAGGTTAGGCGCTGGAAGTGGTTAGGCCGTATCTTGAGAATGGAGAACAATACCAACGCAAAAGTGTTCTTGACGTGGACATCTAATAATAACAGTTCTTAGCACGCACTTTACATACGTCTCAGTGCATCTGAGGGTAAAAGAAGAAGAAGGAGGCCCAGAACGACCTGGCGTCGAATTGTAGTGCACAAAAGGAGGAGGCTAGGCTTTAGCACGTGGAAGGAGATGGAAGAGTAGCGAAAGATCGTGCGAGGTGGAAGGAATTGACACACGGCTTTATGCACCACCTGGAGGTGCCAAAAGGACGATGATTAAGATGTGCCATGTTGCTGACAGGCAAATTTCTGTTCACCAAAGGGTAGATTCGTTTCCAGGTCTACCTACAGGGCCGTATACCAAAAAATCAAAAAAGTTCTGACTAATTTTAAAAATATATTCAGGCCTTTAAATTCTTTGGAAGCTATAATAAGGTTGTCAAACGTATAGCGGCTGTCAATTAGATTACCATACAGGTGGTTTGCGCTCTTTGATCGTACGTAATGCGTGCTGAATACGGCGGGTAGTAGTGCTGTTTTCAACTCTAAGCTCATTCCTTTCTTGACTCTGTTGGGTAAATTTCGCATAAAGACGCACAGTATGGTCAATGCGGGCTGTTTTACAGAAATACAATAACGTACATCGGTTGGACAAATATCACCTCTACATCAGCCATATGTAAGATGCCATTTTGTTCACTATTTACCCTATTAAGACTATAAATGCTTGTCTTCTTTTACTCACGAGAAGGCATAGACAGATTCATATAATTAGCTTGCGTGCAGACTCGCTGGCTTGGGGCTACCCGGCGGCGAAATATAGAATTCCCTCAGCCAAGGTAAAGGACAATAATGCACAACAGAGCCCTTGAAAAAAAAAAACGTTTTTATTCATCACAAATGTCTTTTCAATTAATTATCAGCGCCAACATGACGGACGCACCAAATGTCATACAGTACCTATCGCTTCACTCCGATAACGAAATGCAACCGCGCTTCTATTGTTACATCTTGACGTTCCTGGACCCGTTGTACTCGTTATCCTACTCACAGCTCAATCTATATATTTAAGAAAAATAAAGTAAATTTACCATGTTTCTATAAAAATAAGCCTGAAAAAAGTAAGGGTAATTGTATGTTCGTCGCCTAATCTAAAGTTCTCTCAAATAGTTTTAATTTTTTGAGTGTCCATGATGACTTAATAGAAACACTTAAACTGTTTCTCCCTTTAAAAATAGACTTATAAGCTGTCAAATGGACCAACTTTTAACCATCTGTTGTCAAAGCTACCGCAAAATGAATAACAATTGTGTTTGTTTAATGCAGTTGCCTTCCTCAATTATGCTAAATAGATGTTATTTAAGCTAGCTTGTTCGCCAAGGGGAGTCCACGTTCTTGATATATTGGTTGTTTCATACTTTTGTCGATAAATTAATACATCCATCAGTAAATATGATCCTGGCAAACTCGTGCAGCAAAATGACAACAAAATTTCAAGCCAGTTTTATAACTCAGAATTGACGGTCATACATCACAGAAAATGATTTCTAATCTTCTAACAGAAAGCAGTTCTTTTTTTCTCTACGAACAATGTTTTTAACGCAAGTCCATAAAACCACTTCATTCACGATCGGTCTATCTAAGCGGTTCATATTACAAAATTTGGACCGCTTGGTGTACCAATAAGAATACCCATTTTACAATTATGGACCGGTTTTCTGTATTATCATGCCGTAAAACATTCTTCGTTGCATTTTTATTGAAAAGCGCATTTCTTTCGCCGACATTTATAGCTGCCTATTGCACATAGCTCATTTTATAATTTGACTTCCTTATTTTTTTTTCTCTTCCCCATGGCGACAAGCTGCAAACGGTCTAATTATTCAGGTCTCCAAAGGGTCTCCAAAGAGTAAAATGTTTTAAGCTGTTTCAACCAATAAGAAAAGAGGCAGACAATTATTGATTTTTGGACCAATTAAAACTTGGAATTATAATGCAATTCTCCATTATCCATATCAAAAAGGTGCTGAAGTATATTTTACGGCTCAGTACAAAAGATTGCCGCATATCGAGTTTTCACTGCCAAAAGCAACCATTAGGTAGGTTTTTCACTAGACAGAGAAAAGTTTAAAACTTTGTCCACCTTAAGCCACCTGTAACTTTACTTTTTAGAATGAATGGAAGTAACATTAGTGCTTCTCATCTCATCACTTCTCAAGACATCGTATTTGCCACACTATACTCGTTCATCGTGTTTTTCGGCGTCGTGGGAAATGGCATCGTGATCATCATCGTGCAGAAAACACCATCAATGCACACAACAACAAACTATCTGCTGATGAACTTGGCTGTGGCAGACTTGTTAACGTTGGTATTTTGCCCAGGTTTCTATGACTTCGCTTTACACAATTTTCAATTGAGCACCACGTCGGGGGACATCTTCTGCAAGCTTTTAGCTGGAAACGCAGTCGTTTGCATTTCATTTGATGCCTCAGTGTTAACTCTTTGTGTGATTGCAGTGGAGCGATACATTGGTATTGTAAAACCGTTTAACAGCACTGGGCATCTATCAAGAAAGAACGTTTGCTTGACTATCGCTATTATTTGGCTGATGGCGGTCATTTCAAGCTTTCCTGATAGTTTATGGACTGCGTACAACAGCGAGGAAGCTCTTTCTTCGTTGAGGTACCCATGTACGCGCCCATGGACTGTAAAGCGCCAGCCTTCGAAAGTCAAAGCTTACATCATAAGCCATTCTCTTGTTCTTATCGTGCTTCCTTCCATTTTGATTTCTTTTTGTTATATTTCTACTTTTACAACGCTTAAGTCGACTTCGAGTGAACCGGAAGAGAACGAAGAGAGCAAACAGAACATGAAAAGGCTTTTAAGACTTCTTGTTTTGTTGGCAGTGGCATTTTGCATACTCTGTCTGCCGTTTGCAGGTTTCTTTTTTTATGTTGCCTCACTCGGCCCTAACCAAGTTAAACAGCGCTTTGCATCTTTGTTTCTTATCCACAGAATTGTTCGCTTTTTGATATTTTCCAACTCATTTGTCAATCCCATTTTATACGCTGCCCAAAGCACAAACTATCGAGAGGTGCTGCAACACGAACTTTGCTGCAAAACTAACACATACGACAATGGGAGGGAAGCAACACGCGCGGGGAACCGGAGGCTGAAACACGAACATGCTGATCATGCTGTGTGACATCTTACATGAGGTCTACACATAGCGGTGGGGAGTGCACTATATATAACCTACATGGTTAAAAAGTTCATATTAATTGACTGAAAATTTATGCAAACGAGGAATTCAAAGCATAAAATTTTGACATCGTCACGTAGTAAATAGCACAGAAAAAATACATAAAAAAACGTTTTTGTATATGTATTGTTTCCATAAAAGGTTAAAAACGATCATGAATGAAAAAGGAAATACTAACAAGACTGTCGACCTTGAGCAAAATTGCCAGAATGTCTAAAAATACATATATTCATGCGCACCTTTCAATTTTAGACCAGCTGGCGAAAAAAGTTCTCAATAATTCGTGACAATTTCCCATGATTATTTAAGTTAAAAAGGTTGCTGTTGCTCAACGTGGTAATATACGATATTAATAAAGTACATTATTAAAAATTAGAGCATTGTATAACAGTTTACAGCCGTTGGATTGGCCTAGCGCCCATCGGATATTTAACACTGAATTATCCTGCGAAATCGCTCGGGATATGAGTTGATAATTAGGCCGCCGAGTGGCTAAAATCAGACGATATTCCGTAAGAGTGAGCCGGAATAAATGTTTTATTAGTCAACAAGGAGAAGCCACGAGCCAAGCGGCCCACACTGCCGGAGCTTATCCCGGTTTCCGTAGCATTAAGCGGCTAGGAATATTTCTACTCCACCCTGAATGGGATGCTAGTCCATTGCAGGGTTCCCCCCCCCCCCCCCCAGCATTATGTCGCTGGTACCCATTTATACACCTGGGTGGAGAGAGGCACTATGAGAGTAAGGTATCTTGCCCAAGAACACAACACAAGTGACCCCGGCCAGGGCTCGAACTCGGACCGCTCGATCCGGAGTCCGGCGCACTAACCATTAGGCCACCGCGCCTCCCATTAGTCAACAAACTGTCAACGAAATATATTTCAAGCTAAAAATGCTGTGGTTTTGCACCGATTTGCAAGACTTCGGACGCTGCAGAATCATGGCAACCTTCGTATATCGCAGGTTATTATTTAACAGATGCGCGCGCTGCCCATATATGGTCAAAATGTTAACGATATCCGTCATCCGTACATAACAGATATCCTGCGATATTCGTACGTTGCGAAGATTCGTCCGAAATCTTGTAAAGCGCTGCACAATTACAGTTTTTCTATGTGCAAAATGTGTTTCGTTGACAATTTGTCGAATAATAAAACAATTATCCTGCTCAATCTTGCGGAATATCGTCTGTATCAGCCGGGGGTGGGGGGGGACTCGCATACGAAAGTGACGGGGATGCTCGTCGTCTCGCTTAGGGGTGTAAATTTCGGATTTTTCGTCTCGCTTAGGGTGTTCCGGGAAAAAACGCCCAAAACGCCAATATTTTTAGCCATAATGGTCTCGTTTAGGGTTATACACGAAGAAATATACAAATATAAACTACATTCTTAGTTTTTTTGGTATCTTTTAGGGGTCAAAAAAGCTTGAGCCACACCCAGATTGGTCTCTTTTAGGGGTTCTTTACAAAATTTCCGACGAGCATCCCCGTCCGTTTCATATGGGAATTCCCCCCCCCCCCGGGAGTATCAGGCGATATTCCGCGCGATTTCGCAGGATAATTGTTAAATATCTGTACTTAAACGGAGGAATATAATTGTAATTAATCCATGGTAATCAAGATTTAGATATCCAAACCACCGTCACTGTTACGATTTCCTTTGCTTTAACTTGATGAGTTGTTAAGGAGTTTAGGAAGGGACATCTCCGAACGAGAGTAACCGTAAGAGGTGACCAGAAATGCAAATGAGCTCATAATAACGAGATCCAAGACCATTAAAGGTTTGAAGTAGTGCACAGTAAACACTAGGTGTAAAATATTTAACTCAAATATTAATTGGCCATCCCACGTTAACAAGCTTTCACACATAAAAATCAAGACATAATGGGCGAGTTATCATCAGGGCTTTTAATTAACAACAGTTGACTTGAACACCATCCATGGCATAGCCTGCATGCAGGCTATTGGTGAATTTCCACTGACGCAATCTCGTTCCCAGAGCCCACGTTCCCCTTGACCCTTTGACCCTCGTTTCCCGACCGCTGGTCAAGGGGAACGTGGACTCTAGGAACGAGATTGCCACTGACGCATAATTTTTTACGTGCGTTGACGTGCGCAACTTGAAAAATTCAGAGACAATGTATGAACGACTTTTAAGACGAGTCGTTCATACATTGTCTCGAATTTTTTTCACCGACGTAAACGTACGTAAAAAAATGCGCGTCAGTGGAAATCGATCTTGTGCTATTTTCCTTACGCGGAAAAGGGACGTCCCAATAGTTCGCGTGCAGCAAAGGAAATAGGAGACGGCTGCGCACAGGCTATTGATGGCATGAACGTTCGTAAACAATCCTATCCTAGTCTTTCTGAACTTTTCCTCTTGTCGTCAAAAATGGGATTTTTCGCAATTTAACTCAACTAGACGGCCATCACATTTCTCAAACTTTTCATACGGCTTTTGAGTGAAAAACTTTCAATTAAGTGAATGACATCATCATCATTTGAAAAAATCGAGAAGTTGGAAACTGAACTTAGACAAACAATTTATTGCCATGGCATAATTATTGGAGATTAAATAAAAGCTTTGTCGTAATTGGTCCATTTCCGCTTTTAAGTGAAAATTGCCGCTCGTCTCGGTGACAGCTGTGCCTATACGGTCGAATCTCGATTTGACGACCTGCTACATAATATAAGTCATCGGTCTGACGAACAATATTCTTCGACCCAGTAAGTAAATAGAAAATATATATGGAAAAAAACTCGGATAGAACAAAATCTCGTTATAGCGAATATAATTTGCCAGTCCCTTGGCCCTTCGTTTTTCGTTATATCGAGGTTCCACTGTAATTATTATGTCAACAAGAAATAAACTAGACGATTTTAGTGTTCATTCCCCATTAGCACGAATAAGAAAATCGAGAAATTGGAGACAAGACTGAGAAACCTCATGCTAAAAAAAGGCCAAACACGTTTTTTTTTTAAAAAAAAAAACCTTTAGGGCAAAGCAATAACAAAAAGCTATATCAATATCAATGACATCTGACACTTTAACATTTCACTTCCAGGATCTTAATATCAATTCTTCTCACTGAATTGCCATTCATTTCTTATAATAATTGTTAAGAGAATTTGATGGTCCATAAAGACAACATCCTCTTATTGATGTTTTTTTTTTTTTTTTTTTTCATTCTTTTTGCCTTTCTACTTGATAACGTATTAATGGTGTAAAGACTAATTCGATTTTTAGAATTTAAAAATCCGGTTTCAGTTAGTGGATAATTCGTTGTTTAGCTTAGGCTAATTGAAAAAAACTGTCAGCCTATTTCGTGAGTATGCAAATTTTTATTTAATGTATTTGTTTTGAGACCCATTTAACGAATTTGAATACTGCAACAAAACATAAAATAATTATATTTTTATTAGCAGTTGATGTATTAATGCGAACTCGCAAGTTTAACTTCGTATTGGCTCACAGGCCTGACTCGCCCACCATTATACGTGTTCAGATCTTCCAAAAGGAATGAACTAACAGCTGAACTTACAAAATTCACTCAGTGTCAAGTAAATAATTTCAAAAGGACAACGACTTGTGCTAGACAGGATGAGGATGATAAAACCTGCTGCTTTTACCAAAATGCTGTATTAAAAGGATAGAAAGGAGCTGATCTCAACTGCGCGAGAAACCAAGCAAATTCCATCACCAACCGACGAGATTCAGCGCATTTTTCGCACAGTTCGATTTGTTCGCCACCACTGTGAACATGCGCTTCGAGAATTCTAGCAACAATTTTACCGTCAACGGACAAACTGAATACAGCATCAGTTCTCAAGACGTCGTATTTGCCACACTGTACGCGTTTATCGTGTTTTTTGGCGTCGTTGGAAACAGCATCGTAATCGCGATTGTGCGAAAAACGCCATCCATGCACACAACAACGAACTATCTGCTGGTGAACTTGGCTGTGGCTGATTTGCTGTCGCTATTATTCTGTCCCGGCTTTTATGATTTTGCTTTACACAATGTCAAGCTTGAGCAAACTGTTGGAGACTTTGTTTGCAAGGTGTTTGCAGGGAACGCGGTGTTGTCTGTTACAGTTCTCGTGTCAATCTACACACTGACTGTAATAGCTGTTGAACGATACTTCTCCCTTGTTAAACCATTTAACACAACTGCAAGACTTAAGAAAGAAAACGTTGGTTACGCCATCGTAATAACGTGGATACTAGCTTCGCTTATCTGTTTACCGGGATTCTTATCAAACAATTACGATGGATATGCCACAAAATATCCATGTAATCGACCGTGGACTCTAAACAAGCTCGTTCCGTTAAAAAAGACTTACATAATCGCATTTTGCCTCATTTGTATGATAACGCCTACATTGGTGATATTGTTTTGCTACTTTTCCATTTTGTATGGAGTACACTTCAAGAAGAATATTTGTCGTGAAATTCCTGGTAAGGTCGCGCCGGAGGAGCAATCGAAGAAACGTCTTTTAAAGTTGCTTGTTTCGCTTGCGGCAGCTTTTGTTGTTTGTTGTTCACCGTTCGCTGTGTTTTTTCTCTACGTCTGTTTCATTTCTCAGAGTACATTGAACCGGGATTACGACACCCTTCACCTTGTGCACAGATCGGTTCGCTTTCTTCTTATTCTAAACTCATTTATAAATCCACTTCTTTATGCGGCGCAAAGCTCAAACTACAGGCAAGGATTCAGGAGAATTTGCCTGTTATCACGAACAGTTGCAACGGAAACAATTTCTAACGGAGTGTTCAATTATCATCAAGAACCTGTGGAACTGGGGCAGCGACTTTAGGGACAGATCATTATTTTTTTAAAGGGGAGATTAAAAATCCTGAAAAAAAAATTTTCAAAAGCAAAAAGCCGAAATATATTGTTTGCATACATCAAAAACATTGTCTGCAGGAAGATGCAGTCGGGAAAAAATTGTTTGAGCAGA
The DNA here is from genome assembly GCF_052425735.1 of Oculina patagonica. Taxonomy (NCBI): domain Eukaryota; kingdom Metazoa; phylum Cnidaria; class Anthozoa; order Scleractinia; family Oculinidae; genus Oculina; species Oculina patagonica. The sequence continues at coordinate 35,265,846 of NC_135758.1, read as the reverse complement.
CAACAAAAAATTTTATTCCCCTTCCAAAAAAAATAATAGTCCGTCCCTTAGAGATCGTTATATCGTAATTCAAACTGACAATTGGGTTCGTTCCCCTCAATTCCTCGGGTGGGGAACCTCCCATATGAAAGGGGCGGGGATGCCCGTAGTGTCGCCTAGGGGTGAAAATTACGAAGTTTGGTCTCACTGAGGGCGTTCAGGACAGGGTGCCAATATTTTAAGCAGTCAAAGTCTCGTTTAGGGGGCACCTGAAGAAACATACTGTGTTGGCGGCTACACTGATCAGGTGTAAAACTTGTATCTTTTACGGCTGAAAAAAAGCTTGAGCCGCGCCCAGGTTGCTTTTCTTTTGCGTTCAATTCACATTCTCCGACGAGCATCCCTGTCCGTATCATATAGCAGTTCTCCCGCCCCGGGCTCGCTGCATTTCCATTTTATCCTCTTTTGTCGTCTGTTTTCAGTATTTGAGCGAGTTTTTAACCGATGTTTTAGACAGATGCTGTTTGCACATGTTAACGAAACTTAAGCCATTATAACTTTTAAATTATCCATTATCCAGGACATTCCATTATCCAGCGCAAAACTGAGTGAAGAGTTTATAATTATATTAGGCAGCAATAAACCATCCCGGTTAGCTTCTTCCCATTAACTGCTTTAGTACGTGTTATTTTATCTGCCTGCCATTAACGGGATGTTAAAAGGAATAAAGGCAATAAATACTTGGATCGGAAATAGGAGATAGATTTTTAATGGAGAAAGACCGGTTATATTTATACTCCATTGTCATAAGCCGATTTAAGTTAAGTTCAGCATGCTGAATAAATATTAGCTCTTTTTAACTAACTCAGTGATCTTGATGGATATATTTGCCGCGTTTCGAAACTCAAAATTAAGAAAATAATTTAATCAGGAGACTTGTATATATCCATTCTACCTTCATGTAATTGTTCCCTTGCTATGTTATTTTAGTAGAAACTCAGCTGTGTTCTATTGAAATCCGCGAATCTGATTGGTTCTCCCATTGTTTTCTATTTTAACAACAGAGTGTTTCTGTCGAGGAACTATCGGCTGATAGTTGCCCCGCGGAAATTTGATGTTCTTAAAACAAATATTAGCCCGAGAAGCGAAGCTTCGAGGGCTAATATGCTAGTTTTAAGAACATCAAATTTCCAAGGGGCAACTATCAGACCGATATTCCGAGACAAAACACTCTATTGTCTTTATTGTTCACCACTTAATTTTCTTCCGCGCGCACATACAAAAACAAGCATCGTGAATTATTTTCACTTTTCAGGATAAAAACTCAATTGAAAGCCGAAACTTAACAAACGAAACAAAACCAGACGAGAAACCCACTAAATGCAGTGAATTTGGTTGGGTTTTTTTGTCTGCAGGCAGCGGTGAGGGTAGAAGGCGGAATGAGTTTGCGGAATGGCATGTGGCATGACTTGCGGAATGGCATAATTATGCGGAATGTAATTTACGCGGGATGACTCATTGACATAAATTTTACTGAAGAGCGCGCCACTTTTTAAAGAGCAGACGCTTTATTAAATACTGCGGGCTTAATGATGACAATCGATTGAAGATAGCGTTCTTCACGGATTCTACGAAAAATATTTCGGCGGCCAGTGTTTCCCCAATGCTAAGGATTTCCCATTCTGTGGACGGTTTATCGCTTTTAGTCAAAATATAAAAACAGCGACGGAAAAGCATCCGACCGTAGATCTTTATACTACAAACCGAAAAATGCCTCGGATACATTACATCTTTGTATTAATATTCATGTAGCGGTTATTAATACTGTATAAGTTAAACAAAAATCGAGACAAAAGTCAGTTTTGGCGGATATCATCTCAGCCTCAGTAAGTAGAGGGTACAAAGCAGAGAGATTATGAACATACGGCATATTTGTTTCATTAGAAGTCTACTAGCCCTGCTTTTCGTTATCTCTTTCGCAGCCGCTCGGGCTGAAATGACGCAACGCTCCCGTTAGGCTCGAGTGCCGGGCTGCGAAGGAGACTAGCTTTTCGCCTCCCATTACGAAGACTATATAAACTCAGTGGAAGACTTGAACATTAACTTAAAAAAGCGGCAACCGACCGCCGATCGAGTAGAGCGAAACTTTCATATATGACTATATCACTGCACGGTAAAACAAGCTATCGTATTTAAATCTAGCTCGCATTGCAGGTTTACCGATAAGCAGATAAGGAATCCGGCGAGTAATTATCACTCCTACTTGTTTGAATACTTGGCTTACTCTTAGGAAAAGAAAATCATTCGCTAAACATACATTATATTTTACCGCAAAGATCACGAGACGCACATCGATAAAATCCACTGCGGTGTAAATAGTGTCACACCAGCGGAGAAGCCGTGTCACGATCTTTTATTCTGTAAAATAAAAATACCAAAAGTAGCTGTCTTCAATGAAACACTAGCTTTTTCCCACCCCTACAATTTTGATTTAAAAGAAAGAACAAGGCAGTGACACGGTCACCATTATTTCGCGGGCGACTAAAACACTCACTCGTTTCATTTTAATTTAAATCGTTCTTTTAAAAACTTGTCTTCAAATGGGTTGAACTTGACAGTTGTGTGTCTTGCCTTGAAGTACGTAGCTTTAGAACGAATATCGTTCTGTATTTTGAGGCAAATAGACAAGAGTTTTCATTCATGTTAACAGAACTACTCACACAGCTAGTCGATAATTCAAGTCCTCGGAAGCGTCACGGCAAATAGCGAAAATAATTTCTCTGCTTCTGTTCGGCGTAAATCGGTGATTTGAACGGTGAAATAATCTTTACAACGATGTTCTATGGAAGTTTCCTCGTCCATACTGCTCAGTCCTTGATTGTTTGAGCCAGCAGTATTTAACAAGGCGGCTTCTCTTTTAAAATTTGGCGCGCTTTTTAGTATAATTTATGTCAATGAATCATTCCGCGTAAATTACATTCCGCATAATTATGCCATTCCGCAACTCATGCCACATGCCATTCCGCAAACTCATTCCGCCTTTTACCCTCACCGTGCAGGCAGCTTGTTTACAAAAAACAGTCACGGGCGGGCACTATCGATCCGGGCATTTTTCACGGGAGGGCACTATGGGCTGATAGTTTTAAGAACATCAAATTTCCAAGGGGCAACTATCAGACCGATAGTTCCGAGACAAAAACACTCTATTGTCTTTATTGTTCACCACTAAATTTTCTGCCGCGCGCACATACAAAGAGAGCATCGTGAATTATTTTTACTTTTCAGGATAAAAAAACTCAATTGAAAGCCAAAATTTAACAGACGAAACAAAACCAGACAAGAAACCCACTAAATGCAGTGAATTTGGTTGGGGTTTTTTGTCTGCAGGCAGCTTGTTTACAAAAAGAAATCAGGAGCGGGCACTATCGATCCGGGCATTTTTTCTTCAGCGGGCACTATGGGCTGATAGTGCCCTCCGGCGGACGGGCACTATCACGTCACGTGTTCAATTTAAACCAATCAGAATCGGAGAAAATTTAGTGGTGAACTATAATCGCCGATAGAACACGCTCGCGCGCGCGTTGCTCTTTGCAGGGTCAATAGCCCAATTTCGATATATTAAAATTCAGCCTAAAACAATAGACTCAGGACGAGGCTCCGGGACCCAACTATAGAGTTTGTGGGGTTTATTCCCCGGAGCCTCGTAGTGATGTCTATTGTTTTCGGCTGAATTTTAAAATATCGAAATTGGGCTATTTTTATTGATTTTTGGCTTAAAAGTACATAAAATTGTAGGTTTTGGACTACAATTAGACTGCAATTCTACTAAAACAATAAGACTACTCGCCCTCGTTTTCTCTGAGCGATAGTCACCTCAGCCGCGCCTCGTTGACTATTCTAAAATAAAATAAATAAAATAAATAATAAACTTTATTTATCCTGAAGGGCCAATCAGTGATCATTAGGTATAAACTGGCGATCAGCATTAAGTATAAAATACATCTATTCTTTAAAGTTGTAGAAGATTTATATATATACATATTAAAAATTGACATTAAAAAAATACAAGTATTCTGGAGTTTATGTATCAAATTCAAGCATTTAAAAAGAAGAGCAAAGGGCAACAAGCATAGAAAACTCTCTCTCATAGAAAAAAACTCTTTCATAGAAAACTCGGGCTCGTAGTCTAATTGTTAAATAGAAAATTCCGTTCAGACGAATTATGCGTCTTCTAACGGTTGTGCTTCTCTAACAAAGAAAGTCTTTGATTGAAGCCTATTTACCAGTGTTATTTGCAAAAGATATCACAGTGTAGTTACAGCTGTGAAAGGTGTCTATGTTCTTTTGTACTGGCTGGATTAATTCATTATTATCAAACTGCGCCTGTAGTTCAAAACTCAACAAAATATTGCGTTTTGTGCTGCCGTCAATCATAGATATGGCGACAGTCAACAAACCTTGATAAACAAAACAGTTCGAAATCTACCTGAATCACAACCTAGTTGAACCTAGAGAAGTTACCTTTCGAACCAGTTTAATTTGAGCTTCTGTTTCCTGAGAGGTCCGCTTAGATGATTGACGGCAGCGAAAAAGGTAGCTGTTGAAGTCAAATTTTGATTTAAGTCATCAAATGTTAATAAAAAAAAATAATGCCGTTTTTATGTCATATTCGTTGCAATTGAAATTGGCTTAAATGAGCCATAAAGCAAAAATTAAATAACAATTTGCATACTCCCGAAATTACCCTGGGTGCCAGAGGTTTTTCTTGCGCGGTTTCCGGTGTCGGTCATGTATCGGACATTGAATTTGACTTAACAGAATCAATACATTCTCAAGCAGACTGGCAAAAAGAATGAAGAAAAAAAACAGTAAGCCCATGAAGCTAAGCATCCCCCGCAGGCAACTCCGCTGCTGAGGGAAGACTAGGGACCATCGAAAGGGGAGTAAACGAGAAAGACTAGGAACGAAAAACGCATCCTCAGGCTTCATTCCTAGTCTTTCTCGTTCACTTCCCTTTGGTTGGTCCCTAGTCTTTCCTCAGCAGCGGAGGAGGCCGATCGATGTTGTCTTGATGAACCACCAAATTTTCCTAACTTGGATCTCACCCTGCTGGGGTTCAAATTTCCTTGAAGTTTACGTGGCCAATACACCGATTCAGCGCAAGTTGCATGGAAACGAGGCCTAAGGGCCCTGGGCGGCTAAAAGCTATAAAGTTTTTACTAGCGTTTGGGGTGTTTCTAGTCGAAAGAAAGCATTTCCTTTACAAATTAGCCACGAGTCTTGATCCCTACCAGTGCAAAAGTATAAAGTGAAGAAATTTTAATGTCTACCAGGCGACAGGTGAAATTCTAACAGCTAAGCGGTAAGATTTTGCTGCCAACTTCAATATTTCCTCGCCAGTATAGGCTGAATTTCATCCGTTCTCTCAGGTAGTTTGCAATCAATTTTGAATTTTGTTAATCAATAAAATGAAACCACTTTAAAATCCAGAATACCTTTAAAGAAACAGATTTTCCTGTGGGAAGGAAGCCCTTTGGTTTTCGATCTGGACGAAAACTTTCTAGTGTTATGGAGAAACTCGCGTAAACACCACGCATACATCATTAAATACATGCAGTCTACTGATTCTGTTACATAATTTGACAGATTTTTTCAGTAGAATTTGTGATTGGCATGAACAGTTTCAGGTGTAAATTGAATTGTACATGTATTTGAGTTGCAGATTCATACAGGTTAATAATAAAATAAAGCCAACTTTCATATCATTCAAAAGAATTGTAATATAAAGTACACAACGTCGTTTTCGACGCCAATGGGTGAGTTGTGTGTATACACGGAAGCTTATTTGGTGTTTAAATTCGTCGATGCTTTTAAAACACACAAATTCTACAGTAGAAGCAAAATGTAGCAGTGTATTAAAAGCAGACTCGGTTGTTATTACCGGTAAAATTATACCGACCGAATGGCAAGGAATGGCAATTAGTAAGGAAAATGGATATTAAGATCTTGGGAGAGAAAGGTTGAAGTGCCAGATGGCCTTGATCTGACTGCCTCGTTTGTTGTTGCTTCGTCCTAAAGGTTCTTTAAAAATATGACATTTCAATTAAGCTTTTTATAGCATTTTCTACCACTTAAGTAACTCAGTAACTCATAAATAATATCTGCACTTTCCCTGTCTTATTTGTTCCTGACATTTAATTTGGCAAGTAAACAACTTTCCTTCTATGGCCGTAATATTCTTTTATCGTAGACCTCAGTAGTGAGTTGCCATGGTCCCCATTAAGAGACCTATGTAAATTTCCAATTCTGTCAGTCTTCAACGTTCTTCTCAAATTTAAATCTCGTCGGTTTCGTCTTTACTTAACCATACAAACCAGACCGGTGAAAAAAGGTTAACGAGGTCTGGGGCCGGGTAACCCATAAAATTGTAGGCGGAAAAAGACAAGGAATTTTGCGGTTTGGTGTATCTAAATGAAGGTTTTTGTGACTGTTGTTACCCAATTTTCAGTTGAAATGACGGGGCCATTTGTCAGCTGTCAGATAACACATTAGCTGCATGTCAATATTCAGGTTTTTAACTAAAAGTTATTTATATTTCTCCGCTATCAGTTACAAAAACCTGCTACATTGTGGCGAGCTAGTAAATACAGTAATGCATTACGGTCATTTCCATTATTGACCGTCGTTACCCAATTCTCAGTTGAAATGACGGGCTCATTTGTAACCTGTCAGATAACACATTAGCTACATGTAAAAACTCAGGTTTTTAACTAAAAGTTATTCATATTTCTCACCTATCAATTACAAAAACCTGCTACATTGTGGCGAGCTAGTAAATACAGTCATATTGCATGAGTGTTTCTTCACACTAGGCTAAAAGACTTAGAAAGTTCATAAAACAACTCAATACAAGCGTAATGTTGTCCGAAATATATGAAACACCAGAATTGCTGAATTAGTTGCAGTCAATGTACATAAAATAACAACAATTAATACAGGCACATTCCTCATATTACGTATTACTTTTCCTTTCTAATTCCACACCGCACACATTTCGAGACGTTTTCCTGACAGCTCTGCCAAGGAAACAGCCTTGGCAGATTCTCTTAAAACCCTCCCGAAAATTAGAACTTTGCAAGGCGTAAAGTAATGGGTTGCAAAAGGAGTTTGAAAAAAGAAAGAAACGAGAGATTCTATGTAGTAAATACAGTGCGGCGTAGTTTTCTTGGACAAATTTAGAATCCATTGAGATTAGAAACACGAAATAGATGGCAAATGGAAGTGAGCAAACAGCGAAAATGATTGTTAGCCAGATAAGAAGGCGAGCCAGTTGTTTCTTTGCCCGTCTGTCTGTTTCCGTTACTGTCGATTCCGAGCAAATTGTTTTCGTGAAGTACAAACCGCGGATGATTTCAAAATAGCAAAATAAAAGTGTCGCAGAACTCACAATGCCAAAACCAACGCAGGTGAATATGATAAAAGGCTTGTGAAGGAAAATATTCGTCCAGACTCCAAGGACGTTTACAAGGATATTTAGAAGATGTCATATCGTACGTATTGGCTTGGATATCTGGGATGCAAGATAACAGGGCAAGAAACCACAGCACTGCTATAACATATTTCACTTACTCTTCACTTATCCTCAAATTGGAATGAAAAGGTTTTAGAAGCGCCAGATATCTCTCCACTGCAATCGTGCAGACTGTAAGAACAGCTACATTGATGGTGATTGGAACAACAGCATTTCCTGCAAACAGCTTGCAGATCAAGTCTCCCAAAACTCCTTTCAGCTGAACTCTGGTCAACGCAAAGTCGTACAGGCCAGGGCAAAATAACAATGAAAGTAAATCAGCCACAGCCAAATTCATTAGCAGATAGTTTGTTGTCGTTTGCATTGATGGAGTTTTACGCACAATGGTGATCACAAGGCCATTTCCAACGACACCAGGGAGAACGATCAGAGAGTAAAGTACAGCAAAAACGATGTCTTGAATTGAAATGCATGGCGTCTGTAGTCTGTCGTGAGGCTACAGTCGTATTGTCACTGTCCAGCATGTTGATCGAACTTATCTGCGGTCTTCTTTAACTCAGTGAATGATTATCTAATTCTGAGTAATGAATTCTGCTTTATAATAAGCCACTGGATTGCGGCAAGATCGCTATCAACTGAGCTAAGTTCCGCAGGAAAATGTCGACATGATTAAAACATGCCGAGTACCTGAAACAACAAATACAAGACCTATATCATGCACGCGACAATGTTTGTCTAATACGAGGGCAACAAGCACGAATATTCGGTCGATTCTTCTGAAACAGCCGCAACTTTTGATCCCAAACTAGAATCGATGTCACAATGCGAAGACAAAGCTTTGTTTTATGGCGTGTTTAGAAAGAGAAAAACGTCAAAAAAGGTTACGAATAGAAAAAGACAATGCAATTAATATTTCAGCGCGCAGTTGAAAGTTGCAAATTTATGTTTTTGAGATGGAAGAGGTCTTTTCACAAATGAATTTCTTTGTCTCTAATCACTATTCTTCGAAAGGTGTGCAAATCATAATTAAGTGTTTTGTTAATGCACTGAGAAAACTCTTTTTAGTTTTCAAGACTACTGTGGCACAATACCGTACGCCGCAATAGATGAAAGCAAACATAACATATTCAAGAGCTTCTAATTGAAATGTCAATGGCATAGTAGTGTTTTGTGGGCAGAAAAATTTGCTTTTATATTAGAGCTTGTGTCAATCGTGAGTAAAGTTAAACAGAGGGAAAAATCCACTATTTTTTAAATCGAAGTAGTATTTGAAAATTTAGTATTTGAAAATTAGCGTGAGTTTTTTTGGTCGAAAGTGATGATCGAAAGCAGTAGATATCTGATAAGGAACGTGATTGATTCCTTTTTCAACTGGCATACATAATGGCCTTAAAATGAAGAAAGTGGCAGGTGAATATATTTATAACAAAAAAAACAAATGCAAACGTCCGTTTTCAATAAGGTTATTTTTAATATTCTAAAACCAATTGAGTTTAAACATCGGCCGGTAAAAGCGAATTTGTATTTCAGTTAAAAGGGTCCGCAAAATTGGCGGACAATTTCCATTAGCTATATTTGCTTTGGATCCTTACAGGTGCAAATTTGGACCAAAACATAAAAACAAAGCAAAACTCGCCAGTAATTATAATATATAACGAAAAAATCGGCAGAAAATTTCTTTCGGCCCCTGCTTGTTATTGATCATTCATTTCCAAAATCTATTCGTTATCTGACTATGAAAAACTTATATCTCGGTTTAAAAAAAAAAACATTAAATTGGTAGAAGAAATTCGTTTTAAAAATATTCGACCACACTAATAATGTCAATCCATTATCAGAGCCTTAATTACTGTTGAGGTTGCTGATTTCCATTCAAGTATGGACCCTGAAATAGCAATAATTACTGCGGGTAGGTTCATTGTCAGCTGGTGGTTTATGTTGTTAGTTGTATTATACTGTTAAAATAGATTAGAACAGGCACGCGAGAGAACAAATACGAGAGTGAGTTTCCCAACATTTAGTTGTATCATTCAGTGTGAAACCTGTAGACAAAACTAAGGCGATTTCTCTCGAAAACCAGTCTGCTATCAGAACATAAATACCAAAAAAAAAGGATTTTTACTTTGAGAAAGATGTAATGTTTATCATGTTACGAGCGTGGGGCAAAGAACAATCTGAGTGCCCGACTGGAAACGAGGACCCTTTATTTCCAAACACCAGGCTAAAGAGATTATCGTACCCCCCCCCCCCCCCCCCCCCCCAGCTGCTAATATGAGATTATCATTATGGTGAGCTGGGCCATTTACTGGGTTCATATGTGACACGCGTCCTTCATACTGCTAGGATCAGCAATGTCGCTAACGTACTGTACGATAATAAATAAAGAATAATGGTAAGTTTTTAGCTTGGTAGTGAAATGAGAAAGTTGTCATGCTCATCAGGACACGAGCATGGGATATAGGTTCGATTTCCGTTTGGGACTCGAATTTTTCTTTGTCCCGCACTCGTGACAAGATGAACATTTTATGTATCTTTCACATTTCACCTACGAGCTCCAGTTAAAATTTACCATCTTTCATTATTATGATTTATACATTGTTTCACAAGTGAATAAGCCTATATGATAATAAGGCATATAAAGAAGCAAGGCCAAAGCATGGTATTATTTTGCCCTAAAACATTCATTTTAGAACGCTTGAAAAACATTAAAAATAATTGTCTAAATTGATCGCGCTTTCTAGCGCTTTCTTTCTTGTTCTGTATTTTTTTGTGAACCATTACCTTTTACCGGGCTTTTACAATCAAACCCGGGCAAACGACCCTTTCAAGGGCAAATAGTAAAGTTTGATCACTGAAAAATGATTTCCTCCTTGTTTTCAAACTTCCCGAGACCATCTTATTCCCTTTTGGGAGTTCGCCGCTGCCCTGAAAGCTTCATGGATACCCCACCATTCCAGAGTGATGTTTTTCATTGGGCGAGATTCTGTTAAGCGCTCTTCAGACGAACAGTGAGACTCGCAATCGATCCAAGCTCGAAATTTCATTGGCTAATAAAATTGTCTGGCTTGACCCACCAAACCTTTAGTCGGCGAGGAATATTCAAAACGAAACTAACTTTTTTTAGGTCAATGAATTTTAATTTAAAAATATTTTTTCCATACTCAATAAACGTCGGGAAATACAAACTTCCTCAAAAGAGGCAAATTACGTGTCTTTGAGCGGTTACACCATTATACATCTGTTAACAAGTTTCGTTTTGGGGTTTTTGTCAACGTTTTCTTTCATTCGCCGACGTCAACTCTGCAATTTAAGGCTTTTATTTTAAGTTTTATGTTTGACTTATGTATTGTAAAAATTGAATAGACAACTGACTCAGCAGGTATCCAGGGGTGTATTTCATTTTATGGCTCACGAAATTGAAACGAAAGGCCTAATACAGTTTATTTCAATAGAAAATTTACATCATTGCGTCATTTTCTACAGCTTACAAGTTGTCTTTAGCCATTTCTGTTTTCAGTCATATTGGAAGCATTTATTACCTAAATTCCAAACAATACTGTAAATACTACTTATTTAAATAACAAAAGAAAAGTTTGAAATGAATTCTAGTGATTGCGGCGGTCACATGGCGTTAGAGAGCAAATGGCCTTTCTGCAAATGAAATCTTCCTGCCCTTATTAATAGTACGAAATGAATCGTTTAAAGAGTGAGTTCTTAACGTCAATACCATGAAAATATTAGCAATGTCAATATTTTTAACAATTTGAGATAACAGAATAAACAGTGATGTTAGAATTTTTCCAACTGGCGATATCCCTGTTGGAATATTACCAGCTGTCGCGAGTAAAAACGTGAGACGAATTAATCTGCAAATTTAATATTTCGTTTTCGACAGCACATTTACATGAAAGCTATTTACGTTACGAATATGTAAACAACCACTTGCGATCGTCTTTTCACCTGCCGCCTCGCACGATTTCGGAAATGCTGTCAAAGAAAGAAGCGAATCACTTCGTGTTGTTTTTATTATAAGTAACTGCTCAGTTTCTTCAAATAACGCTCAAAACTGCTGGCGAGATCCACAAGCATCTGTTGTCTTTTGATCCAAAGATCTGTCCGAAAACGATCGAGTCCAAGAATGAACAATACAAGTCTGGATCTCTCTCAAACGGAAGAAAGTTCCCTTACAGCGCAAGACATTGTTTTCGCTGTTTTATACTCGGCCATCGTCGTTCCTGGTGTTGTTGGAAACGGCGTTATCATTACAATCGTACGGAAAACGCCATCCATGCACACAGCAACTAACTATTTGCTCATGAACTTAGCTGTGGCTGATTTGCTGACCTTGCTACTCTGTCCTGGCCTGTACGACTTTGCTTTGACTAAAGTTCGTCTCCAAGGACTCACTGGTGATTTGGTCTGCAAGCTGTTTGCGGGAAATGCTGTTGTACCAATCACCATCAACGTAGCTGTTGTTACAGTTTGCACGATTGCAGTGGAAAGATATTTGGCGCTTGTGAAACCATTTCGAAATATAAGGCTAACTAAGGAGTCTGTAAGATACGTTATAGCAGTACTATGGCTTCTTGCTTTGTTGTCTTGCATCCCAGATATCCAAGCCAATACGTACGATATTGCATCTTCCAAATATCCATGTAAACGTCCTTGGAGTTTGGATGAATATTTCCTTCACAAGCCCTTCATCATATTCACTTGCGTTGGGTTTGGTGTGATCAGTTCCCTTATACTTTTCATTTGCTATTTTGAGATCATCCGTGGCCTGTACTTCACAAGAACAATTTGCTCGGAATCATCGGTCACTGAAGCAGAAAGGCAAGCAAAAAAGCAACTGGCTCGCCTGGTCATTTGGTTGGCAGTTCTCTTCGCTGCCTGCTCGCTGCCATTTGCTGTTTACTTTCTTTTTCTGGTCTCCGCCGATATTAAAACTGTACAGGACAACTACGAGACATTGTTTGTCCTCCATAGAGTTTCTCGGTTTTTACTTTTTGCAAACTCTTTTTTCAACCCTTTGCTATACGCTTTTCAAAGCTCCAACTATCGAGACGGGTTCAAGTCAATTTTTAATTGCAGGGTTCACTGTTGTGGGCTGTTCGTAAAAAATTCTGTTCAAGACATAAGTTTAAATCAAGCTGGGGTGACGGTACAGCGTTCCACTAATGAAGCTTTTGTTTTGAGTTAGATAGAATATACTGAATATTAACAGACTGAGTAATGATGAAAGGTAAAGAGGATCGTCTTTATTCGCGGCCTCTACTCTTTCAGGTTTTCGTCATCACTTATTATTATTCCTTTCGAACTACCAAAAACAACCTAAAAAGAACTCTTTGTGGTTGGTTATCTCTCGCGACCTAAACTCTCATCTCTTTGCAGTCGTAATAGTTGTTCTTTTCGAACCAAAAAATTAAAAACAAAATAATTGGTGGTGTGGTAGAATATCTGCATACGTTGAATTTCAATTTAAATAAAACAAATAAAGCTGACACTTTTTAAATTAAAAAGAAATTAAAAACCTTCTTAACTTACATGCTGTGAAATTACGTTGTAAACCGCAAAATTAATTTATATGTTATTATGACAAAACAAAAAAAGTAATGTCGTTAAGTACTTTAGTGACATTTGATTTAAAGCCGTGTAAATTAAAAATTTCAACAAAATTAGTCAAAATTGTAAATAAAAATTATTTAATAAGTTGACATAAAAACGCTTGAGGAATCATTTTCGGAAATAAGGAATTAAACGTCACTTTTGGCATGTGTCTCAGATGTCAAGTCATTTGCTCTGTTTCAAAGCATACACGTCCTAACGTTATCTAAAATCAATTCCCTAAAATGGCGAATAAAAAATTACATTAAAAATATAGATAACAAAACCAAAGGCATAAACCAGAAGGTGCCTTAATACGGACAATTTTGATGTTAATTTAAATAACAAATTGCAAAATTTAAACAACAAAATGCAATTTTGCAAGGCGTTCTATTCAACTGTTTTATAACGCTGTAATCGTTAAATGCTATCTTTAGACAAACACCTTAAACGTGACATAAAAGCTTAGGGCAATCTTACTTTGGAAAGTTATAACGGAAAATAAAAGATAACATTTCAACTGAACTTCCTGAAATTATAGCACTTAAAATTAATTGTATGTCACGGACATATAAACAGCGACAATCAGGAAAATCCAAGCAACATCATGATTGCGTGGAAGAAGTTGAAAATTCGATTTCTTTCAGTTTGGGCTCATAACTACTACTGGAGGTTAAAAATATTTCTTTCTTTTGGACTTCCTGAAAAATACATGATCCTGGACATATTCAAACGCTTCCGACAATACTCACAGATTGCGCTTTCTTGGGGTTTTTATAAAATGATCAAATGTTGGCATGTGGAAAGTGTTCATTGGCCCGGAATTATAACAAGATTGCGCGAAAAAGGATATAAAAATGTAAAACAAAAAACAACTGCTTTTGAAAATCGGACATTTTATTACATACTTTATTCTTCCCTTTGAGTGTCAAGTTTAACATTCTATCAAGCGATTTTTATTTTGCGATCATTTTAGTAACCAGGCCCTTTTCGCGGCGTAAATTCATACCATTCATATTTAAGCCGTGTTTGATGAGATTTTTTCTGAGATTTTCGCCCGAGGTAATTAATAGTAAAATTCACTTAAAGTCAAAATTTATTCGATCGAGCCATGAGAACGTTTTCTCAATAATGTTTAAGACTGCTTTGTTTTTGTTGTATTTTTGCAATCCGATTTCCCTCTCTTTTTACTATCAACTTGAGTCTTCCTTCCCTCTATACGATGTCTCGTCTTTACTTTCTTCTTTTTATTTTTTAGTTGTTTACTTGTTCTCGTCCTCCACCTAACAGAAAACTTCTCCTCTAACTATCGATTTCCCCATTCGCACTATGATGGAGGGTTTCACCGTCCCGTCTGTCCCAACTACCACCGTGCGCTGCGTCTACCTCGCTGACCTCCTCACGGTGTATGTCATCCACTGGGAACAGCGGCGCACAGCGGATTTCTCAGGGTAATTCGATCGTCCTCATCTCGTTTGAGGCCTTCTAAGCAATCGAACCCAGGCTGTGAGAATCGGGAACACTGTGTCTGATTGGAAGACCCTAAGGAGGTATCCCCAAGCACAAAGATTATTCTCTATTATACGACCTCCACTGCTTGAACCTTAAAAATTTCGTACAAAACCTTAAAACCTAATTTACTTAACTTTCTGCCAACGATTTTTATTAACGACATTTTATCAACGATTATTTTTATTTTTTAATTTTTTTGCCCTCATATCCTGAGTTTACTAAGCGACTAAATGGACTACCACTAACTATATTGTTAAAAACGAACAAAACTCTTTTCCCAATATACACCCACCCGGTAAACTAGTGCGTCCTATTTATTCCGCCCCTGTCTGGAGAACATTCTGACTTTTTAGATAGATATTGAGAGAGTCAAGGGCCATGAATTCCCTTCCCTCGACTATAGGAGGCATTACGGCTGCTCGGCCTCACTTCATTGAAGAACGGCGCCAACATCTTTGCCGGCATATGTCTGTAAACTTCAGGTGTATCCCTCTTCATTTTCTTTTCCTCGACGTGAGGAGATTGTACTCGTGTCCGGCACTCGTACACTTCAAACAACGTTCTCCTTCTTCTCGCTTTTTCGCTTTTCTTTTTTTTTATTTTTTTGTTTTTTGATTTTTTTTTCTCTGTTTTTTTCTTTTTTTTTTTTTTTTTCGTGGCCCACTTACATCAACTTTTTTCCTTTCCCTCCCTTTTAACTGACCTTACGTCTTTGCACACTTCTGGCAGTTTCCTTCCTCTCTCCATTTTGTCTCCCTCTTCCTCTTCCCGCATCTTCCTTCTAGTCGGTCTTTTCACTTTTTTTTTTTTCCTGTATCTTTCACTTGCTATTGCTCTCCCGTATCTTTTTTCCTTCCCCCCTTTTGCCACTCCGTTCAGACTTTGTATCTTTTTTTTCTTCGACTCTATTTTTTATGTTCTTTCCATTTTTCTTTCCTTTTTTTCCTTTATACTCTACATATCATTTTTTTATTTCGTCTGGTGACTCCTATTTCTCCGTTTCTTATCTTGTTTTCTTCTTTCGTTCTCTTTTTTTTTATCTTTCTCTGCGGACTGTTCTTTCTCTTGTGTTTTTTTCTTTCGCCTTTTGGTGGGGAGGGTTTGAGATGGGGGCTTTCCTTCTGGTCTGCGCTTCGTATTTTTTGTGAGATGTGATGAACTGCTGGTTTTCTGTTCTTCTCCTTCGGTGGGGGTATTGGGGGGGGCTTAGGCTTTTATAATTCCTTCGCTCTTCTCTTCACCACCACCTCGTTTCGCGTATCCTCCTCCGCCTTTAGGCAGTTCCGTGGGCTTTTTCTTTCTGTTTTGGTGTTTTCCCTTCGCGCTTGGTGGTGAAACTCAGTCTACGTATTGCTAACTTGTTCCTCCCATTTCCCTCCTCTTCCCCTTTTGTACTGTAACTTCGTTTGTGGAACCTAGAGTCGTTTTTGCACGCATTTTATCTGTGGTGACCTTTGTAGTTACTGTGGCATGACTGTTCTCGTCTTCTTTCGTCCCCCTCCCACTCTCTACTTTTCGTCCTCGACGCGTCTCTCTCTTGCTCTTTCGGCTCCAGCCCTCTCTCTTTTCTGGTTTGCTCTTTCTCTTTTCCTTTTTCTTCTCTTTCCCCTCTCCCCCAGGGGGGTAGGAGGGGGGGGGGGGGGGGGGGTTGGTTAGGTAGGTGGGGTTGTTTCTTTTATCTTCTTCCTTCCCCTTACTAACTTGAATTTGGTAGTTAGGTTTCATCTTACGTCATGATGGAACTTTCTGGTTGAAGTGTTTTTTGTCCTAAAACAGATTTTAGAGGAATGGACGTGTTCTTCGATACTGCAGCTTTTATTTTTCTAGCGTCTTTTTAGTAGTACTCCTTTTGCTCGGTGGTCAAATACATATTCACATCTGATTGTTGTTGTGTGTTTGGTTGTGTGTGTGTGTGTGTGTTGTTGTTGTTGATTGATTGATTGATTGATTGATTGATTGATTGATTGACTGACTGACTGACTGACTGACTGACTACGGACGGACGGACGGACGGATGGATTGATGGATGATGGATGGATGGAGGATGGACTGATTGATTGATTGATTGATTGATTGATTGATTGATTGATTGATTGATTGATTGATTGATTGATTGATCTATCCTAGTCGTGTTGAAGTTCTACTAGACTGCATTTTGTTTAGGTTTGTTTTTATATTTTTTGCCTCCATTTTCTTCCATATTTTACTTATTATTTTCAGTCCTCGGTTCTTTTCTTTTAACAGCAGGCTGCGACCGCTTTAGCAGATCATGGCAGCAACAGGTACAGAAGATTGATGGCGGTGGAAGAACGCTTTCCTTGTAACCCAGCTTAACCACATTTTGTCCTGGTGTTTCCCTCATCCAAGTTGGCCTATCAAAAGTGATCACGTGAGACATCAGGACATCTTTTAACCACAGGGATGGTCCAAAACCGTCTTATGCTTTCTACTGTGTCGCGGCCAAGAGTACAGAGTACTCAAAACAGAATGGGAAAAGAGAGAGATTGTAGTAGTGGTACTCACCGTCCGAGCGTTCGTTGAGCATTCAATCAGCATGTTAGCCACAACACAAATTTAAACGCACCAATAGTCATCTTTCTCCTTGCTTCGTACTCTTCATCTTCATTTTATTTTTCTGTCTTCTCCTACCAGATTCCGTCACACTGTTTCAACCTGCGTATGAGATAGCAACTTGTGTTATACTACCTGTTGGTTATTTCTCTGGCTGAAGCAACTTTGTCATAATAGGAGGCAGGGCAGGAGGCAAGCGTGGCCGAGTGGTTTGGGGCGCTGGTGTTGTATCCGGGGTCCCCGGTTCGACAGCCCTTGCCACTAGCTGATTGTTTCTTGGTGCGTTCTCCTCGACCACGCTTGTATACCACTGTCTGCCTCCTGCCAGTGGGATTTTTATCTGTTTCTTTATTTCTTTTTGTCTTTTTGTATGCTACTCTTTTTTAACGGCTCCCCACTCTTTTGATTACGGGGAGACTGCGAGGACTTTTTCCCCTTTCTCACCCTTCTTAGCCTTTTCTATTCTTTGTTCCCCTGCTCCTCGCTTCTCTTGAGTTTACTTCTACGAGGATCTTTTTATTTTGCCTTCTTCTCATACTCTCTTAGTACCCGAACAAAGATCTTATTTTATCCTGTCCCATGTGGTTGCTTGAGCATATTTCAAGTCTCGCGGGCCTCATTAGCATTCTTTACGCTCGACCTCCCACATAATAGAGTCACTCTGCCTACCTCGTCCTGGCTCTTCAACCATCTTGAACTCTTTTTCCTCCTTTCCCGTTCCCCTCCCCGGGTTGTCCTTCCCTCTTCATTTCCTTCCTCTTCCTCCCCCCGTCCCCCTCTCCTTCGCTCCCTCCCCCTCCCGGATCGGCGCCCTCTCCTTCTCCCCCTTCCCTCTCCTCCGACCCTTCCCTTCTTTTTATGGTTCTTTCCTTGTTTGCTCTCCCTACACCTTTTTTTCTTCTTTTTCTCCTTTCTCTCTCCCTCCCTCTTTCTCCCGGCCTTCTCCCTCCTTTCTTCTTCTCTTCCTTCCCTCTCTCTTCTTTTCCTCGCGACCTTCTCCTCCCCCTGCCCTTTCCTCTCTGGTAGTTAAGTGATTCTTTTTTGGGAATTCGGCACAAAGGAAAAAGAGAGCATACCTACTTCCTTTCTGGCGTCTGCTGCTGCTGGGTTTTTTTCCTTCCTCTTTTCCTTTTTCCCTCTCTCTCTCTTTCCCTCTCCTTCCTCCTGTCCTCTCCCCGTCCGCTCTTGCCTCCTGCTCCTGTCTCCTCCTCTTCTTCTCCCTCCCCCCGTCTGTTCTGTCTCTCTCTCCCTTTCCCTCTTCGTGTTCTCTCTCTGGGCCCCCCCTTTCCTTTCTCTTCCTTTTTTTTTCTTTTCTTTTTTTTGCTTTTCGTTTTTGTCTTTTCTCTTTTTTTCCTTCTTTGTCCTTTTCCTCCCTCCTCCCCCCTCTCCGCGCCTGTTGTCTTTTCTCTTTCTTTGCTTCTCAGTTCTCTTCTTCCTCGGCCGGGTTTTTGTGCGTCTTTGCTCTCGTCTCGCCGTGTATCTTCCTTGCCCCCTTTGCTTCTTCCCCCCGCCGCCTTTTCGGTGTCTTTTTTTTGGCTTCTTTCTCCTGTCGATCTTTTCTCTCGCTGTTTTTTTGGGGCGTGTCCTGGGCTGCGCTGTTTGCCTGGCGGTCTGGTCTGGTCTCCTTGGGTGGCTCTGCGTTCTGTGCTGCTCTTCCGTGCCTTCGCGCGTTTTTTCTTTGCCTGCCTTTTCCTCGGGCGTTCTTCTCTCTTGCCTCTCTCGCCTCTCCCCCTCTCGCCTGTTACTGTGGTCTGACTGCTTCGTTCTTGTTGCTGGGCTCGGGTTGTTGCTTGGTGTCTTGTGGGGGCCAGGCGGGGGGCGGTCCCCGGGTTAGTGGCGGATTCCCCGGGGGGGGGGGGGGGCGTGCCTGGGGGGCCTCATTCGGGGCCTCTGCGGGGGCCCCCGCCTCCTCCGCCACTGGTAGTCCCTCGATCCATCTTGGGGTGGACCGTTGTCCCCTCTCCTCCCTCGCTCGCGTCGGACGTCTGCGTCAAGGGGTCGCTCGTGCCCGCGGCCTGGTCGGGGTGGCATTGTTACTGTCGGGACACTGGGGGTGCGGGACATTGTCCCATCTCTTCTCTCTCTGTCGGCCATTTCTTGACCCCCTCTGTGATTTGGCGCTCGAGACAGGTGTCTCCCTCCGGCGGATCCTCGCTGCACAATGTTGCCATCTCCGCTTCGGCGCGCTGTCTCGCCCATGAGTTCGATCCCGCGTTCTCCTGTGACTGCGTGCTTGTGCTCTCACGTCTCTCCGGGTGGCTGCTGGGGATCTTCCCTCCAGGGCAGTGCACCCCTCGTCGCTCGGACGGATTGCGTCCACTCCTCACCAGACTCGCCGGCCTCACAGTCGCTCAGGGATGGGAGCACAGTCGAGGGGCGGCGTGGACGCCTCTCCGCCCACGTCTGTCCTGGTCCTCCTCGCATCCAGTGCCGTTTTGACCCACATTGTGTGGCGACCCTACGGCGCTCTCGTCGTCTCGTCGGTGCCTCTCGTCGGAGTGATGCGTCCTGTCGGCTTGCGGCGATTGCCTGAGTTTTGCGGGGGAGCGACAGAGACTCTCAACATTGGAGCGATCGTCGCCACGCGCGCTTCTCTCCACGTCGGACGGCGCCTTCCCCTCGTGACCCCCGCGTGCGCGCGGACGGGGGCGGAGATGCAGAACGCTGGTGGTCTCATCGCCCGATCGCTCGTTTCGGCCGACGTCGTGGCGATCGGCGACCGGTCTCATGATCCCGATCGCCTGGTGCGAGACCACGACATTCCCGACCACACAGCGCCTTCGAGGCACTCGTGGCCTCCTTCCTCGTGCACACGCAGAGAGGCTGACCTGACACAGGCTCCATGCGATCGGATCGCTCCAGACGGCCGCTGCGGCTCCGCCCGATCGCAGGACGACGGGGGGAACGACGGCGCGAGAGCCGTGCAATTATAACAAGATTTCGCAAAAAGGGGATATAAAGATGTAAAACAACAAAAACAAAAGTACAAACTCATCCACTCAACCGACATTGACTGCGAGCGGTCTGTTTTGCTCGTGGGGACGAACGCGAATAGCGGGTGGGCGCGAATTTTTGTGTTTGACACAGCGAATTTTAAAGCAAACGAGAGCGTGCTCCCATTCTACAACCACAATGATGCATAGATTTTATAATAGTCAGATGGCTTAAGGTTAAAATATTTACAGACTGGAAGAAAGCACCAAATTTGGCACACATGATCTTTTCGGTATACCAAACAAATTCAGAAGGGGTGCCACGTGATCCGCTTATCCGGGGGGGGAATGACAGCCATTTCAATCTTCGGGTATCTCAATTATCATGAAATCGAGGTTGGAAAGTCATAATGACCCATATCTGTGTTTTTTATTGGCAACTTGAGTAAAAATAGATAACATAACATCACTTTTTAGCTTATCTCGTCAGTTTGCAAAGTTCTAGGATGTTTACAATGCAGTCACGTGACAATCCCATGAGTCTTTGCATGAAAGTGAGACTGACAAATCAAACGTACCTCTTCATGCTTCTCATTGGCAAATTGAGTCAAAACGAACAAGAACATCACTGATTAGATAGTCTGGGTATTTTTAAAAGCACTTAAAGTGTTTGCAATAACTAAAGTTACGTGACAGTCCCACAAGTCTTTGCTTTCTTGCACATGATGTGTATCATCTACAGAGCATGTGGGATTCACAATTTGGACTTTCAATAAATAAAACGGTTTCCCTCCGCGTTTCCCACCACATTCCAAAACCACGCTGCATTAGTATTGGTATGAATTGATATAGTAGACTATGAAGTCGTCAGCGTGAAAACGAGGCTAACGTTAAAAAGGGTCCTCGATACCCTGATCATCTTAACACATTGACACCTAAAAAAAGCCCTAAGCCGCCCTGGACTTGTGTGCGCCTTTAATTAATTTTTGCTACTACTAACTTTAATAAAAGCCAAACAAGGCATCAAAACCCCAGATATATTGGGTTAATTCAGTTTGAAATCCGTACAAAACGCTTGGAAATTTGAGAGAAAAACTCAGAGGAAAATTTCCCTCTTGCATTCTTGGCTATTTCGTGGTACGAATTTCTCGGCTCGTTGACGTTTTCTCGGAAATTCTTGAAGTGAAAGAAAGCCAAGGCATAACTGACTAGAAAATGTCAAAACTGTTTTAAAATGCCTTTTTTTTTTCGAAAAACTCCAGGAGTCAGTAGGTTAATTAAAATTTAGAGTTTTTTAGATGAAAACAACAAGCAATGATTACACACTCCCTGTTCAGTCGCCGTTCATAATGTGACAAAAAAAGCTTTTAAACGTCATACATACGTTTTCAAGTTTAATACGTGGTAACAGTTGAACGGGATAATTGTTCACAATTCAGAATTTATAGACCAAGTTACAGGTGGTAATAATTACTGCAAAGTAAGCTTCAAGCAAAGACTTCTCCACAGATAGAGTCTGATTGTGTGTTGAGATCTGATTCTATTTCATCAATTTGCAAGGAAAAAACAGACAATTTGCTCAAGGCCTCTCTTGTTTGTGCTCAAGGCCTCTCTGATTTGCATTGATAGGGATGGCATTGTGTAGCTGCTACTGTATCCGTATCAGATGAAATTAAAACTATAGGCTTTGGGTATATTTGTTTCACATAATTTGAACATTAGCGGCCGGTTCAATGCAGCACAACACAAGTACATTCGTTCAACAACTGACTTGTGAAAAGTCAGATCAGAAATTGGTAAGAGCTCCAAATAAGAGTTCTGACGTGCATGACTGGAGCTTTTATTGACGCGAGATGCCGAGACACGAGGGCCATAAAATGTTGCGGGGACAAGATCATGTACTGATCACTAGAAGCTACTAGATATGTAGCGGAAAGAACATTAGTCAATATGTAATCACTTAAAAAATATAGCGGTGATATGTTTCAAAGTTCCTAGTGTGGATTTAATCTGGGCATGGCACATCACAAGTCTCTATCATGTCCCTGCCGCATTAAGTTTTCTACGCAGTTCGGTCAGCCTTGCAGTTTCACGTTTCACGTTTTTCATTTGTTGGCTGATAGGTCTTTCATAGATCCTGCGTACACTAGCAGCATTTTGTTCGCGGCCTGGTGCAGTTTATTTATTTACAGTACAATAAGTCGTCTTTCAAAATCAACCAGAAGATTTAGGGGTAACATAAAAACTGTAAAAAGGCTTGCGTAGCAGGCGCCTGTGTAGGTTTTGGGTGTTATAATTAAACAATTTTTTTAAAAGGAATGGGAATAAACTAAAAGAAACCCCTAAATTCTCAATCCCGCCAACTATGAAGTTATAATATGATTTGCATTGAATAAAGCAAAGACTCATGGGTTTGTTACATGACTCTGTATATTGCAAACACCTTTAATACTTTTCAAAATAACCGGACTAACTTATTAATGATGTTTCTAAATGTTTTAACTCAATTTTCCAATAAGAAGTACAAAGAGGAACATTTGATTTGTCAGCCTTATTTTCATGCAAAGACTCATGGGATTTCACGTGACTACGTTGTAAACATCCTTCAACTTTGTAAACTGCCGAGATTACCGAACTAAGTGATGTTTTTATGTATTTTGACTCAAGTTGTTGATAAAAATGCAGAAAGAAGTCATTTTGACTTTCCAGCCTCGTTTTCATGCTGTAAAAAGATACTCAGAAATTGAATCGGGTGTCATTCCCCCCCCCCCCCCCGGATGATCGGGTCACGTGGCACCCCTTCTAAATTTGTTTCTTACACCAAGAAGAAGAAGAACCTTTGGGCCAATTTTGGCGCTTTCTTCCACTCTGTAAACATTTCGCCTAAAAATGACCTTAAGCCACCTGACTATAAGAGAATGATTTTATAATAAATATATATATTTTGACCTGATTATTTATTTCTAGTTCTCTGATTGGCCCAAAACGGACATGTCATCAGCGAACATATCCTTCCCCCTCCCTTCCACTTCCTCATTTAGACCTTACGTCATAAATTGGCACGCATCGTTGCTAATGAAAATCGTTCTGTGATTTCCGGTATGCATTGACTAATCTTCTAGCAGATTGCATGATTTCCGAGAGTTCCCGTCGTGCAAGGTGCCTGGGTATCTTGTTATAAGCGCACAGCGAAATTAACATGTCTGGATTGTGCTCCAGGTATGATAGTCTTTATTTTAAATAACACATACTAAAACAATTATTATTTTTTGTTTCAGTTTATAAACCGTTTCAAGAGATTAACCGAATCTATAATATTGTTTTATTTCACAATATCTTTCTAATGAAGACTGTGTTACTGTTTAAATTTTGTACAGCTATAAATTGCAATTACTCTGCCGTTAGTCACAACTGAAAACAAACACCATTTATAATTTTCAATGAACAGGTAGTTGAACTTAGTTGGAAATCCTGTCCCCCATTTCAAGAGTTTACCGGTTGAATGAATAACTGCCGATGTACGAGTAACTTTGTTAGTCAGCTGCAAATATGATTTACCACACCAAATAGATATCTACTCATGAGCGAAAACTATACCCTATATTTTTTTCAGTGATATACTACAAACCTAATGTCAACCACTAATAACCAATATAAACCTTAATTCCTTGTTAACAATGACACTATTCTCTGCCTGACCGTGTGCAAAGATACTCATACATATAAACATTTTTTTTAAAAAATGGTATGTACGTGCTGGTGACTCCCAAAATAGATTTACACTCCCGTTTATAAAATGCCAATCAAACCTCTGAAATCTTGTAAGAAACTCATGGTTCATTTTCCAGTTACTGTGTACTTAATCAAAGAAGAATACATCTTCTGTAAGTTATTATTTCAGAGAAAAAGAAGCTACAGTCCTAATCTACCTGGCTGCGGATATATTAAACCAATAATGAATACCGTAACAGCTCTTTAAGCCCTAAGGGTTTTTTTTGTTTTCGAGACCTTTTGAGGTGGGGAGGGAACTAATTACAGAAATATGGGGGCTTAATTCAAACCACAAATCAGTCTGAGAATACATAAAGTGCGCATTCGTAAGTATTAATGCTGTTTAGTGACACATTATCACAGAGTTACAAAAAAAGTAAATGTGATGGATTAATTACGTGAAATGTGTAAAGTGACCTCGCTTTCGTGTTCATAAATTGTCATGAGCAACCTTCGAGGATAGGGGGTATTGGAGAGGGGGCTTAAAAGAGCTTTTACAGTAATCAAAAATAGGCCTTATGCGTGATAACGTCATATACTCAAAATTCACCACCAAGCCTCGTTTACGCGAATTATTCACAACTCCGTGCCGCCTTTAGGCAGTTTTCACGTGGGTATTCTTTTCATCTTTGCTGTTTTGGGAACTAGTTCATGAAAAAATTTGCAAGTTTGCACTTCGAAAGCGAGGCTTGGTGGTGAAACTAGCCAGTCTGACGTAAACATGCATAAGGGCTATTGACATAAAACTTGAATTTCACGTCCACAACATTCCACCCGTTCCCTCCCTGCCGTCTCCGCCCTTGTGCTAGATTACCAAATAAGGTTAAAAAAGTAAGATTACTTATGAACGTTATGAATGGTAACCCTAGAGTAATACGTTTTAATGGAATAAATACACAGTTTTATAATTCTGTGGTTAAAGGACCATTTGATTGACAGTTACTGTTAACAAATGAAACTGCAGTCTCGCTGTCCCGTTCTTTGTCCGAGTCACTCGACTCAATCCCACTCTCTAAATAACACGATGTTTTGGTCAGGTACCTCAGAATAAGACGGCGAATCACCTCTCGTCTCTAAAATAGCATTGATAAAAAGACAGCAAAACCTTTCAATATTGAATTACAGAAGGCATTAAGCAGGTAGGGAGTCCAATTTATCCTTTTTAAAAAAATGAAATGCCAAACGAAATATTAAAATAAACCTCTACTGCTTATGTGACTGGTAGAAACTAGTGAATCTCGTTGTAGCCTCGAGATTACTTTTCAAGCCAAAAAGAAAATTACACGCAGTTTTCATATGATTGTCTTTCGCATATTCCCTACGTCATCTACTCCATATACGGGATATTAGAACCTACAATTGACCTGCTCCTAAAGTATGAAGGCTTTATAGCTCAGTTGGTAGAGCGACGCTCTCGACGGCATCGTAGAGGTCATGGCTCGGGATCCCTTTAGGTTAGGTTAAGTCAGGTTAGGTTAGGTTAGTTTAGGTTAGGTTAGGTTAGGTTAGGTTAGGTTAGGTTAGGTTAGGTTAGGTTAGGTTAGGTTAGGTTAGGTTAGGTTAGGTTAGGTTAGGTAAGTTAGGTTAGGTTAGGTTAGGTTAGGTTAGGTTAGCTTAGGTTAGGTTAGGTTAGCTTAGGTTAGGTTAGGTTAGGTTAGGTTAGGTTGTAATGACAGATCTTACCTCCTTTTCGTCAATCCTTCTTACTTTCCAAGTTGCTTTCGGCTTCCCCTTGACTAAACTTGAAAAACAAAACAGCTTCGTTGAGAGTAGATTTAGGTTTCAGTGCATTAACGTCATAGAATGGAACTTTCTGATAGTACTGAACAGTGTTTTTTTGTCCTAACAAAAACAGATTTTACGAAGGACATGACATGGGATTGATTATAGGTTCCTGTCGATAACAATACCAGCAAGCTTTTAGTTTTTCTAAAAGCGTCTTTTTTAGTAGTACTCCAAAGATATTAAATCAGACTCAAGGGATGAAATATCCGGTCCAGAACATACAATAATTCAAAAAGCAATCTGATTGATTGATTGATTGATTGATTGATTGTTTGATTGATTGATTGATTGATTGATTGATTGATTGCTTGCTTGCTTGCTTGCTTGCTTGCTTGCTTGCTTGCTTGATTGATTGATTGATTGATTGATTGATTGATTGATTGCTTGCTTGCTTGCTTGCTTGTTTGCTTGCTTGCTTGCTTGATTGATTGATTGATTGATTGATTGATTGATTGATTGATTGATTGATTGATTGATTGATTGACGGACGGACGGACGGACGGATAGATTGATGGATGGATGGATGGATGGATGGACTGATTGATTGATTGATTGATTGTTCCTATCCTAGTCGTGTAATGAAGTAATCTACTAGACTGCATTTTGTTTAAAGGTTTGTTTTTATAAAGTTTTTTTGCCTCCAATATGAATTGCAATTTCAACAACATATTGATATCACATTAATTAGTAATTTGCAAGGTCCTGCAAGAAATCATAAAACGAAACCAACTTACCAAGTTTCTTTTGAACAGCAGGCTGCGACAAGACGCTTGATAAGCCAGATCAATGGCAGCAACAGGTACAGAAGATTGAATGGCGGTGGAAGAACGCTTTCCTTGTAAACCCAGCTTAACCACAGTTTTGTCCTGGTGAATTTCCACTCAGTGTCCAAGTTGGCCTATCAAAAGTGATCACGATGAGAAAAAAACCAATACCAATACTTGTTATTACTACAAGGGATGGTCCAAAACCGTCTTATGGCTTTCTAGACTTGTAGTCGCAGGCCAAGAGTGCAGAGTACTCAAAACCAGAATGGGAAAAGAGAGAGAATTGTAAAAGTACAAGTGGTACTCACCGTAATCCGAGCGTAAGATTCGTTGAGCATTGCAATCAGCATGTTAAGAGCCACCAGAACCACCACAATGTTAAACGCACCAAATAAGGTCATTCCTGTTCTCCATATCGCTTCATATTCTTCATCTTCAATTTTAAATTTTTCATGGTCTATCTGACCAAACAGTGACCAAAAGATTGCCGTCACACTGTTTGCAAACCTGCATAATAGAAAGATAGCAACTTGTATGGTCACTAGCTACAAACCAAAATTGTTGAGTTATTTCTCATCTAGAAAGCATGAAGCAACTTTATCATCATAAAGGAGGCAAGCGTGCTATCTCGCTATCGTGTAAACTAGCTATCTCGCAGAGATATGAAGCTAAGTGCATGACCACTGTAAACAACATTTTTTTTATAAACGGCGTTTTCAAGAAGCCAAGCCAGCTTCAGGTTTTTGATTACGGGGACACTGCAAGGACTTTTTCCACCGCCTTTCTCAGACACCCATCCCTATAAGAAGCTTAGCAGACAGATACACAGATACACATTTCTACAAAGAAAGTGCATGGTCAGTGAACAAAACTAATTATTCGGTGATATCCTCATTTTGGAGTTATTCTCTAAAAACTTAAGCGCTTCGTTCCAAGACAGACGAATTTTGACGGTAGTTGGTATCAGAGTTTGCCCTTCTCGTGTATTGCCCGCCAGGCTCACGTGAACTAAATGGCGAGCATGAGCCCTATAGAAATTAGTCCCTTATATCGGTAAAATAAACAGTAAGAATTTTAAGATTGACGAGAAAATCTGTAATACTTACCTTTCTAAACGCAGAGGATCTGTTTTATTTGTTCCAGTTGGATTTATCAGGTGACTGGTCTTCTCATACTGCAAATAAAGCTTAGTAAAACTGACAACAAACGCGAGAAAGACGAAAGAGAAATAAAAGAAAAACTTCATTACATCTAATAACATTTGTATGAATGCCTGTAATAATGGCCCGATAGAGTAGGTTGCTTGAGCAAATGAGAAATTCTGAACAAATGCCAGAAGAATTGCCACGGCGAGGAAGCAATCGGAAGTCAACACAATCGTGTATGACAGATGTTGGGTATTGTTTTGCTTCGTCATGGAGTCCAGTTTATCCTTTAGCGCTAAGCGGCCTGCCCACCAAAACACGTAATGAAGAAGAAATAAGGTCACTGTGGCTACAGCCAGGTAGTTCCATTTGTTAGAAAAGAAGCGATTTCGTCGTTGTAGGTAAACTTCTTTAATGATATCCACAAATTGCCCAAGCACAAATAAGAGGATCACCCAATCTGTGAAGAAACCAAAGTACGTGTAAGAACATGAACATAACATACAACAACTTACAAAACATATATAGATTAAGCCAAGCCTAAAAGCGGAGCTCCACACTTATTTTCTGGTTCTTAAAATAAATTTTGTGAAAAAACTGTTATTGAAGCTATTTAACGTATACTACTCAAGAAAGATTCCTTGCCGAAATAAATCGTTTACCCTAATTGTAGAAATTGCAAAATTGTAAAAATCATGCCATTACCCTAAACAAAAATGTAAGATTTAAGCCCGCGATACAATGGAAAAAGTAACCTGGTCAGCGGTCAGCTTCAAAAAAACACATAACCTTGATGAGCTGAACACCTGAGCGGTATGGTCATATGACACTGGTCAGCGGATACCTTGTTTTGACAGCTGTCAATTGACCATAACATGGATGTCCAATATCAAACATACAAGCCGACGTTAACCTAACGTTCGTTGGGGTATGATAAGATGACATTCCCCTCCCCTCTCTCAAGTTGCCTTGCGACTCCCCTCTCCCTCCCAGAGAGTCTCTACGGGATGGCGTACGCTCACTCGATAACCAAACTTTTTCGGCCTCGTGGGTTTACCAAATTTCCTTACCCATGGTGCTTCGCGCGTTGGAGCTCCGCTATTGTTCTGCCTAACAATTGCGCGGCCTATACGGCTTGGAGGTAGAAAAAAATCTTAACAAACATTAAAATCGTGCATTCTTTTGTACTCACCAATATTTATATTTTCCAGAAAGCTACTCTGGGGATGTTGGAACGAATTCAAAACAAGCATGAAAAGAAAGGTTTGATAAGAACCGCAGTGGATTATGAATTTTATACAAGGAGAATAGAACATTCTAGCCATATTGTGTGTAGGAAGAAAGTTTTCGTAAAAGAGCCAAGCCAAGAAGAGTAAAGGAAACAAAGGAAATGCCATCAGCACTACAAACTGTTTCCATGAACTTTTCTCCAGGAATGGGACGCGTCTGTAGATTTCTGAATTTAAAACAAGCTGGCTGTAAGGATGACTAACGAACTGCAAGTTAATAACAAAATAGGAATTGTTGTTACGCAGCGGTTTGTTCAATCTTACACCACAAGGCGATTCTTACACCACAATTTCTACAAGGACATCAAAGTGAATTTAAAAACCTACCTTTTCATTTCTTGTGACGATGGCAAACTCCAGAATGTTCAAAAATTCTCCCTCCATGTCAGGCAGAATTCTTTCTTCGTTGTGCATCTCCATAACGCATCTTATCTCTTTCATCGACCGGCATTCATTTAATACTGCTACAGCAAACTCTTTACAGCCATCACTAAGATCCAAATACTCTTTTCTAAACTCGTACTCTTGCTCTGCCATGTCACACAACTCTTTGTTAAGAACACATGCACGATAAACGGGATCTGGGCCACTGAGTGAGTTCTGAAGAAAAGACGCAGCAATGTACACTGGGCTTGCAAGTGCTCGGTATCGGTTTAAACGGAACACAGCAGATCCTAGCTTCTCGCTTACCACTCTGTGAGGACGTTGGAAATCAGTTTGCGAGTCGCAGATGGTGAACCCGTGCTCAAGCAAAAGCTTAACAATTTGGAAATTCTGTAAACAGGCCGCGAGGATCAATGGTGTGATGTATAGTTCGCGATTTGAATAGTCCACTACACATGGAGACCCTGGGTGCACTAGTACTGATGGAGTTTTGTGAAATTGCAGCAAAATTTTCACGTTTTTCTCGTTGCTTTCGCGTACTGCATGCAACAAAGCGAGTTCCAAGTCGGCTCCACCGCTCAGCAACAATGTAATCATGTCATTGCGAACAGACCCATCTTCTAACTCTCCTGCCAATTGCAATACTGTTTTCCCAGAGTTGCACACACAATTAAGGTCGCATTCTGGCCGAGAAACACTTAGAGCGTTCCTGACTTGCTCCAGATCTCCTTTCTTTATCGCATCGAAAATCTTTCTTTCCATATTACGTATTGGCTGTGAATTAGCAATATCTACTGTTAAATGTAGTTCTGTCGCTTCCATTGGAATTGCCGTATGGTAATGACAATCTTGCGAATGTTTTAAATCTTGTTTGTTGATTGCTAATCTTTGTCTTTTAGAAGTGGTTGGCGACCCCAAAATCTTCTTTCAACAATGTTTACATAAATTCTTAGTTCAATCCCGATATCAGCCCTAAATATTTAACATCCACATGTTAATAAGCTTTTGTTCGTATGGAAAAAAATTCAAATGTCCAGTTTGGCTGGACAATTTGAGGCAGGTGGTATATTAAATATACATGTTATTTTGAATTGTTCAGGTCGAGTGAATGCCACCCTTAAGTACCCCGAGATGTATCATAAAGTACTACCATAAGCCGAATTACTGGCGTGAGTTTCAATTTACGTCTGATTCACGCTAGCGACATAACGACATAACGGTAAAAAAACGCAAAAAACGTCCCGTTAATATTTTATGTCACCAGTGTGAACAGGACGACATAACAACATAACAAAAACATCATGACATGACCATAACAACATAAGAAAAAATATTGAATATCTTTTCTTTATGTCGTTATGTCCATGTTGTAGGCCTTATAAGAAAAAAAGAAAAAAGGTTTGTTTGCACAAACCTTGTGTCTTCAAGGATTATCTGGGGTTCAGTTTCTTGTATATATGAAAGACTACCACACACCATGCAGGAAAGGATTAAAGGGCATTGAAACCATTATTAAAAGTTCAAGCAAGCAAACCGTGTACGATCTCCTACCGGTATACGTTGGATCAACTGAGTGATCTAATCGGTTTGACACATAGAAAACTGAAATTGAAAAAGCAGAGACCGATACAACGTAGAATGAGAGAATTAGTCTTGTACTATATTTCGGCTGGCCAAACCAGCCTTCTTCTTCATTCAAACCATGCTAGCGGGTGTGAATGGATTGTAATTATGTTTAACCAACATTCGAGAAAATTTCAGTTCAAAGATTCGAAGATTCGAAGTTTGTTTTTTAAGGTGTCAATGCTGGAACTGATAAACACAATGTCGTACTGTTCAACCACTCTTTTAATACCAAGTTTTGAACATGAGTGCCATAATACCCATTATTAAGTGCACCATAAAAAAAATTAATATGTCTTCAAAATAGTTCATTCCGGACGTCTTAAGCACATTTTCAATAGACACCATTTAATTTTTCCTAAGACGTCCCTCTTCAACGGTGTTTTTTGGCTCCAATACAATGTTGTTGACTGTTGTCAGCAACCATCATCTCTTCTTGGTAAATCGTCCAATATTGCAAAACCTAGAAAACGACTCAAAAACTAAATATTACTTACATATCTTCCATTGAAACTGTTTATCCGATGTTTTTAAATACAAACTGTAGTTAAAACCAATTTAAGTAACATTAATTTCTCTTGTTATAGAGTGTATGGCTGAACCTTCAAGTATTATAAGGTCTCGTAAAATGCCGCGATTTCGTATCTTAAGCATTTTTTGATGTTTGCATGCTATATAAGCAGGTTTGCTAGCCTATAATTTGACAGCCAATAAACCAATCCGAAATAACAAAAATCTTCCAGTGATTAATTATATGTTTTGTTACTTTAAAGAAGATACGTTACGAATGGTGCATCTTGAAAAAACTGTTTTTTTTTAAGTTTGACAGGTTCGTAATCCGTCTTAAGACGGGAGAGCCATAAATTTCAACCGCGGGCCCACATTAGCATAAATTCGAAAAATTTGAAAAAAATTCACAGCATAGCCCTAGGTAAACTATAACTATAAATATATATTTTACTTTGATTCGATGAATATTTTAGGCGTACGGAAGTGATCTTGATTTTGCATCTCTCGGAAGCGGTTTCAGGGGTCTGATACCGCACACTTCAAACACCTCAATTTCAAAATTAAAACGATCTCTTTCGAAACAACAAATACATCATCTAAAAGAATAGATAATTATACACATTTTGAATGGTTATTTTCTAAGTTTGAATCAATATTAAATATTTGGGAGATTTTTAATTCTTTACATCATTTTGAGACATTTCACGCAAGGCAAAATTGACAAAATTCAGCGCCTAAAATCATTGCCTGGTACATAAGCTAAGGTATAAAAACGTATACCACGTGAAAGAGCATTGTTTCTTCTTTGAAAATCCGTTTTCAAAACCACGGGCTACTAAAAAGACGATTTTTAACGGCCCGAAATGCAAGTAGTACTTTCGTGAAATTTGAGCTTCGCCGTAACGGCTTCGCGATGCTTGAAACTCACAAAGAATAACAAATAAACATATTTAAACAATACAGTTTTAATAATACTTGTCAACAGGTACCAGAACATACTCGCAAGACTATTTGGCGTGGTGTTGTATCATTTCTAGGAAATAAGAAACCATTTTAGCCGTTTTATTTGACCTCTATTTCCAAAGTAACAGAAAGCAAACACAGGTCACGTAGCGTTTGTTAAGGTCAAAGCACCCTTTATCAGATCAAATTGTAATCAATGAATTTCATTTGTAACACAGATAACAAAAGCTACAATCAATTAATGTTCATACCTTATAATAAGTAGTCAAAGCACCCTGGAAACTTTAAAAAATCCAATCGAAGCCCATCGAAAACAACATCTACTCTTCGCTGGTTTGATTCAACTGTGCTTATCGTTAGCTTGCGTTACATAATGGATAGACCGCTGACAAGCTGTTATATTTTGCGGGCTTGATTCTACAGAAGGACGTTTATCCGTCCTTTACAGTCTATTAAATATTTTATTATTGTTGTTAGTGACCCCTTTTACCCTAAATGTTTGTTAAGTAAACTAAAGCGTGACCTTAACTCGGGTGACTTTCAACAGATGCCACTTAGGAACGAACCTTTATTTTCTTAGGGAGGGGGAGGGGTGGACATAAGCCAAATAAATTGCTGCAGAGTAAAACCGGCTGAAATAATCGTGCAAGAAAGCCAAAAAATTAATTTCGTTAAATGAAAATGAAACATGTGAAAAATAAACATCTAGCTCAGCAAAAATTACCCCTCCCGTCTCCCATCTTCTCAAAAAATAATGGTTTTTAGTTCACTTATCTAAATACATCTCCTGTTGTGTCATTTGGTTTTACTATCTTTCTGTAATATTCATTGTTATTGGCTATTCCTTTATTTGAAAATATATCCTTTACTCTACAACTTCAAGATGAACTAAATGGGTCAAGTTATTATTAAGCAATTTATCAATTAGTTTTTGCTATATTTATAGTAAATATTGAGTTAAGTATGAAAAACGTTTTTTCGACAAAAGTAGCCCTCTGCAGGTATTGTGTAACCTTAAAGCAGCTCTCCAATCAGTTGCAATAGTCAACATTTAAATCTTAAACTCTCGTGCAAGAACACGACCCAACAATATCTGAAATGAAACTAATGTAAGGCGCTTTTCGCTTTGATGATTGGGCCTCGATGTCCATGTTGTAGAAATCGCAGATTGACCGCAGTTGTGCAACACTGAGTTTGGTCAGCTTGTTACTAGTATACAAGGAACATATCATATTAAGTGTGTCATACACGATGGGATGAACCAGTTGGCACTGGTCTAGGATGGATGCACGAGCAGAGGTAAAGGCTTCTTCCTCTTAGGCCGCCAGAAGGTCGTTATCATCGGTTACATGAGCTGACCGAGATGTCGCGTGTTTCAATTTTGCAGCGGTACGCGAGAAGTATCCCTGAATCTGCTGCGCAGTTAGGAACTCGTCAACCTGAAAGAGCCGCTGACCATTTTCCTTCCTTGCGTATCGCATGTCCCGAGATACTTTTTCAGGGTCGGATTTGTGGCCAGTCTCCTACCCGATCTGGAACTTAGCATCCAGGTACTGGCGCTGATTGTCGTTAAAACGGCTGGCCTTTTTTGAAACTTTTAGAGCCCAGCCTTGCTCTAGGGGGGCCTCTGGGCACTCTTCATGATCAGTTGTCGTCGGGACAGCTAGTGTTGGCTGAAGGGAACAACCCTCTTAAATCTTTTTAGCGTACGCCAATACTGCCTGGTCAAAAAGGGTGTGCTTCTCAGAAACGAGTTTGCACTTTCCGAACAGCAAATGGCGCTCAAGGTTGTAGTACTTTTGATAGGTGCAGATGCACCCATCCACAGGACACGACAACAGCCCACTGCTTGCACCTTCCTCTTCTTCATCTCCGTCCTCGTCTTCTTCTTCATCCAAGTGTTCGGTCATGGCTCAAGCATCCTGAAATTACAAGTGCAGCACTAAGGCAAGATAACGCTGGGTGCTATCACAGTGCAGCCATACTGTCAGCATGCCGTCTGATGGGAGAGGCGACGGGGATTGATGTAAAAAGAGTCGACTTCAGTGACCCTCAGGGAGGTAAAGGGCCTTGTGACAGGAAAGCCGCTTCCATCAAGGCTTATGTGCGATGATACATCAACCAGGGCCACGACGTGGTAACGGCGCGCGACTTCAAAGAAGCCATTTTGTCTCACGGGGGCATGGGTGCTGTGCGGGTCGTCCAAGTTACCGATGCTACCAACAAGCCACAGCAAGAGGTTCCAGGCCGCTGAGAGGGTATAAGCAGCTTAAACAATTTCCTCTACCAAGAGGACTGTGTCACAGTATGGAAGGCATGCAACATTGGAGAGGGAAAGAATATACCATGGTCTCAATTACAAGGTTATAGTTACAACAACAACATACATGCATATCTTATATTAGTTATATACCTCTATTCTGATATTTTCACTACTGTGTTAAGAAAAAGTCAAGGGAAAAAGTAAATCGGAAAAAAACTATTTAATGATGGGCAATCCGATTTCTTGTCTTTTTTTATTTTCAACATCTTATTCTTACTTGGATGAAACTCCCATCTTACCAGTAAAATATTAAATAAAAAAATAAATAAGATAAGATAAAATATATAAACAAATAATTTGAAGAGTCTTCCCTACTATTTTGTTTCATTTGTACATTACTATGTTATTCTTTTACTTTTTTCTAATATTTTTTTCTGGTCCATTATTCAGTTCCTGTAAGGTTACCAGATGTGTGTAAGGCTGAGGTGTCTAAAGGAGACTTTGTGGTATGCTCTAAAGAAAGGCGCGTACCTGCCGAACGAGCCATGATCGAACACTTGGATGAAGAAGAAGACGAGGACGGAGATGAAGAAGAGGAAGGTGCAAGCAGTGGGCTGTTGTCGTGTCCTGTGGATGGGTGCATCTGCACCTATCAAAAGTACTACAACCTTGAGCGCCATTTGCTGTTCGGAAAGTGCAAACTCGTTTCTGAGAAGCACACCCTTTTTGACCAGGCAGTATTGGCGTACGCTAAAAAGATTTAAGAGGGTTGTTCCCTTCAGCCAACACTAGCTGTCCCGACGACAACTGCTCATGAAGAGTGCCCAGAGGCCCCCCTAGAGCAAGGCTGGGCTCTAAAAGTTTCAAAAAATGCCAGCCGTTTTAACGACAATCAGCGCCAGTACCTGGATGCTAAGTTCCAGATCGGGTAGGAGACTGGCCACAAATCCGACCCTGAAAAAGTATCTCGGGACATGCGATACGCAAGGAAGGAAAATGGTCAGCGGCTCTTTCAGGTTGACGAGTTCCTAACTGCGCAGCAGATTCAGGGATACTTCTCGCGTACCGCTGCAAAATTGAAACACGCATTTCAGATATTGTTGGGTCGTGTTCTTGCACGAGGGTTTAAGATTTAAATGTTGACTATTGCAACTGATTGGAGAGCTGCTTTAAGGTTACACAATACCTGCAGAGGGCTACTTTTGTCGAAAAAACGTTTTTCATACTTAACTCAATATTTACTATAAATATAGCAAAAACTAATTGATAAATTGCTTAATAATAACTTGACCCATTTTAATAGTTCATCTTGAAGTTGTAGAGTAAAGGATATATTTTCAAATAAAGGAATAGCCAATAACAATGAATATTACAGAAAGATAGTAAAACCAAATGACACAACAGGAGATGTATTTAGATAAGTGAGCTAAAAACCATTATTTTTTGAGAAGATGGGAGACGGGAGGGGTAATTTTTGCTGAGCTAGATGTTTATTTTTCACATGTTTCATTTTCATTTAACGAAATTAATTTTTTGGCTTTCTTGCACGATTATTTCAGCCGGTTTTACTCTGCAGCAATTTATTTGGCTTATGTCCACCCCTCCCCCTCCCTAAGAAAATAAAGGTTCGTTCCTAAGTGGCATCTGTTGAAAGTCACCCGAGTTAAGGTCACGCTTTAGCTTACTTAACAAACATTTAGGGTAAAAGGGGTCACTAACAACAATAATAAAATATTTAATAGACTGTAAAGGACGGATAAACGTCCTTCTGTAGAATCAAGCCCGCAAAATATAACAGCTTGTCAGCGGTCTATCCATTATGTAACGCAAGCTAACGATAAGCACAGTTGAATCAAACCAGCGAAGAATAGATGTTGTTTTCGATGGGCTTCGATTGGATTTTTTAAAGTTTCCAGGGTGCTTTGACTACTTATTATAAGGTATGAACATTAATTGATTGTAGCTCTTGTTATCTGTGTTACAAATGAAATTCATTGATTACAATTTGATCTGATAAAGGGTGCTTTGACCTTAACAAACGCTACGTGACCTGTGTTTGCTTTCTGTTACTTTGGAACTCGAGGTCAAATAAAACGGCTAAAATGGTTTCTTATTTCTTAGAAATGATACAACACCACGCCAAATAGTCTCGCGAGTATGTTCTGGTACCTGTTGACAAGTATTATTAAAACTGTATTGTTTAAATATGTTTATTTGTTATTCTTTGTGAGTTTCAAGCATCGCGAAGCCGTTACGGCGAAGCTCAATTTCACGAAAGTACTACTTGCATTTCGGGCCGTTAAAAATCGTCTTTTTAGTAGCCCGTGGTTTTGAAAACGGATTTTCAAAGAAGAAACAATGCTCTTTCACGTGGTATACGTTTTTATACCTTAGCTTATGTACCAGGCAATGATTTTAGGCGCTGAATTTTGTCAATTTTGCCTTGCGTGAAATGTCTCAAAATGATGTAAAGAATTAAAAATCTCCCAAATATTTAATATTGATTCAAACTTAGAAAATAACCATTCAAAATGTGTATAATTATCTATTCTTTTAGATGATGTATTTGTTGTTTCGAAAGAGATCGTTTTAATTTTGAAATTGAGGTGTTTGAAGTGTGCGGTATCAGACCCCTGAAACCGCTTCCGAGAGATGCAAAATCAAGATCACTTCCGTACGCCTAAAATATTCATCGAATCGAAGTAAAATATATATTTATAGTTATAGTTTACCTAGGGCTATGCTGTGAATTTTTTTTTAATTTTTCGAATTTATGCTAATGTGGGCCCGCGGTTGAAATTTATGGCTCTCCCGTCTTAATAATTCTCAGTCTGAACCATCGTTGGTTATGTCTGGTTTACCGTTACATCTTTGGCGTTTTTCAATCTTAAAAAACTATTATTTTCAGAGTACATTTAATTAAAAAGTAATTTAGTACATCAGCAAAAAGACTGAAAATATCGTTAAATTAAGTTCTCTTTCAGATTCTCTTCTGACCTCTTCGGAATTGGTTTCAAACAGACACAACGGTCCATGCTTAATAATCCTGCAACACTCCATGACTGATAACTAAATATAACAACAATATAACTACAACTACCAAAACAAACCCAAACAGACTTGTTGTCTCGCAAAATAATTCGTAGTCATACTTCATGCTAACAGAAGACACTTTTTGAGAAATGTGCCAGTTCTTTTAATTATCGTAATCCCGAGGTTTATGTGCGTTGGGCTTGCTAAAGTAAGTTTGTGTAAGCATTGCATTGGTTTATGAGAAAAATATTTACGCAGATATGTGACATTAAATACTATCTCAAAGTGTATTGGTTTAGCTGTTTAAAAACGTTTGTGTTTCCATGACATTGGCAAGGAAGGAATAAAGTTTATTTCCAGCTTGATGATTTCAATGTCCTCAATTAATCACCACGTATATACTCAAGATCATACAATGCCTTTTTGTTTCCTTTTTGCCTTCTAATCAATTTCCTAAACGCCACCTACGCAGTCGTATGGCCAAAATCTGAAACAAAAATATTCGTAGTTCTTGTGTAGTATTTCAGCAATCAATTTAATTCCCATTGAATTCAAAGTCAATTTTATACATATTTATCGAGACACCGGTGTTTCTAGCTTGCAAGTCAGTATTGAGGAAGTTTACGCAGTTTTGTTACGGTTTGTTTCATTCGTGATTCGTGATTAGAATATCGCCGTGTTCACAGCCATATCAACACGTTACTGAGTCGATTCTATTTGAAAACTTGCTATTTTAAAAATAAAAACATTGTCGAACTTACGTAGGAAAAATAAAACAACAAAATTACGTGAAAAGAGAGATGTGATGGGACATTAACTGAAAAGGTAGCTGAAGATGATTTTAAAACAACAGTTGTTTCGAAAATGTACAATCCAGATCCAGATGAAACGTATAACAAATATTTA
Organism: Oculina patagonica; assembly: GCF_052425735.1. Lineage (NCBI taxonomy): Eukaryota > Metazoa > Cnidaria > Anthozoa > Scleractinia > Oculinidae > Oculina > Oculina patagonica. The sequence continues at coordinate 35,227,277 of NC_135758.1, read as the reverse complement.
AGAGTTTTGACGCAAACACAAGGTTAAATTATTTAGAAAATAGACAAATTTATGTAACTGTTTTTATCCGCTGATTGCCTGGAGTTGACTGTTAACGTAAGCCCTATGATGCCTTAAAGGGCCGTACATCTTTTTAAGCCTTTTGAAAGAGGGCTCTAATGAAATTCACTAAACCAGCCAGTAAATATGAAGTTGCCTAATGTTCATTAATGTTACGTTTCTTCACACGAACTATAAAAACTATAAAAACAACAAAAAATGGTAATTGCCATCAAATTATTTTTATTTTGTAAAAATCACTTACACTTAGTATTTGCTAGTTTTGGACTTTCGAGTTTTTAACGTTTTTTTCACTTCATATTTCTCATTTTATGTTTGATTTCTTGGCGGTTGAACAAAGACCTGTACATGAGATATCAAGAACTAAAACAGGAATAGTTTGGTTACTGATTATTGGTTTAAATACAAATGTTTTATTTTGTACATTATACATCAATGTTAACATGTCTTGAAAATAGTTCATTTTGGACGTCTTTGGCAAGTTTTGACTACTGAAGTCATTTTTTTTCTATGAAGTAGAAGTCTCTCTTCAACGTCGTTCGTGGACTCCAATAACATGTTGCTGACTGTTGATCAGTTTCTCTTCTTGGGAAGTCTTCCAATATGGCCAAACCTTGAAAACGAAATGAAAGTATTTCTTACATATCACAACTTTAAAACATTTTGTTCAAATTACATTATCTGATATTTTTCAATCAAAACTCAGTTAAAATCAGGTTTTGCTAAACCGTATAAGGATATCACAACGCTGTCACTATGTATCCGAAGCATTTTTAATGTGCGTTTGCCATTCCAAGCAGTTTTGTTAGACTACCTATATACTGCGACAGCCAACAGGACAATGCAAAAAAAATCCAAAATCTTCCAGTTACTTATATATTTTGTAACTTTAAATTTATTATTTATAAACATGGTTCTTACCTCACAATTCTTCTCTTCGTTTTCCTCAGGAATTGGTTTCGTGCAAATACAACTGTCTATAATTAATCCTCCAACACTCGACGACTGACAATTTCTTCGATATGAACGCGTCCGCACCATAAAGAATATAACAACAACTACCAAAACAGCACCAAACAGACTTGTTGTCTCGGAAAATATTTCGTAGCGAAGGTTAAAGTTCATACTAACAGAAGTCATCTTTCAGAAATAGGACGGTACTTCTAGTTATCCTGGTCCCGCCGAGTTTGTGTGCCACGTCGGGCTTGCTCTAGTAAGTTTTTGTAAGCTTCTTATAAGAAAAATACTTACAAGCAAGATGGGTCATTGTTATTTTTTACCATTGCAAATTCTGCAACGTGATAGGTGACTTTAGTTACTATCTCAATGTGTATTGGTTTAACTATTTAAAAACATTCGTGTTTCCATGACATTGACAGGGAATTAAGAAATACAGTTTATTACCAATTTGATGACTTAAGCTTCTTCCGTTAATCACCTCACTGGACAATATGATTATATATGTAGTTTTTGTTTCCTTTTATATTTTGCTTTCTAATCAATTTTTAAAGCGCCACCCACGCAGTGCTATGGCCAAATTTAGAAACAAAACTAGTTCGCATGTAGTTTTTCTATGCACAATCAGTTTCTCACTGAATTCAAAGTCAGATTTACAGACATTTTCAAGAACTGTGTTTCTAATTTAAATTTACGCAGTTTTGCTTCATTTCATTGTTTCACTCCTGATTCGTGATTAACTAATTATATCGTGCTCACCGCCAAATCCACGCATAACAGTCGATTCTATTTGAACAAACGTGCTATTTTTAAAGAAAGCATTGTCGTATTAACGTGGGAGTGATAAAACATGGAATAACAACAAATCATCTTTACGTGAAACATGCGACTGTTGAAACATCAACAAAATGGGTAACTTAATTATTGAAAAAAAAATTGTCTCGAACTGGTGTACAATCAAAGTAGATGAAGACGTACAATAAATTATTGACGTGTTTAGACGCGGAAAATCGTTAAAATTATTTAAGAAATATAGATAAATACATTGATAAATAAATACATAAATACATTACATTCCCGATCTTTATGCCTTGATTGTTTCAGAGAGTAAACTATTAACGAAAAAGCTCAACAAAGCCCCGGGGAAGGTCTTATATCCCTTTCAAGTATTTTTGAAAGGGGGGTTTAATCAATCTTGAATCACAAGCTAGTGTTAATATAAATAGATGTAGCCGTTCAATGTTTAATGATCTTGACTAAACTGAAAACTACATATGATAAACGCATGGATAACACGTGGTTACGTCTAAATAATACAATTTTGTTTTCAGAAATTGTCTTGGTTTCCTATTTTGTTAGCAGGAAGTATAAAAGTTGCTATTTATAAAGAGGACAGCTTAAAACAGAAAGGGCGGCTAACAAAGGTTTTACGGTAATTTTTATCGGTTTTTACGGATCAGACAAAACAGGTATCATTGTTGATACAAAACAACGCCTGCATATCCTGACTCCTCGCGTGCGTACATGACTCAATAACGCACGCTAAGCACGTATCATGCACGTACAAGTTCTTTTGGTTATCCAAATATTTACACCACTGGTAAATATCGTAACTGAACACGAAAAAAAATAAAATGATACTTTCATGTGTGATTTTGTCAATGACGTCTCGTTTGTTAACAAGTTCACCTCTATTAACTAAAATTGGTTGATGTTCAGTCGAAACATGTTGAATCTTCTTTGGTAATTTTCGGAGATCAACGGAAATGCGCAAAACTTTCGCATGATCGTTAACAAGGCCATCTTTAGCAAGACGCAAGACGAGGCACTTGCCTCCGCTAGATTTTAACCCAAAATTATAAACGAAATATGTTTGGTTGGGACAATTATCCCCAGTTGAACAAAAATAATTTTTTTCCAAGAAATATCTCAAGAAAAATGATCAAAAAAGAGTTTTAGAGCTTCTGGGATTCCACATTTTCAGGGGACATGCCCCCAGAACCTCCAAGCGAGATCTTGCCTCGTCTGTGTAAAAGGTCTGGTTACGGCCCTGTTCAAACGATCTCGAAGATTTTCGGGCGATGGTAAGAAAGCTTCAATAACGTCAGTTATTGTTATAAACAAATTTTTCAATGGTTGCTTGATTAATTCCTCGAATGGAAGCTTTCTATTTCTGCGCTGTTACGTATTGTTCTCTCGTAACCTAAATTGAAAATGAGCCTTTACCTGGCCGAATACAGGCAAATTGTAAATAGATAATAATACACGAACAACCGAAGATCACCTGAGATCATTCGAGGGTTGCCGAAACTTAACCGAAGATTACCGAAGATCGCCTGAAGATATCCGAAAATTATCAAAGTTATTGAAAACGTTTTTTTTTTGGAAGTGAGTCATAGAAGTCAGCATTAAGAATTCAAATTATTCTTTATTTTGTTGTTCTCCCGCTGTTATCCTTATCAAATATGTTCTTAACAAATTATAAAATATCAACCGGAATATGAAAGGGACACTGTCACGGGGAATTTTCTCCTTTTTAGTAAAAAGTTCTAAAATTGGCGAAGTTTTTCGCTCGTACGCAAAATGCGCTTATGGAACATAAAAATAAAAATATAATCATCATCATCATTATCATCATCACTTTGTTTACCCTCGGATTTGAAGAGTAGCTTATACAGCTAATATCTCCGAGCATTTCACAGTAAGCACAGTACAAGGGGCAAAGACCAGACCACAACACCGGGAACTCCATGCCCTACTCTTTACGATGAGTGTGTGGGTTCTTTTACGTCCCCTGCTGACCATAACACTGAAGATGCAGGAGACGGGGCCTACGGTTTATCGTCCTTATCCGAGAAGACTAGAATATCTAACCATTTACAGATGTTATTACAAAGGCAGCATATTCTCCTCAGTTATTGTTGAAGGAAGTGGGGAGGCGTTATCAGTTTAGCTGTTTTTCTTGGCCAGAACTTGAAAAAGAGGCTAACTTTTCAAAGTTGAGATCTAAAGCCCCTGATGACATCACAATTGTATCACTTGTTTATAACTTCAGTACACTGGCATAATATTTTTTAACAAAACTGGATCACTATTTGTAGGTTTATATACGTCTTAAGGCTCGTGAATTTTTGAAGTGAAGCTCGTTACGTGTCCCTTTAAGACAGTCTAATGTAGGTTTTGCTCCCTCGTTTGAAGTTAGTGACAGAAAAATATGAAGCTCTTAACATATAAAAATATATGTTTGCTTAGAATCTGCCTCAAACAGTAGGTAAAACATAAAGCGATATTTCACATTGGAAATAATTATATGACTTTTTAAATTGTAATCTTTAAAAAAATATCTTCTTATAAAGAAGCTAGTTTTTTAGCTTTGATAGAAGCTTTGGACGTTATCGAGGAGTCTAAAGACGTTATTTTCATACTCAGTAAGGTTTTACCCGGCATGACGTTACAGACGAAACTAGAGGGTCAACCCAAAGTTATCTATTACCAATCATTATCATTGCTATGTACGCTGCTTTCAAGATCTATGATGTTACTTGAAATCAACAAACAAAAAATGTGCTTATTATGTGCCTTAGCAAAGTGAAATAATTAATAACCCATAACTACAAACCAACCCGGCATATCTTCACATAACCTTGGCTTGTATCAGTAAAGTAAAAGTTGCTAAATTTAGGGGGGGGGGGGAGTTGAAGCTGCTGGATATATGACAATTTGTAAAAGCCCTACAACTTTGCTAGCAGTTAGACCGACGTTCTTTATTATGATGGAAAAACTACTATGTCTGTTAATCCCATTTTGACTACAGGGCCTCTAAATTCAGTCACGATGGCAAAAAAGCTACAATAATTGAACGCTAGGAGCAGAACTAGATAATTCCTCTTCCAAAACAGGTCAAGTACATTGGAAAAAAACTTCCATTTACAAACAATGGCATAGTAAACATAACTTTAAAAAATGCTACAGGCAAACAATATGTGACACCTTACTAACTAATAAATACGAAAATGACTTTGATGTTTGACAGCGTTTAAAACTGACTTGCTATATGCGATCTATTAAAAATGGTTTTCTTATACTGCGAAGACAAAACGCATTTGGCTGTAGTAAGTGATTGCTCGGCTGAGCAGCATTTCAGATTTAACATCCTTTTCACAATCCAACCGTACTACACTGCCTATTTTCCCATGGTTACAAAGTCGTTTGATTGACAGGTGTCGCCTGCAGGTTTTCGTTTTCATCTTCAGAGTCGTTAGACTCGGGCCCACTCTCTGATTGGTAAGATTTCTTTGCCAGGTTCCTCAGGATAAGATGGCGGATCACCTCACGTCTCTGGAATGTTAAAAATAAGAAAGACAGCCAAACCGTCATTATACAAGGAGTTGGATATGGACTGAACCAGTAAACCGAAAAAAATGTATTGCTTTGTGTGTACAATCAATTTTAAAGGTGAGTGGCTTGTACTGCGGGTTATGTAAGATGTAAGTAGTGGCGGATCCAGACGTGCAGAAAAGGGGGGAGAAAGATCATCCAGACCCTGGAATAAGGCAGAGCCCGCTCTCGAAAATAATTTTTCTCGGCCCTGCGGGCCTCTATTTGGCCTAATTAAAAAATAAGGTGGGGGCCCGGTCCCCCGGGCCCCTCCTCTAGATTAGCCACTGGTAAAGGCCCTCGATACAACCATGCAATTATATCAATTAAACATCTGATATTTCATTAGTTGATGTTAACAAAATGAAATCGAAGGAATTCCCAATCATTGGTAAACAAGTTAAATACGATCCGTTTTATAGCTTTTACCTCCTTTTCGTCAACCCTCCTGGCTTTCCAGCTTGATTTTGGCATCTCCTTGTGGAATCGTGACAAAAGTAACTGTGTACAGAAAACAATAATTGTTGTGATTGTTTTCAGATTACACAACACTCCTCGGCATCTTTGGTGTTACTTTTCAAGATGATTGCAGGCGAGGCGATGATTGCTCGAGGCAAATGTTTGAGGCCAATATGCGTGTCGTAAGGGCATTTCGAACGGAAGGATCCTGCCATTTGAGATTTCGAGCTATACTGACTATCAGGCTTTTGTTCCAATTATCTTACTTATGGCCTTTCCATCTACGGTTCGTCTTACTGAGTTATACACTTTGCAATGATTCATGGATCGACGTTATAACATAAATACACATCAAATGCTGTGAATATTAGGCGCTTGCTAGAAAAACAAGACAGGTAAGTCTTCAAAGTCGCACCCCGGCAGAATAAAATTCCTCGCTTAGGGACGGACCATTATTTTTTTGGAGGGGGGGGGGATGAAAAATATTGAAAAAAATTGTTTGCAGGGCCTGGAAAGACAAAATAAATTGTTTGCAAACACGATATGTATAACAAAAAATAGTAAGAATTTCGAAAAAAAATGTTTGCAGAGGTGCATAAACTAAAAAAAAAAGTTTGCAGAGGAAAATTTTTCATCCCCCCCCTGCAAGAAAATAATGGTCCGTCCCTTAGTCGCTTAGTCACCGCCCCAAAGTCCTAACAGGACGTTGTAACAATTCCTTTGTTAATAGTCTGACTGTAATTAAGCTATAGATTGAACTCTCACTGTGTCTCTTTCCACCCAAGAGTATAAAAGTACAACCTAAAACAGTGCTGAAGGATTAGTTTTGATGGTCTTGCTCCCACCCAGAGGCAGTAGCAGTTCTCCTAGTCAGTCCAAGCTGAAGAGAAACCGGAGTTTAGCGACATTTATCCACTACTTTACTCACCAAGACACGTTTTGAACAACAGGCCTCAACAAGTCGCTTTATAATCCAGAGGAATGGGAGCAACAAGTACAGAAGGTTGAATGGCGGTGGTAGGACGCCTTTCTTGTAAATCCAGCTTAACCACAGTCTTGTCCTGGTCAACTTCCATTCAGCATCCAAGTTTGCCTGTCAATCAAATGAAAACATGCCATGACATTTAGTATTGCGATTCCCTCATGCGTTCCTTAAGTTTTTGTCTTCAATATTTCATTACTTTCTTAATTCGGGATGTAAAGAATGCTCTTTCACTGTTACATGCTTTGGAAACGTGCAAATTGCCTGGAGATAATTCATACTATTTTAGCATGGAAAAAGGCTGCGGTCCGGATGAAAAATGTGAGGGGTAGAATGAAATTTAAACATTTACACTGCTTGTCAAACAATTTAGATTGGGCGATTCAGTTTATTTGGACCACGCGCGGTTATACATTTCTCCTCACAGAATCAGGATTTGTATAAAGGCCTAGCCAAATGGAGACGCAAGTAGGCGCTAGTTTTAAACATGCGTTTACTTACGTTTCCGTTTGGCCAGGACTTACGTGGACTTGCGTTCACTTGCGTTCCATTTGGTCGAGATCAAATTTGCACAGTACTGAATTGCAGCGTGCGCAGTAGCATTGAATTGGCTTTTTTTCGACAACTTGCATTCGCTTGCGAGTAAACTTGCGAGTCTGTTTGCACAGCCAACGCAAGTATGTAGGCAATTTCAACTTGCGACTACTTGCGTCCACTTGCGTTACCGTTTGGCCAAGGCTTAAGACTGCCTATTACAGGGCTGTAGGCAGGATCTTGCATGGGTTGGGTACGAGCGCCAGAGACGTGAGCCTCTCGGGGGGCCCGGGCGTATTCTCCCCCGGGAAATTTAAAAATTCAACTCTCTTAAGTCCACATTTCCTGCATTCTGAGAGTCATTTTAACCCTCACTCCCCGACTTGGCAGACCTTTGTGGCCCGTGGGTGGGTGCCGACGCACCCATCGCACCCCCCTCCCCCTGCCTACGGCCCTGTATTACCCCTCAGTGAACTTCCACCGCAGAGCGATTGCGTAATGTACTTACACCGAAAATAAGAGGTGCTGGAGATTTGTAGAAACAGCTAAGTACTTACCGTTATCTGGACATAAGAATCGTTGAGTATTGCTATCAGCATATTTAGAGCCACCAGAACAGCTACGATGTTAAACGCACCATAAAACGTCACGCCTGTCTTCCATATAACATTGTACTCTTCCTCAGCAATCTGAAAACTGCTAGGATCTATTTGACCGAACAAAGACCAGAATATCGTGCTCACACTGCCTAACATACTGCGAATGAAAAGACACGCAAATGTTAAATGACATAAGTGGTCACAAAAGCCCATGATACTCTTTTGTAGAAAAAGGAACGATGACATATCTTAATGATATTCTTAGAAGACAGAAACTGTCGACTGAAATTGTCCGTCTGGAGTGTGCAATTCAGGGATATCGAAGCAGTAGAGGAGACCATTTTTGCGCTATTCAGGGCACCCTATAGCTGTTAACACCCCTTGATAATGTAATTTGCTTCTGGAGCTCCACATCTAGCAAAGTTAATAAGCCACGCACATATGTGTGTGCAGCATGTGCAGCAGTATTTATTTTTCCACTATAACGTCCTTTGACCATAATTGGACACTTTATTTCACTGCAGAAATCCCTATTACACTGTAGTGCAGCACTTTTGAACTAAATGACCAGAAAACTGTAGTTAAATAATAAATCCCTTATTCGATAGTTTTACAGATAATACTCACAACCATTTTGCTCATTTCGCGCATAAATAAAAAATTAAATTAAATTATCCAGGTTCTATCTGTAAAACCATCGAATACGGTGTATGTAAGCTGTTACAAAACGGTAAAACTTACCTTTCTAGATGAAGAGAATCCGTTTGATTGCTTTCCGTTGGATTCGACAGGAAATGCTGCCTGGCCTTCTCATACTGCAAGTACAGCTTTGTAAAACTGACCACGAACGCGAGAAAGACGAAAATAAAATAAAAGAAAAACTTCATTACATCTAATAACATAAGCGTAAACGCATGCAGAAGTGGGCCAATAGTGCCATTGACTTGCATAAATGACAGGTTCTGGGTATATGCCAGAAGGATCGCCACGGCGAAGAGACAGTCGGAAACCAACACGATCGTGTACGAGCGATCTCCGGCATGGTTCTCCCATGTCATGGAATCCAGTTTCCCTATCAGTGCCGCGCGGCCAGTCCACCAAAGCACGTAATGAAGAAGGAATAGCATCATTGTGGTCACAGCCAGGTAGCTCCAATAGTTGGAAAAGAAGCGAGCTGTTCCTTTGTGGTAAATCTGTTTGACTAGGTCCACTAAGTACCCAATCACAAATAAGAGAATTACCCAATCTGCGAAGGAAATAATTACACATATTAATTATCTTTTAAACCTCAAATATCATACCAGCAACCAAAGGTTAACTTGTTAATTTCCAAACACCATTTCAATCGACAGTTAATTTGCATCAAATAAAGCGTTGTTTTGGACAACTAGAGCAAACAGACATTGACAGTTTACAAAAAAATTGCTGAAGATAACCGGCGAACACTTACCGATGATTTCGAATGAATATTCGAGACATCCAAAAATTGCCGAAAATAAACAAAAAACTTTCAAAGAACATGTATTTTTTTCATTAAGAGACTTGCTAAGCCGGTCCAAAAGCAAAAGCCAAATCACTATGAAATCTACGCTGTCTCAGTCGTTACTCGGCACAGGACAGTGCGGATTAATTGCACCTTTCCTGCCAAGAGTCGGGTTGAAAGTTTAACGTCAACAAGGGGGGTAAAGAAGAGTGGGAGTAGAGCTACTAAAAGATGCTTTTTCTGCATCTTTACTTACCAGTGACGGCGTACTCCAGGAAAACGCTCTGAAACGTGAACGAAGACAAAAACAGCAGCAAGAGGAATGTCTGAAAGGAGCCACAATGGATGAGAAATTTGACACAGGGAGAGTGCAGCATTCTACCGACGTCATGATTAGGAAGACAGTTGTCGAAAACCAGCCAGACCATGAAGAAAAAAGGAAACAAGACAAACGACAGCAATATCAAGGCAAACTGTTTCCATGAACTTTTCTCCAGGAATGGGACATCTCTGTAGATTTCTGAGTTAAGTAGAAGCTGGCTGTAAGGATGACTGACAAACTGTGAATTAAAAAATATAAAATATCTTCCGTTACTGCAATTTGTCCAAGTACACGCTGATTCTTCCCGGATGACTGGTGTCAAAATGTTGTTGATGATGATGATGATGATGATGATGATGATGATGATGATGATGATGATGATGATGATGATGATGATGATGATGATAAGGAGTCGGAGGAGGAGGAGGAGGAGGAAGAGGAGAAGTAGGAAGAGGACGAGGGGGAGAAAGAGAGGAGGAGGAGAAAGGGAAGGAGGAGAAAGAGGAGGAAGAGAAGTTGGAGGAGGAGGAGGAGGAGGAGGAGGAGGAGGAGGAGGAGGAGGAGGATGAGGAGGAGACGGGGGACGGGGGACGGAGAGCAAGGAAACATGGGAAGGACAAAAAAAGCGTCGCTGGTTGAGCACTCCCCTGATACTTTGTGCCCTTGTTTGTTGCCCTCGGCCGAAAATCCAAGTAAGCGCCTAGGTGCGAGGTAATGTTTGTACTCTTTTGTTATATTATTCAAGATTTAAATACAGACTGGGAACAGTTGCTTATTTTTTACTTCCTCGTCTATCTTCATCTCTGGCAGCTGAATTGAATGAGCAATTCAGTGATTGTATCTGGTTTGTGATACTGTGTAGCTTAAAACGTTTATTGGAAAAATATAGCAGAAAAGCAAACCTTTTCATTGCTTGTGACGATGGCAAACTCCAGAATGTTTAAAAGCCCTCCGCCGGTGTTAGGTAGGATTCTTTCTTCGTTGTGCATCTCCATGACGCATCTTATCTCTTTCATCGACCGGCATTCATTCAGTACTGCTACAGCAAACTCTTTGCAACCATCACTAAGATCCAAATACTCTTTTCTAAACTCGTACTCCTGGTCTGCCATGTCACACAACTCTTTGTTAAGAACACATGCACGATAAACGGGATCTGGACCACTGAGTGAGTTCTGAAGAAAAGACGCAGCAATGTACACTGGGCTTGCAAGTGCTCGGTATCGGTTTAAACGGAACACAGCAGATCCTAGCTTCTCGCTTACCACTCTGTGAGGACGTTGGGAATCAGTTTGCGAGTCGCAGATGGTGAACCCGTGCTCAAGCAAAAGCTTAACAATTTGGAAATTCTGTAAACAGGCCGCGAGGATCAATGGTGTGATGTATAGTTCGCGATTTGAATAGTCCACTACACATGGAGACCCTGGGTGCACTAGTACTGATGGAGTTTTGTGAAATTGCAGCAAAATTTCCACGCTTTTCTCGTTGCTTTCGCGTACTGCGTGCAACAAAGCGAGTTCCAAGTCGGCTCCACTGCTCAGCAACAATATGATTATGTCGTTCCGAACAGACACATCTTCCAAGTCTCCTGCCAATTGCAATAGTGTTTTCCCAGAGTTGCTCACACAATTAAGGTCGCATTTTGGCCGAGAAACACTTAGAGCGTTCCTGACTTGCTCCAGATCTCCTTTCTTTATCGCCTCGAAAATCTTTCTTTCCATCTTACGTATTGGCTGTAAATTAGCAATATCTACTGTTACATGTAGTTCTGTCGCTTCCATTGGAATTGTGTATGGTAATGACAATCTTGCGATTGTTTTGAAATCTCGTTTGTTGATTGCTAATATTTGTCTTTTAGAAGTGGTTGGCTTACCCCAAAATCTTCTTTCAACAATGTTTACCTAAATTCCTAGTTCAATCCCGATATCAGCCCTAAATATTTAACATCCACATGTTAATAAGCTTTTGTTCGCATGGAAAAAAATTAAATGTCCAGTTTGCTGGACAGTTTGAGGCAGGTGGTACATTGAATATGCAAATTATTTTAAATTGTTCAGGTCGAGTGAATGCCGAGATGTATCATAAAGTACTACCATAAGCAGGATTTCTGGCGTGAGTAGGCCTGGTTCACACTAGCGACATAACGGCAAGGTCACGCAAACGCGATTAAAAATACACCTCGCGTTGATGTTTTATGTCACCATTGTGAACAACTCGAGATAACAACATAGCAGAAACATAATGACATATTAACCATTACAACATAAGGAAGAAAAATTGGTTTCTATGTTATCTCTTTATGATAAGTTGGTGTGAGCTTTTTATGAGAGGAATATATTAACGCAGATATGCGACATTAAATGCTGTTTCAAAGTGTATTGGTTTAACTGTTTAAAAACTTTCGTGTTAACATGACGAAGGAATAACGTTTATTACCAGCTTGATGACCTCAATGTCCTCAACTGATTAATCACCACGTACACACTCAAGATCATATAATGCCTTTTTGTTTCCTTTTTGCCTTCTATCAATTTCCTAAACGCCACCTACGCAGTCGTATGGCCAAAATCTGAAACAAAAATATTCGTAGTTCTTGTGTAGTATTTCAGTAATCAATTTCTCATTGAACTCAAAGTCAATTTTATAGATATTAATCGAGATACCGTTGTTTCTAGCTTGTAAGTCGGTATCAAGGAAGTTTACGCAGTTTTGTTTCGGTTTGTTTCATTCGTGATTCGTGATTAAGAATATCGTGTTCCCAGCCATATCAACACGAGTCGATTCTATTTGAAAACTTGCTATTTTAAAAATAAAAACATTGTCCAACAAACGTAGGAAAAATAAAACAAAAAAATCACAACAAAATTACGTGAAAAGAGAGATGTGATGGGACATTAACTAAAAAGGTAGCTGAAGATTATTTTAAAACAACAGTTTTTTCGAAAATGTACAATTCAGATCATCTAGAGATAACTTATAGCAAAATATTGAAGAGTTTGGACGCAAAAACAAAATGAAATTATTTCAGAAAATAGACGAATTTATGTAACTTCCCTGTTTTTATCCGCTGATTGCATAAGGTTGACTGTTTATGTAAAAACTCTATTACTCTATTAAATAAAGTTTTTATATTACATTATTATGCCTTAGGGGACCGTACGTCTTTTTAAAGACTTTTGAAAGAGGGCTTTAATCAAATTTACTAAATCAGCTAGTAAATATGAAGTTGCCTAATGTTCATTAATGTTTCTTCAGACGAACTATAAAAACTATAAGAACAAAAAAAAAATGGTAATTGCCGCCAAATTATTTTTATCTTGTAAAAATCACTTACACTTAGTATTTGCTAGTTTTGGCATTTGCTACTAAGACTTACTTTGAATTTCTCTTTTTATTTTTGATTTCTTGGCGCTTGAAAAAAGTTCTGTACATGAGAAAGTCAAGAACTAAAACAGGAATAGTTTGGTTACGGTTATTGGTTAAAATAAGTGTTTTATTTTGTACATTATACATCAATGTTAACATGTCTTGAAAATAGTTCATTTTGGACGTCTTTGACTACTGAAGTTATTTTTATTCTACGGAGTCTATCTTCAACGTCGTTCGTGGACTCCAATAACATGTTGCTGACTGTTGTAATGGATCAGTTTCTCTTCTTGGGGAGTCTTCCAATATGGCCAGACCTGGAAAACGAAATGAAAATATTTCATACAAATACAAATTTCAAAAACTTGGTTGAAACTACATAAGTTATCTGAAATTTTTCAATCAAAGCTCGCAGTTTGACTGAACCGTTTGAAGCTAAGTGATGATGTGTTAACAGCATTTTAAATATGCGTTTGCCATTCCAAGCAGCTTATATACAAGACAATCCAAAAATAATAAAACAACCTTCCAGTTCCTTATAGGTTTTGTAACTTTAAGGTCGTTCTTACCTCACAATTCTTCTCTCCGTTTTCCTCAGGAATTGGTTTCGTGCAGACACAACAGTCTATACCTAATCCTCCGTCACTCGACGACTGGCAACTTCTTCGATATGAACGCGTCCGAACCATTAAAAATATAACAACAACTACCAAAACAGCACCAAACAGACTTGTTGTCTCGGAAAATATTTCGTAGCGAAGGTTAAAGTTCATACTAACAGAAGTCATCTTTGAGAAATAGGACAGTTCTTTTAGTTATCCTGATCAAGCGTTTGTGTGCGTTGGGCTTGCTCCAGTAAGTTTGTGTTAGCTTCCTATAAGAAAAATATTTACAAGCAAGATGACTCATTGTTATTTTTGACCATTGCAAATTCTACAACGCGATAGGTGACTTTAGTTACTATCTCAATGTGTATTGGTTTAACTATTTAAAAACATTCGTGTTTCCATGACATTGACAGGGAATTAAGAAATACAGTTTATTACCAATTTGATGACTTAAGCTTCTTCCGTTAATCACCTCACTGGACAATATGATTATATATGTAGTTTTTGTTTCCTTTTATATTTTGCTTTCTAATCAATTTTTAAAGCGCCACCCACGCAGTGCTATGGCCAAATTTAGAAACAAAACTAGTTCGCATGTAGTTTTTCTATGCACAATCAGTTTCTCACTGAATTCAAAGTCAGATTTACAGACATTTTCAAGAACTGTGTTTCTAATTTAAATTTACGCAGTTTTGCTTCATTTCATTGTTTCACTCCTGATTCGTGATTAACTAATTATATCGTGCTCACCGCCAAATCTACGCATAACAGTCGATTCTATTTGAACAAACGTGCTATTTTTAAAGAAAGCATTGTCGTATTAACGTGGGAGTGATAAAACATGGAATAACAACAAAACATCTTTACGTGAAACATGCGACTGTTGAAACATCAACAAAATGGGTAACTTAATTATTGAAAAAAAAATTGTCTCGAACTGGTGTACAATCAAAGTAGATGAAGACGCACAATAAATTATTGACGTGTTTAGACGCGGAAAATCGTTAAAATTATTTAAGAAATATAGATAAATACATTGATAAATAAATACATAAATACATTACATTCCCGATCTTTATGCCTTGATTGTTTCAGAGAGTAGACTATATATTAACGAAAAAGCTCAACAAATCCACGGGGGAGGGCTTATATCCCTTTCAAGGATTTTTGAAAGGGGGGTTTAATCAATCTTGAATCACAAGCTAGTGTTAATATAAATAGATGTAGCCGTTCAATGTTTAATGATCTTGACTTATGTAAAACCGAAATGTGCATATGATAAACGCATGGATAACACGTGGTTACGTCTAAATAATACAATTTTGTTTTCAGAAATTGTCTTGGATTCCTATTTTGTAAGCAGGAAGTATAAGAGGTGGTATTTATAAAGGGGACAACTTAAAACAGACAGGGCGGCTAACAAAGGTTTTACGGTAATTTTTATCGGTTTTTACGGATCAGACAAAACAGGTATCATTGTTACATACAAAACAACGCCTGCATATCCTGACTCCTCGCGTGCGTACATGACTCGATAACGCACGCTAAGCACGTATCTGCACGTACCCGTTCTTTTATTTATCCAAATATTTACACCACTGGTAAGAATAGTAATTTAACACGAAAAAAAATAAAATGATACTTTCATGGTGATTTTGTCAATGACGTCTCGTTTGTTAACAAGTTCACCTCTATTAACTAAAATTGGTTGATGTTCAGTCAAAGCATGTTGAATCTTCTTTGGTTATTTTCGGAGATCATCGGAAATGCGCAAAACTTTCGCATGATCTTTAACAAGGCCATCTTTAGCAAGACGCAAGACGGGGCACTTGCCTCCTCTAGATTTTAACCCAAAATTATAAACGAAATATGTTTGGTTGGGACAATTATCCCCAGTTGAACAAAAATAAATTTTTTCCAAGAACATATCTCACGAAAAATGTTCAAAAATGAGTTTCAGAGCTTCTGGGATTCCACATTTTCAGGGGACATGCCCCCAGAACCTCCAAGCAAGATCTTGCCTCGTCTATGCAAAAGGTCTGGTTACGGCCCTGTTCAAACGATCTCAAAGATTTTCGGGCGATGGAAAGAAAGACTCAGAAAAGTTTCAATAACGTAGTTATGGTTATAAACAAATTTATCGATGGTTGCTTGCTTTATCCCTCGAATGGAAGCTTTCTACTTCTGCGCTGTCACGTATTGTTCTCTCGTAGCCTAAATTGAAAATGAGCCTTTACCTGGCCAAATACAGGCAAACTGTAATAGATAATAATAACGAACAACCGAAGATCACCTGAGATCTTTCGAGGGTTGCCGAAACTTAAACGAAGATTACCGAAGATCGCCTGAAGATATCCGAAAATTATCTAAGTTATTGAAAAGTTTTTTTTTTGGAAGTAAGTCATAGAAGACAGCATTAAGAATTCAAATAATTCTTTATTTTGTTGTTCTCCCGCTGTTATCCTTATCAAATATGTTCTTAACAAATTATAAAATATCAACCGGAATATTAAAAGGACACTGTCACGGGGAATTTTCTCCTTTTTAGTAAAAAGTACTAAAATTGGCGAAGTACTTTCGCTCGTACGCAAAATGCGCTTATGGAACATAAAAATAAAAATATAATGTAAATTGTTGTTGAAGGAAGTGGGGAGGCGTTATCAGTTTAGCTGTTTTTCTTGGCCAGAACTTGAAAAAGAGGCTAACTTTTCAAAGTTGAGATCTAAAGCCCCTGATGACATCACAATTGTATCACTTGTTTATAACTTCAGTACACTGGCATAATATTTTTTAACAAAACTGGATCACTATTTGTAGGTTTATATACGTCTTAAGGCTCGTGAATTTTTGAAGTGAAGCTCGTTACAGTGTCCCTTTAAGACAGTCTAATGTAGGTTTTGCTCCCTCGTTTGAAGTTAGTGACAGAAAAATATGAAGCTCTTAACATATAAAAATATATGTTTGCTTAGAATCTGCCTCAAACAGTAGGTAAAACATAAAGCGATATTTCACATTGGAAATAATTAATATGACTTTTTAAATTGTAATCTTTAAAAAAAATATCTTCTTATAAAGAAGCTAGTTTTTTAGCTTTGATAGAAGCTTTGGACGTTATCGAGGAGTCCAAAGACGTTATTTTCATACTCAGTAAGGTTTTACCCGGCATGACGTTACAAACGAAACTAGAGGGTCATCCCGAAGTTATCTATTACCAATCATTATCATTGCTATGTACGCTGCTTTCAAGATCTATGAATGTTATTTGAAATCAACAAACAAAAAATGTTCTTACTATGCGTCTTAGCAAGGAGTAATAATAAATAACCCATAACTACAAACCAACCCGGCATATCTTCACAATATCTTGGCTTGTATCAGTAAAGTAAAAGTTGCTAAATTTAGGGGGGGGAGTTAAAGCTGCTGGTATATATGACAATTTGTAAAAGCCCTACAACTTTGCTAGCAGTTAGAACGACGTTCTTTTTTATGATGGAAAAATCTACTATGACTGTTAATCCCATTTTGACTACAGGGCCTCTAAATTCAGTCACGATGGCAAAAAAGCTACAATAATTGAACGCTAGGAGCAGAACTAGATAATTCCTCTTCCAAAACAGGTCAGGTACATTGAAAAAAAACTTCCATTTACAAACAATGGCATAGTTAACATAACTTTAAAAAATGCTACAGGCAAACAATATGTGACACCTTACTAACTAATAAATGCGAAAATGACTTTGATGTTTGACAGCGTTTAAAACTGACTTGCTATATACGATCCATTAAAAATGGTTTTCTTATACTGCGAAGACAAAACGCATTTGGCTGTAGTAAGTGATTGCTCGGCTGAGCAGCATTTCAGATTTAACATCCGTTTCACAATCCAACTGTTCTAAACTGCTTATTTTTCCACGGTTACAAAGTCGTTTGATTGACAGGTGTCGCTTCAGGTTGTCGTTTTCATCTTCAGAGTCGTTAGACTCGGGCCCACTCTCTGAATGGTAAGATTTCTTTGCCAGGTTCCTCAGGATAAGATGGCGGATCACCTCACGTCTCTGGAATGTTAAAAATAAGAAAGACAGCCAAACAGTGACTATACAAGGCGTTGGATAAGGACTGAACCGGTAAACAGAAAAAAATGTATTGCTTTGTTTGTACAATCAATTCTAAAGGTTCTTGGCTTGCACTGCGGGTTATTATAAGATGTAAATAGTGGCGGATTCAGACCTTCAGATAAGGGGGGGGGGGGGGTAGGTGCGATCATCCAGACCCTGGAATAAGGCGGGGCCTGCTCTCGAAAATAATTTTTCTCGGCCCTGCGGGCCTCTACTTGGCCTAATTAAAAAATAAGGTGGGGGCCCGCCCCCCGGGCCCCTCCTCTAGATTCGCCACTGGTAAAGTCCCTCGATACAACCATGCAATTATATCAATTAAACATCTGATATTTCATTAGTTGATGTTAACGTTAACAAAATGAAATCGAAGGAATTCCCAATCATTGGTAAACAAGTTAAATACGATCCCTTTTATAGCTTTTACCTCCTTCTCGTCAATCCTCCTGGCTTTCCAGCTCGATTTTGGCATCTCTTTGCGGAATCGTGACAAAAGTAACTGCGTACAAAGAAAATTATTGTTGGGATTGTTTCCAGATTACACAACATTCCTCAGTATCTTTGGTGTTACTTTTCAAATTGATTGCAGGCAAACGAGCCTTGGTCGAGGCAAATTTGTTAAGGCCAATAAATGTTTACATGTCGTAAGGACACTTTGAAAGGAAAGATTGTGCCATTGTGAGAAAGACCATTTTATTTCGAACTATACTGACTAGACTTTTTTTCCCAATATCTTACTAATGGCCTTTCCATCTACTGTTCGTCTCACTGGGTTATACAATTTGCAATGATTCATGGATCGACCTTATAACATAATAATAATAATAATCTTTTATTAGGAAGCCTTCATTCACTATACAGTGGTTTTCAGAAGGTCCTAACTAAGATAAATACAATAAGACTATATACAATAAAACGAAAAATACCTAAGAATTAAAAATACCTGTGAATATTAGGCGCTTGCTAGAAAAACAAGACAGGTAAGTCTTCAAAGTCGCATCCCGGCGGAAATCCTCGCTGCACAATGTAATGCCATAAAAAGACTACAACGTACTTTCGTAGACAAAAGGCGCTTAGTCAACGCCCATGAGTTCGATCCTAACAGAAACGTTATAACAATTCCTTTGTAAAAAGACTGACTGTTATTTAGCTATTTAGATTGTACTCTCACTGTGTCTCTTTCCACCGAAGAGTATAAAAGGACAACCTAAAATAATGCTGAGAGGATTATTTTCGATAGCTAGCTCCCATCCAGGGGCAGTAGCACTGCTCCTTGTCAGTTCAAGCTGCAGAGAAACCGGAATTTAGCGTCCTAAAATCTATTACTTTACTCACCAAGACTCGTTTTGAGCAACAGGCCTCAACAAGTCGCTTAATAACCCAGAGGAATGGGAGCAACAAGTACAGAAGGTTGAATGGCGGCGGTAGGACGCCTTTCTTGTAAATCCAGCTTAACCACAGTCTTGTCCTGGTCAACTTCCATTCAGCATCCAAGTTTGCCTGTTAATTATATGAAGACATGCCATAACATTTAGTGTGGCGATTCCCTGACAAGATGCGCTTCTCAAGATCTTGTCTTCGATAACGGGTATAAAATGTTTCATTACTTTCTCAGTTCGGGATGTAAAGAATGCGTTTTCACTGTTACGAGCTTTGGAAACGTGCAGATTGCCTAGAGTTAATTGCCGGGTGAAAACGAAAGCGATCCAGAATGAAATTCTCGTCAAACAATTTAGATTGAGCGATTCAGTTTATCTGTACCACGCGCGGCTATACTTTTCTCCGCACAGGATCAGGACTTGTATAAGACTGCCTATTACCCCTCAGTGAACTTCCACCGCGTAGCGATTGCGTAATGTACTTGGACCGAGAGTAAGAGGTGCCGGAGATTTGCAGAAACGGCTAAAGGTTGGTTCTCATATGATCGCCCCGATCGTTTCTATCGTTTATATTGATCGTTTGCAAATACTGATACGATCGTAGGCGATCGAAGCGATTCCGGTTCTCAATTGATCATCCTGATCGCCTGGTATGAGCGAAGACCTACGAAAAACAATAATTTCATTCCTAGATCCAACACAATGGCAGCCTTCAATGAAAGAGCAAAACTCGTGGCCTCCTATCTTCTCAGTTATTGCACTTTTACTGCAAAGAAGGGAAATAGAAGCTAGAACCTTAAGAATACAACATGGGCTATCCAATAAGCGATCGTGATCGCCCTAATTGCCGCAGACGTTAGCGATCGCTTGTGCAGTGTTCTCATATAATCGCCCCGATCGCAAGAGAACGTTTTGAACTGACAGAGGCGATAGAAACGATCGGCGCGATTATATGAGAACCAGCCTTAAGCTACTAACCGTTATCTGGACATAAGAATCGTTGAGTATTGCTATCAGCATATTCAGAGCCACCAGAACTGCTACGATGTTAAACGCACCAAATAACGTCACGCCTGTTTTCCATATAACATTGTACTCTTCCTCAGCAATCTGAAAACTGCTAGGGTCTATTTGGCCGAACAACGACCAGAATATTGTGCTCACACTGCCTAACATACTGCAAATGAAAAGACACTCAAATGTTAAATGACATCAGTGGTCACAATAGCCCATGATACTCTTTTGTAGAAAAAGGAACGTTGACATCTCCTAATGGTATTCTAAGAAGACTGAACTGTTGACTAAAATTTTCTGTCTGGAGTATGTAATCATCAGTGGTATCGAAACAGTAGCGGAGACCATTTTTGCGCTATTCAGGGCACCCTAAATAGCGAAGGTGCCCAATTTCGAGCTCCACATCTAGCGAAGTGATAGGCACATGTATTGCGCATGGACCACCAACAGAATCCGCGAATTGGACTCTAAATAAAACCATTGGCACTTTCGAGCGGGTAAAAGTAATTGTACTTGGAACAGTAGGTACAGAATGGTCTAGGTTCAACATAGTTTTTTTTATCGCTGTTTGTTTACAACAACAAAAATATCTCGAAAAAGCAATTGGAACATACGGAACACACTCAAGACATTTGACCATAGTAGGACACGTAGTTACACTGCGGTAATTCCTATTACACTGTAGTGCACCAATATGGAACTAAACTAAAACAAGAAAACTGTAGTTGAATAATAAATCCCTTATCCAAAAGCTTTACAGATAATACTCACGACCAATTTGCTCATTTCGCGCATACGAAACTCGTAAAATAACCCAGGTTCTTTCTGTAAAACCATCAAATACAGTGTATGCTAAACTGTTACAAAGCGGTAAAACTTACCTTTCTAGATGAAGAGAATCAGTTTGATTGCTTTCCGTTGGATTCGACAGGAAATGCTTCCTGGCCTTCTCATACTGCAAGTACAGCTTTGTAAAACTGACCACGAACGCGAGAAAGACGAAAATAAAATAAAAGAAAAACTTCATTACATCTAATAACATAAGCGTAAACGCATGCAGAAGTGGGCCAATAGTGCCATTGACTTGCATAAATGACAGGTTCTGGGTATATGCCAGAAGGATCGCCACGGCGAAGAGACAGTCGGAAACCAACACGATCGTGTACGAGCGATCTCCGGCATGGTTCTCCCATGTCATGGAATCCAGTTTCCCTATCAATGCTGCGCGGCCAGTCCACCAAAGCACGTAATGAAGAAGGAATAGCATCATTGTGGCCACAGCCAGGTAGCTCCAATAGTTAGAAAAGAAGCGAGCTGTTCCTTTGTGGTAAATCTGTTTGACTAGGTCTACTAAGTACCCAATCACAAATAAGAGAATTACCCAATCTGTGAAGGAAAGAATTGCACCTATTATCTTTTAAACCTTAACAAATCATGCCAACAACCAAACGATTACTTGTTAATTTCCAAACACTATTTCAATCGACAGTTAATTTGCATCAGATAGCGTTGTTTTGGACAACTAGAGCAAACAGACATTGACAGTTTACAAAAAATTGCTGAAAGTAACTCGAATACTTACCGATGATTTCAAATGAATATCCGAGACATTCAAAAATTGCCCAAGACAAGCTAAAAACTTCCGAAGAACACTAACACGAGAGACTTGCTAAGACCAAGAGCAAAAGCCGAATCATTATGAACCCTACACTGGCTCAATCGTTACTCGCCACAAGACAGTGCGGAGTAATTGCATCATCTACTGCCAAAAGTCGGGTTGAAAGTTTAACGACATTAACAAAACAACAAAAACAACAAAATATTTATCTCCTGCCTCTATACTCACCAGTGATGGCGTACTCCAGGAAAACGCTCTGAAACGTAAACGAAGACAAAAACAGCAGCAAAAGGAATGTCTGAAAGGAGCCACAATGGATGAGAAATTTGACACAGGGAGAGTGCAGCATTCTTCCGACGTCATGATTGGGAAGGCAGTTGTCGAAAACCAGCCAAACCATGAAGAAAAAAGGAAACAAGACAAACGACAGCAATATCAAGGCAAACTGTTTCCATGAACTTTTCTCCAGGAATGGGACATCTCTGTAAATTTCTGAGTTTAGGAGAAGCTGGCTGTAAGGATGACTGACGAACTGTGAATTAAAAAATATAAAATATCTTCCATTAGTGCAATTTGTCTTAGTACACGCTTATTCTTTCTGGATGACTGGTGTCATGAGGATGATGATGATGATGATGATGATGATGATGATGATGATGATGAGGAGGAGGAGGAGGAGGAGGAGGAGGAGGAGGAGGAGGAGGAGGAGGAGAAGTAGGAGGAAGAGAAGGAGGATGGGATGAGGATGATGCAAGTCACTTATAAAATAAAATTACAAATATTAAATTATATGTATTTGTAAACAAAGAAATATGCGTTGCTAAGTCATTGTTGGCATAAAGTACAACCCTTACTCCCATGATCTCACTGCAGTGAAATCTCAAGACAGTGAGATCATGCTTGTGTATTTCTTTTATAAAATTGTCGTGAAGAAGGCAGGTTTCTGATTTGGAGGGTAAGATTGTGCCAGAGTGTGTTGTCCTCTTAACAAATGTTTCGTGACTCAGTGATGTGTCTCGCTCGAACAGTTAGTGGTAACAATATGTCAACAGTGTTGGCAGGGTAGAAAAGATTAGCAGGAGTACACAGAAGGCTTGTACCTGCCTCATATCCAGGCGCCGCTTTTTTCTGTACGGGGGCTTTCGGGTTTTATGCTGTAATTTTCGGGGACGAAGGGGAAAGGAAACATGGAAGGACAAAAGAACCGTCGCTGGTTGAGCACTCCCCTGATAATTTGTGCCCTTGAGGATTGCGCTCGGCCGAAAATCCAAATAAGCGCCCAGTTGCAAGGTAAGGTTTGTACTCTTTTGTTAAATGATTCAAGATTCAAACACAGATTGGGAACAGTTGCTTCTTCTTTTAATCTATCTTCATCTCTGGCAGCTGAATTAAATGAGCATTTGAGTGATCATAATCTGGTTTGTGATATTGTGTGGCTTAAAACGGTTATCAGACAAATATATATAGCAGGAAAGCAAACCTTTTCATTGCTTGTGACGATGGCAAACTCCAGAATGTTTAAAAGTCCTCCGCCGGTGTTAGGTAGGATTCTTTCTTCGTTGTGCATCTCCATAACGCATCTTATCTCTTTCATCGACCGGCATTCATTCAGTACTGCTACTGCAAACTCTTTGCAACCATCACTGAGATCCAAATACTCTTTTCTAAACTCGTACTCTTGTTCTGCCATGTCACACAACTCTTTGTTAAGAACACATGCACGATAAACGGGATCTGGACCACTGACTGAGTTTTGAAGAAAAGACGCAGCAATGTACACTGGGTTTGCAAGTGCTCGGTATCGGTTTAAACGGAACACAGCAGGTCCTAACTTCTCGCTGACCACACCGTGAGGTCGTTGGGAATCGGTTTTGGATTCGCAAATGGTAAATCCGTGCTCCAGCAAAAGCTTGACAATCTGGAAATTCTCTAAACAGGCCGCGAGGATCAATGGTGTGATGTATCGTTCGCGTTTTGAGTAGTCCACTACACATGGAGACCCTGGTTGCAGTGATGAGGGCTCGTGAAATTGCAGCAAAATTCCCAAGCTTCTCTCGTTACTTTCGTGTATTGCGTGCAACAAAGCGAGTTCCAAGTCGGCTCCGCTGCTCAGTAAAGATTTGATCATGGTTTTCCGAACAGACACATCTTCTAGATCCGCCGCCACTTGCAAAACTGTTTTACCAGCTCCGTTCACACTATTGAGGTCACATTTTGGCTGAGAATAATTAAGGGCGCTCTTGACTTTTTCCAAATCTCCTTTCTTTATCGCGTCAAAAAGCTTTCGTTCCAACTTGTGTATTGGTGGACGAACGCCATCAATTGTTAGTTCTTGCAGGAAAATGTCTGTCGCTTCCATTAGATTGGACTCGTTATTTTGTCGATTGTTCTTACACCAACAACGTTGATTGCTGATCTTTGTCTTCAATCTGTTGCGGAAAGACATTCAGAAATAGTTGGATATGCCAAACGGCTTCACACCTTATAATCTTTTTTTATTTATTTATTGTAATTTTTCTTGGACAATTATGTCCAAGGGGGAAAAGTGCAAAGAGGTTTCTAGAACCCATCTGAAGCACCAACCCTTGAAGCCAGGCCACAATCACTGGTGAACCCCTACTCTTTTCGAACAGTGATGTGGGTTCTTTACCGTCCCCTACTGAATCATGATACTGAAGATGTAGGAAACGGGGTTTACGGTTTATTGTCCTTATCCGAGAAGACAAGAATATCTAAAAATTTTATTTTAATTATGAGATCTGAATACTTTGTGCGTGCAGATTATCAATTCTATAATGTTAGTCGTTTGATTTGAATATCGCTGATTTCAGTTCATAGATGTTTTGCAATTGTTAAACCTTACATTATTGAAGTTCTCAATAGAGAGAATAAATAGAGTGAAAAAGTGTCCATACTTTACTTTCAATTCGTGCACTTTTATTTACATTTACGGCATATTTGTATTAATTTGTAACTACACAAAGCCCGCCTTATGTTCCACGATGGCATGATATATCTGTGAATCTTGAAATAAAAGAGTTTTTCAAAATAAAATGCTGTGTAAGCTTATTGACCGAGTATAGACTGTTGACGCTCATAGGACGATTTCTGTTTGCGATTGTTTTTGCTCATTCTTTTAAAGCGGAATAATCATTGTCGAGATTAAATTAAAAACAATTTTTCTCCGGATATAGTACATTTCGTAGGCTTTACGACGGACATCCCACTACGAAAGTCAACGCAACAGTAACGTGCCTAAGCTTCTCAAATAAAGTTATCAATCTAATAAGATTTAATGATGTTAGCTATTGGCTTCTTACATGCTTTGTTCACTCGAGCTCTTGATGAACTATATTCATAACTCAAATTGAATCTGTCAGGAGGGCAAATATTGAAAAGAAAGACAATTGTCCAGGAATTTGGCTCGCCTCAATAATCAGGAAACTGTAGGTGCCAAAATTAAAATTAAAACAAAATTATTAAAGAAATTAAACTGGGCCCATCTGTTACGGTTATTAGCAAGTCAAATGCAATCAGGGGCCAGTTGTTCAAAGCATGGATAATTTGTTTATTTTATATACAGTATAACGAGAATTTAAGCAATGTAACTCTACGCCATTTTTCTAGTTGATAACCTTTGACATACTAAGCAGCAAAATACACATCGCTTTCCAAGCAAAATGGCTATTGATGAAAAAAGAAGGAAAATAACTCAAAAATTGCTGAAACCTAAACTTGAGTATCGCATCGTGGAAACGTCGCCACAAGCGAATAAACTGGCAAATTTTGAACAAAATTGTGATAGCACAAGAAGTCGGTTAATCAAAAAATAATTACGACTTAGATGCAATTCAACTTACCACGGCGTTCCCAAGAGTGCATGAATATTCTTAGAAAGTCCGCGGATGCGCTGTAAATTATTTAGAAACTCTTAGTTTGTCTTCGTTCCGCCTTTAGAGAACGAACTTTATCATTTTTCATTTCATAACTGTATTCTTAAGCTTTTGCTTAGCTACGTAGCCGTGTTTCAAACACAAACTGCCGTCAAGAGCAAACTTGCCGCTCGCTTGTCACTCAACCACGTTGGAAATCATTTGAATTCTCGCGCTCTGATTGGTTGGGAAGTCCTCCTCTAGATGCTATTGGTTATATTTTTCACATGTAAAGAAAGCTATACGCAATGCTGATTGGACGTTATTTGATGATAACCAGAGTTGTGAGCCAATCAGAAAGCTAGAAATGTAATGAACGAGGTTGAGAAGTTACTTATAACGAATATTGATTAAATTACGGTTAGTTCGGATAAATTACTCCTAATCCTGGCTTGATAACTACACAAGCCCATTAATTTTGTATGAAAGCGCCGAAATGACCTATTTTCAGAAAAGGAAATCGCTGGCCGTTTCCGGCACCTTAATAAAAAAAAAAAAAAAAAAAAAAAAACAAACTATTTACAATTCGCGTGGCTATCTACTCAAGTTCATATTCATCCTATTACAATGAACTAAATGCTAAAATATATGTAAGTTAGCAGTGTCAACATGAAAATAAAAAGCCTGTACACTCCAGTGAAATTTGCTAATTCCTTCTTATGCCTTCTCTTTCATGCTTTGTTTCAAAACGGCAAACCTATTTTACGGTATTTTTGAGTCAGGCAATTTTCATTTGAATTATAGTACTCAGCTTATTTCAAAGATGTATGGCGTATTTCCAAAGCGCTTTGAGACCATTTTTGTTTGTTTGAGATTAAAATCTTTTGTTCATTACACTTTTCCAGTATACTATATGAGTTATTTAAAATATGCATACTTTCATGGGAAAGTTAACTGAAGCCGATATATATAGAAAAAACATTATTTTTCGGGTTAAAAAGAAACGTTCTCGCAAAACACTTACAGCAATCCCTTCCACTCCACAGAAAGAAATACCCCATCAAGACTCAATCATTTTCAATTCAGCCATAGAGACGCGAACTACAATAAAGAACCATCGTTTTATTCCATGAATAAATCACACTAATAGAGCAGTTTTCAATTGAGTGTCGTAAACCAAACCAAAGAATACTGGCCATCACGACACAACAACTGGACCAATCAAGACCGGCAAAACATGTAGCGGCACGAAGCGGGAAAACGTGCGCGAGCGAGTCACGATGGTTGGTTTTCTCCTGGGCTGGGGGGCGCGAGATTTGCCAATCACTAAGCGTAGTATGCAAACCAATGCAAACGCAACTCGACACTCAAGTGAAAACGCTCTAAGAAGAATTAGTTCACCTCCGCCAAAAGACCCATCACGCTGACTTAAATTTGAGTTTCAATACAAGTTTAAAAAGAAAATAACATCAAAATAGTATTTAAAAGTAAGCAAAAATAACACGCTTCTTCTATTTTTTTATTGACTTTTTCGGGCCATTCCCAAGGAACCATTTGCGTTGAATCAAATGATAATTGCTCGAGGACACGTGCACAATTTGCTTGTTGCTTTTTTTACTACAACTCTTACGAACTAACCTTGTTTTGTTGAGTTCTGTTGTATGCTACGTGACTGAAGTCATGAATATAAAAGCTATGGAGAGAAACTGTTTGGCTAACACATTGGCGACAAATAATCCAGTACCTCACTCAAAACACCTGTTGATACACTGTTATATCGATCAATTTGTATGTAGATGAGTTAGTCAAAAAAGACATCAGGAATGCCGCTCTTTGCTACTGAATTAGAGCAGTTTTCAATTGAGTGTCTAACCAAAGTAATCATTCTAGCTAACCACAAAGAACGCAAACAATCCAGTGATCCAATCAAAATTCGAAGCATATACATGTAGCTGGCACGAAGCGCGGGAAAACGTGGGCGAGCGAGTCACGATTGGTTTTGGTTTTACTTCTGATTTATTGGCTGAGAAAGTAGCGAGTGTGTTTTTAACCAAACACTAGATGCGTAGTGAATTTAAACCAAAGCAAACGTGAGATACTTTTAACAGTCGATTTAAAACCGCTCTATTTTCTCTATAATTCAGTCTTTCATGTCAGAGTAACAGCTTTTTTCTTCAGTGAAACATGTTCCAAAAGTGGGTGGTGTGTAAATGATTATAAAACTATTTCGTGTTTTAGCGTTTCTGCAATAA
Source organism: Oculina patagonica (assembly GCF_052425735.1). NCBI lineage: Eukaryota > Metazoa > Cnidaria > Anthozoa > Scleractinia > Oculinidae > Oculina > Oculina patagonica. The sequence goes on along the minus strand of NC_135758.1, from coordinate 35,199,283 downwards.
TACCGTTATGGGAAGACAACATTAATTTTTTATTTTAAAAAATGAATTTAATTAAAATATTTTAGACCGTAGGCACCATTCAAATTACGGAGCTTTTCTGCGAGCCGCCGCGTTTAATTTAGTTTCTAAAACAAAACTCAACTCCTCTGATAAAAAAGACTTCCTTTAAAATAACGCTAAAATACAAGTTCTCTTTTACACGAACCCGAATTTTTAGATTCTATTTACTATAAGGGGTATTTTCCTGCTATGTTTCGAGCAATGAGTCTCGACCAATGACACACCTTGGACGTTTTACGGGCCCAGATTAAAACCGTGTTTTGAAAGAGTATAAATTTCAGAAAATATGTTTCTAGTACTGGGCGTGTTTAAATACTGGAGCTATAGGGAAAAGTAGATACTGAATATGCAACAGCTTTCCAGTCTTTCAATTGGCTAAGTTCTTCGAGGCATGTAATAAAATGCGCTCCTTTTTACCCGCATGTAATATTATTAAGACTTTGTTGATCAGCATTTTTTTTGGCGGTAGTCATGTACATTTCGTTTAACTGGGTCGGCATCCCAAGGAGGGTAGGGGGTACTCAAAATTACTTTTACGGGGAGGGCACAAGCCCTTTCCCTTTTTAATAAGGAAACTGCATCTCTTTTTCAAATTTTTCACTTAAATGCCCATTAAAGTACTTAAATGACTCGACCGTTCGGTGCGTCTTTTAGAGATATTTTAACAAGGCCCATTTACGAACCTAAATGACAGTCTTTCCTACCCATTTCTATACTCCAACCTCCCCCTATTCGGGCGAGCCTGCCCACATGCATAGTCTACTAAAGAGAGTCAGCACTTTTAAGTGCAAGTTAAAACTTGCCCTTGAAAGCAATAGCATTACTTTTTAATTCACATTTGCTCACTTGAAGTTGTGTAATAAGGGTCAAAATCCATTAAGAGAGCTCAAGGATAATTAAGTCACGTTAACTTGCATAAGCATTAGCATCTGATTAGCATCAGACTTTAAAATGACTAAACTGGCAGCTGCATAACCTTGCCTAGTTTCAAAGCATCGTTGTTTCTTCTGTTCTCAAAATAAAACTTGTTAAAAGGCAATCGCACATTTTGAGTTCTAGATCAATGAGGTTTTTTTCGCGTATTAATTTGCTAAAATTTGGCAATAGTTATGAATAAAACCTTATTGTATATCTTGGGCGATTTATTTCGTTCAAATTTTATTTCGTTCAAATATCATGAATAATCTATCAAAGAGAATATATGTTTTGAAGTCTCTCAAACTAAGTGCAACATCATATTAATAACAATCCAGATGAATCATTAAAAAAACTCTGGTACTGGTTTTGCGTTCATTGCTTAAATTTCGCCTGCAAAATTCCGACCAGAGCAGAATTCGATTTGTGTACCGATATGCTTTTTAAAATTCGGCGGCTATAAATTAAAACACATTATATCTTTGTTCTTCAAATGACTACATCTTCGCTGTATGTGATTCGTTAGCTCATTCTTAAGCTGTCAGAGACTGTATGTACATTTTAAGGAGGTCATTAAGCCAGTGTTATCGCATGGTGGTCGATAGAATAACCGAGTGAAAGGTACCGACACCGAAGGGTTTCCATGACTTACCTTCTTACCTGCCAAGTCTTAGTATTCCTCGAACCTGGCATAAAATTCAGCCGTTAAACGCCACACAGATCCAACGGGAAGAGTTATTATTAGCCGTCAAACAGTCTCAACCCTATTATTCTAAAAGCTTTCATTTAAAACAAAAATCGAGTACAATTTATTGTCTAATTGCATAAGAGACTGGCAATTAATGGCATTTAAAAATAATTATTTACAAGGCAAAAAAAAAATGATTAAAAGTTAAAAGGCAAAAAAAAAAAAAAAAAATGAAAAAGAAAAAAAAAAAAAAACTGATGATGACTTAATTTAAGTCGAAAACGTTCCATTTTCTTTTTAAAGTTTCAAGAATTTTTTTAGTCTTGTAAATAATTATTTCTAACGCAAAGCGAACATAAGGTCATTCATGGCCATCCTATGAACCTCGTGATACAATATATACATTTATAACATATGCAACACTTTGCAGTTTTAAGGTGAATGTCAATTTTAAAAGACATAATCAAAAACAAGAATATAAGTCATCAGAAAACATTAATCCCTCATAGTTTTAGTCATTTTAAGCCTTGTAAATAATTATTTCTAATATAAAGCAAACGTAATGGTATTTAAAGTATTAAATTCTCTCACGAAAGGCCACGGCCATCTTACGAACATCGTGATTCCGTCTGTCTCTACAAAACAAGGAAACCATATACACCTGATTGAAGAATCAAGTTCAAGTTCAAGAATCGTTGACCCATGAAAAGCGTAAACCATGAACGATGCGACCCAAATATTAACTGGGAAATCGAAAAAAGTAATCGTCGTCTGTGACAGAATGAACATTATAATAAGACACCTTGCATAAATCGTGCTCTTAAAGCTCTGAAAGAATGAAAATATCTTGATTATAAATAAATAAATAGAATATTACTAAGCTTACCAATGCTGCCTTCCCAGAATCCCAATCGGTCTTATCGTTTATTGTTAATGCTTTTCAGTTCGTTTCTTAATTTTTTTGGACCGTTATTTTTAGGTTTCCTACGACACAAATATAAATTTTGGCAGTTCAAATATCTGTTAAAATCCATGGCAAAGCCCCCTTAAACCCCACCTAACCACACTTTTCTCTACTTTAATAATCTATATCAAGCAAGTTTTGAACGATTGAAAAAGATATGTCGGTCAAGAATCCTTAACCCATAATCTCGTGCGTTGATTGGCTATTAAAGGGAGGCATTTAATTATTTCCTAACAAGGCATTTGCTCGTGAAAACAAACCTGAAAAATACAGTTTCGGTAAGCACCTAAAGCCAATCTAGCAAAAGGGCCAGACAATCCATAAACAAAGAGAACAATTTCAAGTACGTGCCGAAATATAGGCCGATTATTTTCAGCCACAAATTAAATAGGATTACAGTTCTTTTTAAAAGCTTTGCGATTCAAGGAAAATTCATTGCAAGACTCATGAGTTTCACCTTAACTTTTGACGGTAATGATTATAAATTAAACATCTGCAAAAAAAAAAAAAAGGGAAGGTATAATATATACAAGTTACAATTGTCAAATGCTATTACGGTATTTATCAACTGTAAGCATTATTTAGATCTTATGTGGCTTTGGATATTTTGACCATACTTCAAATATTTGATCTATATTCACAAGAAATGGTGTAATATAACATATCAGTGCGAGACACCGGAAAAACAAATGGCGCGATTTTAATTAAGCAGTAAAAAGTATTCTTTTGTAATTTTGCTCGGAAATGTTTCTATTCTGTTTGTATATATGGACCTGTGTCGCATTTGCAGACAACTTTTGAACTGTCGTAAAGTTTTTTTAAAAAATGTCGAAAAAGAAGTTGTCAAAAATATCTGTAATGCCACTGTTCGAATATCAGAATATAAGGATGTCCTAATTCGCACCGTTGTTTTTCACGAGTGTAAAACCATTTTTTGATTGTATGCAGCTCAATGAATATATTGAACATTTTTTAGAACTTGGTTTGCTGCTAGATGCCGTGGTATCAAATACGAACTCGTGCTACGAAATGAAAGTTTGTTATTTGGAAGAAAGAATATTGGTTCGAATATATTGCAAGGTATTGTTACATGATATCTTGGAATGATCTAAATCCAGTATTTTTCTTGAATAGGATCCAAGGACAACGCCGCGAGATTGTCTTTGCTTTAACTGCATTGTCACGTATGCTGACAGAGTCTGTCAGAAATTGCCAAACTTCCCTCATGATTTAGCTTTGCATATGGAATTATATTTGTCTGTTTTAACAGCGAATAATTGTTTGTTTGTCTGCACAGAACTTTACCTCAAACTTGGCAGCATCATACAAGTTTATTTTCAGCTATGTAAATCCTATCAACTTAGCAAATTGTTTACACGAGGAAGCGAAGGTTTGTCCCATGAATAGGTACTCTTATTTTCATACCCGGTCTGAAAAGCTTTAGTAGATATAAATGATCATTATGCGAGAGGACACAGTTTGTGGCACAGTTCTTCAGGGCCGTAGCTGGAAAAAAGCGATAAAAATATTGTATTTGTTAATTCGTTCTTGTTCCTGTAAGAGGCTATGCATTACAAGTAAGTAAGTAATATGAAAGAAGTGTTTCTTTTCTTGATTTTGCCTAAAAATGGCATTTTCGGGCTTTTATACTTCGAAATTAGAACCCACAGCGGCTCGCACTTTTGGCGCCTTGTACAATTGCCTCTGTTGTCAGAAAAGTTTGACTGCAGGCCTGTTCTCGGGTAAAAATACCAGTTTTCACCTCAACAAATCGACTTCTGCAACAGTTTTAATTTGTAAATACTGGACACAGCTAGCCTGAAAGAAAATCATCACTTACTACATTTAGTTGGATGAGCTCAGCCTCCACAATGTCCCATGCATGTAGCGTCTTTCAAAATGTAGTTGCACTTTTTTGTAGTTCCTCTCTCGCTCTCTTAACACGCACTCCAAGGCCTGCGCTTAGACAGTTGCATTGAATTACTGTCGAAAGAATGTAAGCTCACCTTAATGATATTGGAGTAATTTATACTGATTGGGTCGAATGGATAATGTGACGACTTAATGTGTCTAATATCCACGAAAACATAAATACGCCCCCATGTAAAGCGATCTAGGATCATCTGTCTTTATAGATTCCGGATTCCATGAGGTGGATTCTGATGACTGGATTGTCGGATTCCAGAATTACAAGTGTTTTTGTTTCCAGGAACTAGTTTTGATTGAATTCCCCGGGGGGGGCCAAAGTTTGTCGGGGGCTCCGCCCGCCCCCCTTCCCGTTTTTCCAGTTGTGGGTCCCCTTTGTTCCTTTTCGGCCCCCTTCCCTCACACATCCACCTGGAGCTGTCATTTTTATGTGCCATAGCGATCAGCCAAAGTTGCGTCCTTTGCCTTTATCATTTGGCAGCTTTCCCTACCCTTTCTTCCTACTTCCTACCCTTCCACCTAGGTACCCCGGCGGAGCCTCCCCGTATGGCCATATGGGAGTACCCCCCCCCCCCCGGGTTGAATTCGGGCCAGGAAACCTCCCCTATTGGGAAACATTGGGAATGGAACCTAATACTTTGGAAAGCAACTGCTACCTAAAACAATATAATCTGAAGAAAGGTCTAAAAATTACATTTCAAAGATGACTGCGTTGGGATGTGTTTTCTGTTCCGTAAATAAAACGAAAGTACTAAGTGACTAAACTAACGCCAGTTTTTTCATGTAAGATATCAAACACAAATACAGTGTTTCATTGGGATATTCAAACACCGAGTAGAGAGTGCAGCCGAAATTTGAGGTGTTTCATAGCCGATGAAACGCTGTCTCGAGTGTTTGATGTATCTTCTCAATCGAAACAAGAACAACGGAGTAAACGGAGAAATATAATCGTAAAAATCTATGCTAATGACGACCGGGTATATCCAAACCTCCTTCACGGTTATGATTTTCTTTGTTTTAACTTGATGAATAATTAATGAGTTTGAGAAATTCAGTTTAAAAATGTTTAAGGCCAACAGCTTAAAAAAACACTTTAAATTTATTTAGATTTTGAAATTTGGATAATAAATCAGTTGGGAAACCTGGATTCTCGATTCCAGCTTCCAAATACAAAGGCAACGATTTGAATTTGATTTGAATCGAATGGTTGGAGTTCGAAATCCGGATTGCTTTTTACGCGGCGAGCGAACCGCCTAGAGTCGTTTATAAACCGGTGAGGATTAAAATAAGCTAGTTAAAACGATAGATTAGGGTTTTAACTACTTGTCTTGTTTGTCCAAAACTTAGCTCTTGCTCTAAGAGCAGTTTTCAATTGAGTGTCGTAAAACCAAAACCAAAGTAATCGCTCTGGCCAATGACAAAGAACACAGACAATCCAGTGAACCAATGACAACTCGAAGCAAATACATGTAGCCCGCACGAAGCGCGGGAAAACATGCGCTAGCGAATCACGATTGGTTTTGGTTTATTTCTGATTGGCTGAGAAAGAGGCGCGAGTTTTTTTAGCCAATCACCAAGCGTAGTAATACAAAACCAAAGCAAACGAAGAATTACTTTCGACACTCAAGTGAAAACCGCTCTATTATGATGTTTAGTAATCAGCACGTACATTTTGCCGTCATCAAACTCTTCACATACACGCAAATATTTACTAAACAAAGCACTGAGAGCAGACTTAACTTACCGTCACTGCAATCTTTAAAAAGACAGATCAATTTAACTAAGCTTTCATCATCGAAAATTGAACATGAATGCGAGAACTGTGTTTTATGTAGCACATGATCTACTTACGAATAACTTATTTTAGAATTATTGTTGGAATTATTGTAAATAATGTAGTTAAATTTAAGTCTCTTTTTATTGTAAATCTCAATTTTAGGTGTTTTTTAAAACATTTTATAACTTATTTTATTTATTTTATGTGTTCCCTTTTAGTAGAGGGTTTTTATCCTCGACTAGATTATATTGACACATTAATAAAGCTGTTCATTCATTCATTCATTCAAACAGGTCTTCGTTAACCCTTTGGCACATGCAGGGATTTCAATTATTACAAATTTCTAATTAACAAATGAATCAATTGATGTGTCATGTAGAGCTGAAAGCCTTCTCAAGAATTCCCTCCCCACCAAGCATCTGTTGCCATCGTGACAATTAGCTTAGAGGTTCATAATATGTTTGCGGTGTGTTTTTGCTGCTTGACAGCATAGCACGAGATTGACTTGAATAAAAACTTGAAGCTTAAAATAAAGGTGTTTTCACCTTATTATACTGTTGCTATGGTAACATGGTAAGGCAAGAAAATGATCACAGCTTGTTCAGCAATGATTCAGCATTCGTTTTATACTACTATTGTAACATCAACTGACAAAGAGTGGTAGTGTTGGTGTATCAAAACTAAAGAGCTGGAAAGTGCAGGCAACCGTGTCCATATTAATCAGCAGTATTCTTGTATAGTTTAAATTCACAACAGGTCGATGCAAGTTTTTGCAAATTTTCTTTCTGAAAACAAAGAATTTTTTGAATCTGTCTTAGTAACACAATGAACAATTAAACTCCATCAGACCTGTTTATACAATGATGATCGGTGATTCTCCAAAAGGCTTCTGATTTACATTTGTATGTTCTTAAATGAACGCATAGTTGATTAAACGCAAACATTCTTGCCTAGTTAAAGTTTGGTGCCAAAGTGTTTCATAAATTTCGATTAATTATAACTTAACTGATTTAGACGTCGGCATGAAACAGGCTACTTTTATTTGTAGCTAGAAAAAAGCCTTTTGTTACTTCTAACATTTAACATACTTCTTTATTTGCAACTAGAACTTCAACTAAATAAAGAAAATTTATCAATTGTGACCTCAACCCGTTTCATTAATGTTATTTATTGGCGGTCAGTTATCATAATAAACTTAAAAATACAGTTATATCTGAGCTAAAAAAGGCAGCAGAAGGGTGCCGAAAATTTAGTTTATATTTTGTTACTTTTTTAGGTCAGACTGATCACTGTATTTTTAAGTTTGTCCAGTTTTTGCATGTTAGCGCTTTATTTCAATCCGGTTAAACTCTGGGAGCGAGTTCGTTCATTTCCTAGTTTTCAATTTTTAAAATAAAAATAAGTAATTGAAAAGCTGTTTTTAAAACATCAGCTTCTCATTTGCATATTAAAAACGTTCGCAGTATTAGTTTCTAATCCTGATTGTCTTATTTTTGTCGTTTAAAAGACGTTATTGCGATTCCAAAACCATAAGTAATATTATTCTGAATTAATTAGAATATGTCACGTATAAGGAACTATATTTTAATTGCAAGAGATATTGTAGGCTATGTAGACATGCACAAGGTGAATTATGTAATTACATTACTTTGACATTTTGTGCATGTAAATAAAGAATGACATTTTAACATATTGTCAACTAAATCAAAGCATGATGAAATGAGCCTCGTCATTTTTTATAAATAAAAATGTGTGATAATTATTTCATATTCGGGAAGTACTTTGCTGTAAAAACTAGAAATACACGAAGAAAAATTTGAGCGATAAAAGACATTTAGCCTGCGAAAACAGTCACATAAAACAAGACCCAACAAGCATGATGACTAAGTATTCAGATGTGGAGAAATGCCTGGGGAAAAATTTACGGCTACACTAGAAAGACGTTTAACAAATAGGAAAATTTAAAGAGTTTACCTTTCGATAGTTTTTACGCGGACTCAACTTATGAAGTAAATTCTGCAGCAACACATTCTATTTCTCTATAAATCTTTCGTTTTCTTTTGTACGTTTGTGTCTAACAGACTAGTAAAAAATTGTTAAACATGTTACATAAAATCACTCTAAATCTTTCCCTTCTTGTAATCAAAAATGTAAATAAATCTTACTTTCATGTTGAGTTGATTTTTTTGCTCCACATTATCTTGATAAAGCATATGTCACATGTACTCGGAGTTTCTCAGGAGACGATTTCATTCACATACACTTTGCCATCGAGCGTCTTCTATATTTTTAATCAATTTTTGCCGTCCGACGGCTTTTCGTGTACCCCTGTAGCGGTCTGCAGCCGGTAAGCTCTACATTTGCTCACTGGCATCATCAGCTTATCATAAATAGTCATTCCCTTATTATGTAAAGACAGAGTTCAATTCCAAATAGAAATACGAACAATTAGCATGGCGAATGCTGTTTCATTAAGTATTGTTACTATTGTTTATAGTATCAAGACGTGAATAAGATGTGAAACGCACTTGCAAGGCCATTTATTCATTAGACCCGTTCTTTATTAAAATTGCGCATGCGATGTTTTCTTTTGTAAGCGGCACGTAAATTTTGCCGCACTGAAAAACTTACAAACTGGAGAGTAGCCCCCAAGACCCTTTGGCACATGCAAAGATTTCAATATCACAGATGTCAAATAAACGAGTGAATCAATTGATTCAAAATTGATGTGTCTTGTGGAGCTGAAAGTCTTCTCGGGATTTCCTGCCCCACCAGGAGTCTGTTGTTATCGAGATAATAAGCTTTAGTAGAGGTTCATAATTTGTTAGCAGCGTGCTTTTGCTGCCTGTCAGGAAAAACTTGTATATTAAAAAGGATTTTAGTCTACTTTTAGTTTTCCTCATTCAGGAATGAGGAATATTTTAATTTGAAGGCCTGAAAGAAAAAAAGTTGTTTTTTTTGTTTTTTTTTTTTAAAGGCCATTTAACTGCACGAATCCACGAAAAACGGTCCTTCTACCGGAAGCTCAGATTTTACCTCGCTAGAATCCGAAATTTTACACTCTTTAGTTCATACTACAAAGACGTTTACATCGCCGTGAATCTTTCCCAATTTTAATTGCATATACCGATTCTTCCTTAGTCAATATTTAGTTATTATTTTTATCTCTGGTTATTTCTGAGAAAACTGAGCCACGATTAAGTAGACACACTTTTTCATTCAAGCAAAAGTCTAAAATAACCCAAATCCAGCAGGTCAAAAAGTTCACGGGTAGTGCTTCAAATATTCTGATATTTTACTAAAGAGAGTTCAGTCATTGATATGTAGGTTTTTACGGTTTCATTTGTGTGGGGTCTAGTAGGGTCTAGTAGCAGTTTTGCACAAACGCCGAACAAAATTTAATAAAATTTCAATTCAACGCCTTAGAAATGAACAACGCAACACGAGACACGCCACAATAGAAAAATTTTACTAAATTTTTTGCCAAAGGAAGCACAATAAAATCAGGTTTAATGTCTTCAACATTTGAAACGTTAGCAAAAAAAAAAGTGTTTACCTTGAAAATTGACTCATTGTTGTGTATCAATTAAATGGATCACAAACTGAACGCTTACATTCCCGATGCATTCGAGATGAAAATAAAAACATAGCCACATGTACACATTGAGTACCTATTTTCATATCCATCCGACGGCTTTTCATGTATCCCCTGTAGCCTGTATGCTCTACCTGGTACTGGAAATATAATCGAACACATCGGCATGGCCAATGTATGTGATTCACTGCATACTTTTTCAGTCCAGTCCTAGCGTATTTTGGCGAAGCCGTAGAAAAAGTCAAAATACAAATCATAATTTAGCGTGTTCCAGGCTGTCGGTAGTTGGGGGAGAGCGAAAAACCCGGGCGGGCGTGGAAAAACGAGAGCGGAAGAGGGTACCTGCTTCCCCCCCCCCCCCTTTTTTTTCCTCGCTCGCCCGCGTTTTTCGCTCTCCCCCAACTACCGATAGCCTGGAACAGGCTAATCAGAAGTAAACATGTACAGCGATAGAAGACACTAAAATGTCTAATAAGAGATTTATCATCCAACGTTTCCCTTCAATTCCAAATTTCAAGGTTTGAACTGTATTTAGCTTTGTACAATGGGGATGTTTTGGTACCGCTTAAAGAGTCCCATTTCAAATTTTCACGGTCCTACAAACAAGAACATGGTATTTCTAACGTACGTTTTAAACCTTTAAGTCAAAAGTGACAGTCATCAAATTTCTCTTCACAATAGCCACCGATTAAAAGTGCAATTTTTCTAAATTTGGGATTTTGTGATGTTGAGATAAAGCTCTTCAAGAGCGTTCTTTTTAAAAAAGTCCACAAAAAATGTAATTTATTTTCTGTGCAAAGTTATTGGGCGTTTAAGTTTTTGCAAGGTTAATTGTTAACTGCCCCTTGACAAGTCCTGTCAACGCGTCATAAAATCCCAGCTTCATTGTATCACGCAAGAAATTTGCTAGATTCGGCGTGTGTTTCTTCGTGGTAAGAAGCTTGCAAAGTTTGTTCTAAAATGTCTCCAAAGAAGAAATATGGCTGTGTCCGTAATCGTCTGCCACGTTAAGACGGAAGAAACCGAAAAAGGCGTTAAGCGCAGCAAGTTTTGCACAGAAATTAGCAGAGAGAGTGACACGGGCCCTTATTGCAGCCAGAACGAATGGCTGATCAAGCGACAAAGTAACTTGAAAATAAAGGGGAACTACTCGATACTATAGTTGTCAATAAATTGTTCTGACGCGTGTATCTGTTTGTTTTAACATCGTTCAAACTTATACATGTTAATTTTTGATTTTATTATAAAATTATATAATACTAATAATAAATTTCTATTTAATAAATTCACAACTAATATGGTCTAAATAATAATGCAAGCTGGTTAGCCGTTCAAAATTTTGAGGTTCACTGATTATTATTTGTCTCAAAAAGCTATTGTTCCAAGAAGGAACCATCCTTTTTCCCTCATGGGCTATTGCTACTCCTAAGGTGTTTCAATACCTTGGTAAAGTAATATTTTTAACCTCCCTTTAATTTAGATGTAACTTTGTACATTGTAAACCCATATTTAAGTTTGAAATATACAAAATGTATAAAAATAAAATAAACCCTCATCTGTTATACGTCCTGGCTTGTTTTGAAGGATCTGTAGGCACTGTATGTGGTATTTACATCTTAACTTTTAACTGATTTCAATCTCAGGTACTTTGATATCTTAATTTCCTTACTCACGTGTCCAAAGTAATTCGGGTCTTTTTGCCGGCGAGCCTTGGAACAAAAAGCAAAAGGGCCCTTAGTGCCATGACCACGTTGGCCAAACGGCGCGAAAGTGGTCGTGACTAGAATTGATACTCCAAACCTAACCGCAACCAACCTTTGCTAAAGTAGGCTAACCGGAGTGCTATTTAGGCTAACCAGAGTGCTGTTTAGTATTCACTACATGAACTGAGTGTTACGTGGTATAATATGTCTCGCTGTCTCGGTATCTCATTACATCAACTGAGTGCAGAATAGTCAGTCCCTATGCAGAAATGGGTTCCAGTCTCCCAGCTGATTTCTGATTTGGGGGTATCCATTCTAGTCATGACCAAAGGTTTTATCCTTAGTTCTAAAGTTTTCACTGGAGCCAGGTCCCTCGCAGTTTATCAATCTTTTTATTTTATGACGTCACTTCCTGCTCATTGCTGCTCTGACCAAGGACTGCATCTTCATGTTCTCTATGCAATGACTCCAGGTTTTGCGTTGTAGACGCGTTTTCAACTGCCCGAGTCTGATCCGAACTATTATCGATGCTATCGCCGTGTTGTATGCCTTGTTGTTGTTCGTTTTCTTTAACTGATTCTTTACTGTTTAAGCTTAAGTTGTTTTCTGCAGCGTTCAAATCATCGGCCATTTTAACCGGTTCGATGTCACTGCCGTCAGAATTTACGTTGTTAGTCGTGTCCTGTACTTGAACGGGTCCTCCAGAACTGTCTTCCATTTTAATCTCCAGAATCTCGTCATTAGTCGTTGGCTGCTCGTGCGTCATCGACGAATCTTCGTTAGCAATCGTAACAATGTTACAGTTGTTCGCTGGTTTCTCAGCAGATTGATTTTGACTCGCATCTTCATTGTCAGTTATCGATACATCCTCGTTTTGCTTTGATTCTGTCGATCTATCCACTACTCCTGCGTTTAGGTCCAACGTTTTATCACCGTTTGCCGAATGTTCTCGGGTCTGTTCGTTTTCCTCGATGCAAACGTTGCTGGGAGAAGCTTGGGCTGAACGATCTTTTATTGTTTCTAACAAGTCGTGTTTTTCAGTGATTTGAGCGTCCTGATCGTTGTGCTCTCCAGTGCTATTTCTTCTTTCTTTATTTCCGTTTTCATCGTCCCCTCGTGCCTGTTTTTGGCTATTTTGATGTTCATCTTTCTCTCCTCTAGATTCGCTTTTCATTATTACTGCAGACCTCGAGTATCCGTTGGAAAGTGAATTTCTGGCATTCTTTGCATCAACTGAGTAATCGTTGAGACATTTTTCCAGGTTTTCACGAACTGCAATGGAAGATATGAAATCCTCTAGTTAGCACGATATTGAACACCACAGTTAAACTCCGAAGACAAAAATAAATACAGTCCAAAACCCTATTAATTCGTACACAGTAAACCGATCCACGGAAGTGTCCGAATTATACGCCTGCAATTCTCTCCCCCACCCCTCCAATACGCCTTCTACACAGGCTAGTATTAAGGAGGCTCAAAACAGTTTTCAGTACTTTCAAGCTCTTATATACTTTGATGGGTCAGTGCTACAAACATTTATCAGTTACCACTACAAAAATGGTAAAAAACAAATGCCCAATCATTGATAAACAAATTTTGATTATTTTCTTGACGTCACTGGTAACCATAGTAACAGCATAACTAGTTAAAAACACCTTTAATTTAGATGTAAGTGCTTATAATTCAAATACGAGTCTAGCCTGCGAACAGGCTCCCGAGTGGGGCTTTCGCGAGCGAGATACCAGAATCTGGTATCATGGATCGGCGGTTTTAAAGGACTGTCCACAGGCTCCTGCGCCCCCGCACTCCCCCTCAGGCCCCGCTCTTCCGCTCGCTTCGCTCGAGTAACCCCACTAGCTTCGCTCGCGGAAACCCCACTCGGGAGCCTGTTCGCAGGCTAATACGAGTCCGGTGACCCCCATTTTTTATTATTGAATAATGATCAGCATGTTTTAATTTTGAACGGTTACGAAACACAATCCTGCATCAAGATCACAAAACCCACCTTCGTCGGGCGCCTCCTCCTTCAGATCCTCGAGTTCTATACAGTATGAAGGCCTTCTGCTCCCACCAGACATTTCCTTCAGCATGCGAGCCCGCTCCACCTCCATCTCAGCCCGCAAAACAGCGGTCTGCTCTCTTTCTTGTGCCATGCGCTGTCGTCTATACGCAGCCTCCGCTCGCTGTTGGGCTGCTACTGTCACTTGGGAGTGGGCACGAGTTTCTGAGGAGGTAAGACAGAAAGTTAGGCGGATTGGGTGTTTTAGTTATCAGTCTAACGTTCTGGTTTTTTGGCCTTTGTCGATTAGCATTTTATGTCACTTTTCTGAAAACGACCACGGATGTGCAGGAGTAACATTGCTGGACGGAGGGCTCGTTGAACTTCAAGCAAGCTGTTGTTAGGAAGAGGGGCCTGGAAAAGACTGGAGCACGCAGAACATAACGACAACAGTCCAACCTTTAAGGCCAGCGATGTCCAGTGCTCTTCCAAAATCAGCGTCTTTCAAAATGTTCGTGTTTAATACTGCAGGCAGGAAAGGGCCTTAACTTTGGTGACGGCTTTGAAGTGTGATCTAGTACTGAATTTATAATTAATTAATTGATAAAAAGACTCCTGTAGTTGGCCTCGATAAACACCAATGTGTGAGAGATACAGGCGTCGAGCCACTTGAACCTTAATTGCTAATCAAAGGACTGGAGCCAATAAAACAAATCGAAAGGCAGGGCATGACAGAACTCGAGGAGATCAGATATCGTACGTCTGGAGACGTTAGCTAAGCGGCGCGCACTGCAATAATATGCACTTGGTACACGGAATGGCTAGGCTTGAAATGAAAAAATAATAAAACGGCTTTTCAAATTCTTGAAATAATCCAATAACGAATGCCACACAATTTACGTTACTGAAAACTGATCTTTGCCTAATCGCATTTAGTTTTTTTTACGTAGGAATACGCACCTTACTACTGAATGATAGTGGATTGAAGTCTTACGTAATATTAGTCAGATTTTTTCCTTTTTTGACAGTTTTGATTTCCCTGTGTTATTAATTATACTCATCCTAATTATATTGTTGTTTATCTTCGTAAATTACATTTGACAATAAGTGCATTATAAACGAGGTTAAAAAAAATTGTCCTTCAAAACGATAGGTCAAGCTGTTCTTCTCGAACAGCTCAAGTGGAAATATTCTTAAGGGTTCTCTGTACACGAGACTCGACGATGTGCATCTGCTATACTCTGTCGAATGGTTCAATAAACATACCGCGGAATATCTTCTCTTCTACACTTTTGTCAAGTTGGTGTTTTAGGCCTAAAGGAGTCGCCATACTGGACTGCGCTCGATGGTTTTGTGTTTGAGGGTTTGCCACACCAACCGACTGGCCTTCGGAGCATTGAAGGTTGGCGAGTGCTACTTTGACCGATGACGAGGCGGTCGCTTGAATGACAAACAGCTGATGGTTAGGGGTAAGCACTGTGTCATCGGTTCCACTGGACTCGACTGGGCTTTCAAACAGATCATCCGTGGGCAAACCGGTATCAAAAGGACAATTTTGTTCTGGTTTTAAACCATTTTGCTCGAGTGTAAACAGCGGTGATTGAGCAGTGAATTCGTCTCTGGCATGGCGATGTGCCTTTTGTCGCTGACGAACTGAAGACGTCGAACGGGAGGACGTTGTTACTCTTCCAAACGAGGTGCGGCTTTGGAGGCTTGCTGGGTGTGTCACATCTGCGGTCATTGGGAACTTCAACGTCTTCAGCAGTCGAATACGAGAGCCGGATGTGGGCAAGTGTAGGGCTTGTAAACGTACACACAACACGTCGGAAGATAATCTCGACAATTTCGGGTACCTCAAGGGTTTCATCTGCCGCCTGTGAGTGCGTGCCATGACAAATAGAATAACAAATTGCAGAAAAGGCTGAAAATTGTCTTACGTTCGTGCGCAAGGCTTCAGGTAAAATGCCCTGGATTATTTCTCTGCTGCTTTTAAAGCAAGATAAGGTCTGCAAGACTGTCCAATGGGAAAGCTTGTACTTAGCAAGCTTCTCGTCATAAATAAGGCTTTAAAGCTAAACACCAATCCTAGTTAAGCTTGCATAAACGTCTTAGATTGTATTGCAAAGTAGAGATAAGATTATTTATAGACATTTCTAGAAAGTTCGGAACCTAAAAAATTTCAGACAAAAAGGTATAGAAGTCCATCAATCAACGTGTTAAAAATATTTCGCTTCGAAAATTCAGTGTTACATAGCCGATGATTTTTTTAACAAACATATAAAGATTTTTACAGTGGTATGGTGTTCTATTTGTTTGCAACAAGATTTCTAACACAGAGACAGAACTGCAAAGTCACTTATCAGTACTCCAGTACTCAATCAACCTCTTGAACGATTACATTATCCTCTCGAAATCGCCATTATGGTTTTCATCAAAATGCCATAACTGATTATAATATCACTTAAAATACCATGTTCATCAAATTCATCCTTTTATTCTTTGGCAACGTCTATGGTTTTTTACAAGGTGCTAGCGACAATTTGTTTGTAATTCTTATCCGTCAGCTCTTGTAGTTGTTTTAGATATTGTAGTTTTTCATCGCTTATCCTAAATTTTGCAGCTAACCAATTTTTTCAAGTCCATGCACGTTCGATAAGTGTATAACGACAATATTGTTTCATCAATTATGCCACGTGCCATATAATTCATAAAGTATAAAAATGCTCTAGAAATTTCTCGTGACACGCGTCCAACGAATGTAGGGGTCAGTTTATATTTCTTACTTCGACATCTTTGCTTGAGAATAAGAGTCGACCTTGTGTGGAGCGGGAGCTGGGTACAAGATTTCCGAACTCCCGTCGGCCCCATCGGTCGGATTTTGCAGCTCAAAGTTTCGGATATTCCGGTGAAAAGGAAATAATAAGTAACGACATTAAGTTAGTAATTAAATCGTTTATCAGTTTTTTGTTCCTGAAACAAAAAAGATGCTTTATTATAATAATGATTTGAAGCTTAATTTTAGTGACCAAAAATGCGGGCTGGCACACTTCATAAAGAGCCATTTGACCGTTTTAACTGTTTTGTAATATTCTTCTCTTATTGAGATCTGACCTTAGAATTGAACCTATGAGCCTATATTCAAAACTCCACTCACTTTTTGCCGTGTTGTTCAGTTCATGGAAACTTTACAAAGAGCTGCCATAAAGATAAACGAGTTTGTCTCGTATAGAAGTTCCTTGGCGTGGATGGGGAAGAAAAGGCCGGGGAAAAGGCCGTGAGCGAACTTCCCTTTCCCTGTTCCTCCCCTTCTTCCTCCCCCTCTCCTCGCTTCGCAGCCTTTCCTTCTCTTAGTTCTATTTATTCTCTCATTATCTCCGACCATAGTACCCGTTTCACAGGCTTAAATGTTTTGTTATATTTGATCTTCGTCGGTTGAGGTCCGATTTTAAATGCCAAAAGTACTTTATAATTTTTGTAAACCTGTGATGCCTCCACTCGTTTTAACCGGTCGTGTTGCTTTCTTCATGGAAACCTTTTACAAATAACTTAAATTTCAGTAGTAAACGAGCTTGGATTTGTCTTAAATATTAACAGGTGCTTCGGAGGGGATGGGGAAAAAGAAAGCGCAAGCGAACTCCTTCTCCCCCCTTCTCCCCTCCTCCCCCTTCTCCCCCTCCTCCCCCTTTTCCCTCCTCCCCCTTTTCCCTCCTCCCCCCTTTTCCCTCCTCCCCCTTCTCCCCCTCCTCCCCCTTTTCCCTCCTCCCCCTTTCCCTCCTCCCCCTTTTCCCCTCCTCCCCCTTTTCCCTCCTCCCCCTTTTCCCTCCCTCCCCTTTTCCCTCCTCCCCCTTTTCCCTCCTCCCCCTTTTCCCTCCTCCCCCTTTTCCCCCTCCTCCCCCTTTCCCTCCTCCCCCTTTTCCCTCCTCCCCCTTCTCCCCCTCCTCCCCCTTTTCCCTCCTCCCCCTTTTCCCTCCCTCCCCCTTTTCCCTCCTCCCCCTTTTCCCTCCTCCCCCTTTTCCCTCCTCCCCCTTCTCCCCCCCTCCTCCCCCTTTCCCCCTCCCTCCTCCCCCTTCTCCCCCTCCTCCCCCTTTTCCCTCCTCCCCCTTTTCCCTCCTCCCCCTTTTCCCTCCTCCCCCTTCTCCCCCTCCTCCCCCTTTTCCCTCCCTCCCCCCCCCTTTTCCCTCCTCCCCCTTTTCCCTCCTCCCCCTTTTCCCTCCTCCCCCTTTTCCCTCCTCCCCCCTTTTCCCTCCCTCCCCCTTTTCCCTCCTCCCCCTTCTCCCCCCTCCCTCCCCCTTTTCCCTCCTCCCCCTTTTCCCTCCCTCCCCCTTTTCCCTCCTCCCCCTTTTCCCTCCTCCCCCTTTTCCCCCTCCTCCCCCTTTTCCCTCCTCCCCCCCCCCCTTTCCCTCCTCCCCCTTTTCCCTCCTCCCCCTTTTCCCTCCTCCCCCTTCTCCCCCTCCTCCCCCTTTTCCCTCCCCTCCCCCTTCTCCCCCTCCTCCCCCCTTTTCCCTCCTCCCCCTTTTCCCTCCTCCCCCTTCTCCCCCTCCTCCCCCTTCTCCCCCTCCTCCCCCTTCTCCCATCTCCCCCTCCTCCCCCTTTTCCCTCCTCCCCCTTTTCCCTCCCTCCCCCTTTTCCCTCCCTCCCCCTTTTCCCTCCCTCCCCCTTTTCCCTCCTCCCCCTTTCCCTCCCTCCCCCTTTTCCCTCCCTCCCCTTTTCCCTCCTCCCCCTTTTCCCTCCTCCCCCTTCTCCCCCTCCTCCCCCTTTTCCCTCCCCTCCCCCTTTTCCCTCCCTCCCCCTTTTCCCTCCCCTCCCCCTTTTCCCTCCTCCCCCTTTTCCCTCCCTCCCCCTTTTCCCTCCTCCCCCTTTCCCTCCCTCCCCTTTTCCCCTCCTCCCCCTTTCCCTCCTCCCCCTTCTCCCCCTCCTCCCCCTTTTCCCTCCTCCCCCTTTTCCCTCCTCCCCCTTTTCCCTCCTCCCCCTTTTCCCCTCCTCCCCCTTTCCCCCTCCTCCCCCTTTTCCCTCCCTCCCCCTTTTCCCCTCCTCCCCCTTTTCCCTCCCTCCCCCTTTTCCCCCCCCCCCCCCCCCCCCTCCTCCCCCTTTTCCCCCTCCTCCCCCTTTCCCTCCTCCCCCTTTTCCCTCCTCCCCCCCCCTTTTCCCTCCTCCCCCTTTTCCCTCCTCCCCCTTTTCCCTCCTCCCCCTTCTCCCCCCCCCCCCCCTCCTCCCCCTTTTCCCTCCCTCCCCCTTTTCCCTCCTCCCCCTTTTCCCTCCTCCCCTTTTCCCCCCCTCCTCCCCCTTTTCCCTCCTCCCCCTTCTCCCCCTCCTCCCCCTTTTCCCTCCTCCCCCTTTTCCCTCCTCCCCCTTTCCCTCCTCCCCCTTTTCCCTCCTCCCCCTTCTCCCCCTCCTCCCCCTTTTCCCTCCTCCCCCTTTCCCTCCTCCCCCTTCTCCCCCTCCTCCCCCTTTCCCTCCTCCCCCTTCCTCCCCCCTCCCCCTCCCCCTTTTCCCTCCCTCCCCCTTTTCCCTCCTCCCCCTTTTCCCTCCTCCCCCTTGTCCCTCCCTCCCCCTTTTCCCTCCTCCCCCTTTTCCCTCCTCCCCCCCTTTTCCCTCCTCCCCCCCTTTTCCCTCCCTCCCCCCTTTTCCCTCCTCCCCCTTCTCCTCCCCCTCCTCCCCCTTTTCCCTCCTCCCCCTTTCCCCTCCCTCCCTCCCCCTTTTCCCTCCTCCCCCTTTTCCCTCCTCCCCCCCCCTTTTCCCTCCTCCCCCCTTCTCCTCCTCCCTCCCCCTTTTCCCTCCTCCCCCTTTTCCCCTCCCCCCCCCCCCTCCCCCTTTTCCCTCCCTCCCCCTTTTCCCTCCTCCCCCTTTTCCCCTCCTCCCCCTTCTCCCCCTCCCTCCCCCCTTTCCCTCCCTCCCCCTTCTCCCCCTCCCTCCCCCCTTTCCCTCCTCCCCCTTTTCCCTCCTCCCCCTTGTCCCTCCTCCCCCTTTCCCTCCCTCCCCCCTTTTCCCTCCCTCCCCCTTTTCCCCTCCCTCCCCCTTTTCCCTCCTCCCCCTTTTCCCCCCCCCCCCCCCCCTCCCTCCCCCTTTTCCCTCCCTCCCCCTTTTCCCTCCCTCCCCCTTCTCCTCCTCCCTCCCCCCTTTTCCCTCCCTCCCCCTTTTCCCCTCCTCCCCCTTTTCCCCTCCCTCCCCCTTTCCCCCCCCCTCCCTCCCTCCCCCTTTTCCCTCCTCCCCCCTTCTCCTCCTCCCCTCCCCCTTTTCCCTCCTCCCCCTTTTCCCCCCCCCCTCCCCCTCCCCCTTTTCCCCTCCTCCCCCTTTTCCCTCCTCCCCCTTTTCCCTCCTCCCCCTTCTCCCCCTCCCTCCCCCTTTTCCCTCCCTCCCCCTTTTCCCTCCTCCCCCTTCTCCGATCTCCCCCTCCTCCCCCCTTTTCCCTCCTCCCCCTTTCCCCTCCTCCTCCTTCTCCCCCTCCTCCCCCTTCTCCCCCTCCTCCCCCTTTCCCCTCCTCCCCCTTTTCCCCTCCCTCCCCCTTTTCCCTCCTCCCCCTTCTCCCCCTCCCTCCCCCTTTTCCCCCCCTCCCTCCCCCTTTTCCCCCTCCTCCCCCTTTCCCTCCTCCCCCTTTTCCCTCCCTCCCCCTTTTCCCTCCTCCCCCTTTTCCCTCCCTCCCCCTTTTCCCTCCTCCCCCTTTTCCCCTCCCCTCCCCCTTTTCCCCTCCTCCCCCTTTTCCCTCCTCCCCCTTTTCCCTCCTCCCCCTTCTCCCCCTCCTCCCCCTTTTCCCTCCCTCCCCCTTTTCCCCTCCTCCCCCTTCTCCCCCTCCTCCCCCTTTTCCCTCCTCCCCCTTTTCCCTCCCTCCCCCTTCTCCGATCTCCCCCTCCTCCCCCTTTTCCCTCCTCCCCCTTTTCCCTCCTCCCCCTTTTCCCCGTCCCCCTTCTCCCCCTCCTCCCCCTTTTCCCTCCTCCCCCTTCTCCCCCCCCCCTCCTCCCCCTTTTCCCTCCTCCCCCTTTTCCCTCCCCTCCCCCTTTTCCCTCCTCCCCCTTCTCCCCCTCCTCCCCCTTTTCCCTCCTCCCCCTTTTCCCTCCCTCCCCCTTTTCCCTCCTCCCCCTTTTCCCTCCTCCCCCTTCTCCTCCTCCCTCCCCCCTTTTCCCTCCTCCCCCTTTTCCCTCCTCCCCCTTTTCCCTCCTCCCCCCTTTTCCCTCCTCCCCCCTTCTCCCCCCTCCTCCCCCTTTTCCCTCCTCCCCCTTTTCCCCTCCTCCCCCTTCCTCGCCCATCGCCTCACCTACCATGCCGACCTTTAATACTTTGTTTTGTTCTATCTCCGCCCTATCTTCGAGCAGACGGCGACCAGTCTGCCACTTGAGAGCCTCTTTTACAGGCTTAAGTGTTTTGTAATATTCGATTTCCTTCGTAAGACGTCCGATATTCAAAGCAAAAAATTTAACATTTCTTATGAACCTATTGCTCATTCAAAACTCCACTCGTTTTAGCCGGCTCTGCCGGCTGTTCACTTTATGGAAACTTGAACAAGAAGCTACAAGTAGACTAAGTAAATAGGCTTGTCGCGAAAAGAAGGGACTCCTCAATGGTGGGATGGGAATTCAAACGTCTCCGAGCGAACCTCCCTCCCTTACTCCGTCTTCCTATCCCCCCTCCCCGTCCTTTGCAGCCTGTCTACTCATCACTCTCTCTATTCGCTCTATATCCGCTCCGAGAGGTTGGAGTTCACAGGCTGAATACTGTGTTACATTCAATCTTCTTTCATCGAGGTCCGATATTCAAAGCGAACGTAAAATCATTGTCTATTCTGTCACTACTCTAATTGAACAAGCATGAAAGAGTTTCAGGTTGGTTAAAAGGCGGTTTTATCATTCAGTGGTGTACCAATATGCCGAGATTACTAGCAATAGCTAAGAGCGAATTGAGTCGGATCTTTTGAAAGTTTTTCAAGCTGCGTTCTGATAACACGTGACTGGATGTGACTCGATTTCAGAGAGCAAACTTGAGCGCTTGTTGTATTTACATT
Organism: Oculina patagonica; assembly: GCF_052425735.1. Lineage (NCBI taxonomy): Eukaryota > Metazoa > Cnidaria > Anthozoa > Scleractinia > Oculinidae > Oculina > Oculina patagonica. The sequence continues at coordinate 35,177,663 of NC_135758.1, read as the reverse complement.
CAATTAGTAATGTTTCTATGGTTGTTATGGTTATGAACAAATTTTCAGATAACATATGTTTATCCAGTATTTCTCTGACATCTTTTTCTTTAATAGAAGGTACTATACAAATTATAATTGTCAGATGGAATTATGGTCAGTATTCACTGCAGTAGCTGATATCTCATGGCTTTGCGGTCTTTTGGCCACATTGGATTATATATTCCGTGTTAAACCAGAAGTGGAACAATATAATATAAGTGCAACATATGGCTTGGTAATATTGTTCTTGAGCTGCTGAGAACAATTGCGTTTTCTCGCTTCGTAGCGCGATTAAAAGCCATTCAAATTGTCCAAATTTGTCAGTCAAAGTAATTCTTGATTAAAAATTTATAACTGAGTGCTGTACGTAATAACAAATCAAAGTAAGAAACATTTATTTATAACAAACTTTCCTTTCCGTGTAACTACTGATGTTTAGTATAAAAACTCACGAAACCGGATTATCTGTGTCTTAGTGGCATCAAAGCTTCCCAGAGCATGCTAAAATATCCCAGTTCACTGTGGAAGTTTTACAAAAATCGTCTTGCTAAAACTAAGCTACAAAGCTAGAGACGGGCTCGAGAGGTTTAGCTTATTCAACCATTTCTTACACCTTTGCTCCAGCCCATGGACCGTGCCGGATATTTTCGCATATTCTGCCACACGTAGTGAAATTATGTACAGTAGTCAATTTTAACCATCTGCCAAGCAGTAACTTTTTAATTGAGATTACTAAGCGGGCGAAACAGTGATGACACTCAGTTTTTAGGTCAAAATGCCAACTTCACCACAACAAAACCGCGGTGCTCGTGACCGATTTGTTTAACTTAACAACACGGCTAGCCTGGGGGATAAAAACTACTTACCCCTTTTCGGTGGATGAGCGCTGCTTCCACAACCCATGGCAAAGAAGTAACTTGGGCAAAAGTTCTTTACTGAAGGTTTTCACAGCACAGTTGCTTTCTCAGCACGCGTGAATCGCAGTGTGTTTTGACATTTGTACATTAAAATAACTAACGCAGGAATGTAAACTAGCCTTTTGTCAGGGTATTAGTGCGCGGTGAAGTGATTGGGTCGAGTGGATAATGTGACGCCATAATAAAACCACACAAAGTACAAAATCGTTTAAACTGAGATTAAATTAAAGCCACAAGGGTTATAAATAAAGGTGAAGATAAAACCACTTGTCTCGTTAGAGTAAATCACAACCCTAGTTTATAAAGACCCGTTATCCAGCGCGGAAGGGTTTGTCGTGCTGCAAACATTCATCGCGTCACGTACTGGGAAATATTTACTAAATAAAGCACCAGGAGGAAGACTTAAATAGAACGCGTGACCTCAGGCGCGTGCAAGTATTTAAATTATCACAGCCTTCGGACAGAAATAAACCAATGGTTTTGTTGAATTTTGTTATTTTTCGGCGAAGGTTATCACAAGTTTTCTCGCACCGAGACTTTCAATTTGTTTCAAGGCACAAGTTTTTTTAGGGCCCTGATCAACCAAGCGACAACTAACGGATGTGCCAATTAATCATATATGACGTACGTAATTGAAAAACAAGCAATACTGGGCACAGTGGGAGTTTCCTTTGTTTTTTCCTTCTTGTGTGCATTAGTAGTTAATTATTTAATTTCGTTAACGGAACTTCATAATATCGAGAAAGTTGGAAAAATCTTCAAAATACAGCCAGCACAACAAGTAGATGATCACTAAAAACCGTAGAAAAGAAATGCACTTCTTTTAAAATAAAAATTTTTGCCAATCTTACAAGGGACTCTATCTCATCGAGTAAGGAACCTGTTGGCAATGGGTCTTGGAGTCTTAGCTTCTTTTCTAGTACCAATATAACAGTATGTTCAGAGACCTTCAATTTTCTCTTACAATCGTTGAAGGCGTAGCCTGCAAACGCAAATACGTCTGCGTTCGCAGGCTATTGAAGGCGCGAATAGAATAAAACCGCGGTGGATTGAACGAGCGCAAGAGAGTTGGGAGTGGGTAATCCCGCTTGGCAGTTGCTCTCGCGCTCCGCGCGCGTGCTCGCCCGCGCACGTAGTATTAAAACGATTGATTTATTCTCATTGAATAAATTCCAGTGAACACACGTACAAAATGTGCTGAAAAACGACTCTTTTTGTCAAAATTTTTAGATTTGTTTATTGAGGCAGGGGCAAAAGTAGCTGCGTTTATTTAGTTCGTCTGCAACGCAAACTAGGGCAAGAGGAAAGAGTTGCACAGCACAAAGGCACTTGACTTTAAATCCAACAAAGGAGTGTGCCTTCTTTGTTCTATAAATTTGTAACTTGTAATAAACGATTAGAGAAATAATAGATATTGTGGATTTATTGTGTTTTTAAAATTCAAACTTTTTAGTTCAAAATTGGTAGACGGACACCAGACAGTCCCCTGACAACCTGGAGTGCTCTTGCGTGGGGGTCAACTGTCTGGTGGTGGTTCAATTTTTTTTCTTTCTTCAATCCCTTCTTTTAACCTTATAAAATTTCATTCAAATTCAGGTATATTGCCCCCATAAGGAACATGTTGTAGCAAAATGTAACAGGGACAAAATCACAAGTTCACACACACAAACATGTGGTAAGGGCATGTTTCAACGGCACGCCCCATTACGGTACAACGGATGGGTCGCTGCATGCAATATGTCCCTCCTTCATTATTTTGTGTAAACATGTGATTTCGTCCCTGCTGCATTGCCCCTTACGTGCATATAATGGGAAAAGGATATTGAATTTATTTGTTGACGTTGGGGTTTAGAGCAGAGAGTTGGAAGTATTTTTTCATATTATAGTCTTTTTATTTGCAAGATTGTTTCACACATTTTATTCCCTTGTTCATTTTGCTATTACAAAATACATTTCACCGAAGATTTCAACTCAAATATTTATGAGTCTTGTGTTCTTAAAACTATTACGTTAATTCCAGAAACGGACGTGATATTGTTATTAAAAATACAATTCATCAATTTCATTCATTTTCAGTAATAGGAATTCCCGTAGATTATCCAGATTATCATTGATTTCCACTCCCTCAAGAAGAACCTTAAGCAGTCATTGTACTTCATAGCTTTGCCGTGGGTTTCTTTGACAGTGCTGCTTTTATCAGACCAGCAGGTTTGTCCGTGGCCATTAAAATCTACAGAAAGGAAAGTAAATAACCATGCTCGAGCATCTACATATAGTAAATTACTACAGATATTTACATTCAGAGGAACTGACAAATCCTCATAGAACTCTTACTTAAATAAAAGTAAAAGCAAGGTCACTTCGGACGTCAGTAGCGTAGCAGCTCTCATAAGCTTGTAATCTGGTCCTCTAGTGCAGAAGTTGCTACTGTTTTGGTGCTTGGGGCATTATTTTAATGTTTGTTTTATTGTTCTCTCAAAGAGTAGCGAACAATTTATATGAGACTACGCGAGGGCTGCTATCCAACTCTCCAACGTTATCGCTTTAGCCCTTCACCGCCCATGAGAAGCCACACCTCAATCCGTTTTATTAACAGCAACTGTCATTTTGCTCGAAATATGCAAGATAATGGTCTTTGGACATTTACTGTTTTGAAAAGCAATCAGTTCTTCAAGAGTTACGCTCGAGAGCCACAAGGAACAAAAAATGTCTAAGGAAAAATATTCCTGCCTAATTTTAAAGCCAAATAGAGCCTTAATTTTAACATGCATATTTATCCATTCAAGACATTCAAAGCAATCAATTCTACATTCAATTTAGCAAAAACTGCTGGTCTGAACAAAGGAAGGTCAAACTAAAAGAGCTTGTTGCACCCGCTCATGTCGTCGTTCTCAGTTATTTTGAAAATAATAAAACTGAGATATAAAAGTAAAATTTTTACCTCGTCTTTGTTGGACATTCCAAATGGCGCCATGTTTACAGTGAAGTAATGTATGTTTGGCATCACCATCTCCACATAACCAATCTGTAATAACCAAAAAAATAAATTACTGAAGCTAAGGAGAACAGTGTAACATGCAAGAATCAGGACACTAAAACATTTTAATCAGATCACAAACATTTGATTTCCAAATGAATTTATCTCCCAATATTTTTAGTATTTTGCTTCGTGTTCTTAGTGGTAATTTCTGTTTGCGAAACATTCATTACTGTAGTTAGTTCCCAGTCCTATTCGGTTCTATTGATCAGTCGATCGCAACAGAAAAACAGACTAAAAGATACCACCGCCTGATGGCATATATAAGGGTTAACATCATGACATCATTGCTAAAAGTGAGAATTTGCTGAACTGACCTGTGGAATGCTGTTCAAAATCTTTGCTTCCGCTTTGTACAAAGTGTTCTGTAAGCAAAGTGAAACAGATTACTACATTTCGTAGAAAGTGGGCAAGAATACAGTCAGCTGACTGTTTTCCAGTGCTCTTGGGTGTGAAATTCAGGCTTGCAGTCAGATGGGTTCAGGTGTCCTGTACACTACTTTTTAGATAATTTTACAACTTGATTTTTGAATTGGTGGCTGGAGCCAGCCCAATAGGATACCTACCTTTTAAATCCTGACTAACTACCTGCTGACATTACACTGTATAAAAGTGCAGCAAACCACAGAAATACCATAATCAAGTACCATAGGCCTGTAACGAGTGCAAAGGGCTATATAGCTACAGTGTACCTCACCCCCCCCCCCCCCCCCCCTACAGGCACTGTGCCCTCTGCACGCAATTCGTGCCTTCAATGCTGGGTCATAATAGTTATTGATTCACATGATTTATTGGAATTGCATTGCCACTGTGTTATTACAAGTTCCAATTTTGGAAAGCATTCTTAAAAAGCTTCCTTGTCCAGTGAAATTGATATAAAGCTTTTTCATAATTTTGGTATAAATGATGCCTGAAACAGTGCAATGTAGCTTGAATGCATTATTGTCAAGTACAACTTGCCTTAGACTTTGAGCACAAGCAGCCCCCTTTTGTCTTAGTCTGTCAAGCATGAAGCAAAAAAAGTATAATGTATGGGAGGAAAGATGGCCGGGTGAAATATGGGGGCCAGACATGCGTTTTGTTCCTAGCTTTTGCATGGCCATTTTTCCTCACCCTTTTTTTTTTTGCTTCATCCACCACAACAGACTAAGAAAAAAGGGAGGCTGCTCATACATATAGTCTAAACTTGCCTGTACAGAGGGTGAGTAGACACCAGTGTGGGGTGGTCCAGCAAACTCTTCCAGAATTGTGCTCTTGGCAAAATTCCTTTGGGATCACAACAAGAAATTTAGGTAGTTTATACTAAGTAGATTATTAAAGATTATTATTATTATTAGAGTTTGGGCTGATATCAGTTTTTCAGATTATTACCTTCCTGCCTCAGGCTCAGGTCATGTGCAGTGTTGAAAGCATCGATATTTTTCAGGAGTAATGCTATTTTCTGATAATTATTTCTCAGTATTGCAGTTTCAAATATTTGGTATCGGGTATCAGCCTATCCTTAGTTAATATATAATAAAGTTGTTTTCAAACAACGTTCTGCATATTTCTAGTAGATAAGTACTTATGAGCCTAAGTGGCAGGGGTGAAGCCGGCAATTAATCCAATTCTTGGTTTTTATTTTACGATTATCAGCCATTTGGTTTGATTCATGATTCTTTGGTTCTACATTGTGATTTTCTTGAACATAATCTGAAAGAAGGTTCTATTCAAGGCACAGATGTAAAAAGTAAACTGTAGGAAAGAGAGTCCAACTAATATCTCACCAACAGGATGTAAAGTCCACACCCCTTGTGGTATCAAACTGGTATCTGCAGTACACTTTGGTACAGAACGAACGATCAGTAGACTCCGGCAAAATGGTGAACTTGTCTCTGCAAAAGCCTGTGAGAGAAAGAATTACTCATGTTTACATTGTTAATAATTGACACAGTACTGAATTAATCAAAGTTTTTTTTTAATCAGATTATTTAACCTGTGAATCCTGATTGCGTTGTCTTGAGAATTTGCATGTCCTTGAGGCCTCCGGACACCTTTGGATCCTCTGAACAAAACAAAACACAGAAACATTCAGCACTAAATTAAAAAGCATTCCCATTCAGTGGCAACATGGTTGCTGCCACAGGCCACCCCAAATAGAGGCCTAAAGGGCTGAGAAAATTTTTTTTGAGAGTGGGCCCCCTCCTCATTCCAAGGCCTGGATGATCAGGCCCCCACTTAGCTGAAGGTCTCGATGTGCTACTGGATTAGCACAAAGAAAAAAAAGTAGATGATAGAACTTAGGGGAGGGGGTTAAAGGAACCATGTCAGCCAGGAGACATGCGCGAGTTTGGCTAATTTGCATATTGCCTGACGCCAAGTTTCGCTTTCCGCCATTACGCACATGGTGTTGACGGTACGTTTTTTCATCTGTTGTACTCGCTATTTTCCCCTATTTATCAAAGTTTAATATGGAAACTGTCAGCGTCACTCCTGAAAGCAATTCAGCTGCGGTAAGTTTGCATTCTTTTGTTTATTTCGACGTTTTTGCTTGTTTACAAGCTAAAAACGTAGAATAGGGGTTATGTGGACAAAATTTGGAACCACATATTTGTAAACTCTCAAGGGACTTTTTTAATTTATCAAGGGACTGTTTTAATTTCTCAAGGGATTACTTTCCGCTGTGGGTGATCACTTGCGATCTCGTGAAAAAAAACGTGACTTGTCACATTTACAAACGTTATATAACAATTTTAAAAGTGACATGTCAGCTTTCTTATCTCAACGCACGTGTGTCTGAAAGGCGATCTATAAAAAGCGTCCACAAACAATGGATTGCGTAACTAAAACACGAATAAATAATCACTAGCACTTACATTGTTTAAAAATTACAAACGTCAAAAATAAACCATACCAAAAAACTCGCTCTTTTCAAAGATATTATTGAAGTTAAAACAAATGCAAGAGATGGGGGCTTCTTTTAGCTTAGGAGCGGTTAAAAATTAGGCCAAATTTGGTCGCTACATGCAAGCGCAACTCTATTTCGTCATCAGCCTAGGTCGTTAGGGACGTGACCTCGCGTTGACAGGGAATGACAGCAATGTTGGAGCAACTACAGAATGCAGGGCCACTTCGGTCCACCGTGTCGGCACTCTTTATAGAACGAGGCATAACACAATATAGATGTTATTCTTATTCAATGACATGCAAATAAGTGGCCCTGTATTCTGTAGTTTTGCCGCAATGTTGCATGAATCGGCTTTACAACATGCGATCGTATCTACGCAGTTCGAGTGGAATTTCAGTCAAAGACAGCAAAATTCTTTCGTATCTCATCTTCAAATATAATTCGAAAGCATTCACTGTATATATGGCTTTTGTTTAATCCTGGGTCTTGATATCCGACCCTCGCAGAGCCTAGACAAAACGCAGCTTGAGTGTAACGATTTGTTTACGCCCCAATTATATGCGCAATGTTTTCTCCGACAGTAGTCGGAAATATCCGTATTTTTTTTTCGTGCTTTTTCGTGGAGCAATCGTAACGATACGGCCTTGAACACATTGAACAGCGGTCTACCCGGCCATAACAATTCAAATATGGCGTCGCAAAAACAAAGCGTTGAACGCATATTTTGCTGTTTCATTTGCTAATTTCGCTGCCGTAATCGACTGCCTCGAAAGGTCCTTGCAATTTTAAAGTATAGAATTGTCAGATCTCGGTGAAATTTGCACTGTTTATTTGTGTAATGTTAAGGAATATGTGTATAAATACCCGGCGCGGACGAGCCATTTTTGACAAAATTATATGGCTGCATTTCCTCCGCGAAGATAGGAAATTGTTAAACTAAACTACAAAGAAACTGTAATGATAAGTTCGAAGAACAATGCACAGGATAAACTTTCGACTCATACTTCATGCAAAAACGTCGACATCTCGAAGAGACTTTGATTTTTTGTTATTCGTGTTGTCCGATGCATTTGCGAGTGAATGTGCTAAGTGCGAGGGGGGGGGGGGGAGACTTCAAGGGAGGGAGGTGTTTCACTTTTTCTACCTTTTAACCTAGTATAATAAAAACTAGTTAGAAAATAAACTAACTAGTTAAAATAAAAAAGTAACTGAGATCGAAATTTAACAGCAACATATATTATAACATATCTGTACCTCCTCTGGCTTGAGTAGCAGAGCAAAATCGTGTTACTTCTGGACTTAACACAAATGCATGAGCATGGTCAACACCTCCCTGTTGGACAGAAGATATTTCATTAAATTAAATGACCAAAATGAAGATTTGTTTTCAGTTATTATTGATTAAAATTGACACCCAGTAATGAAAACACAGTTACCTGCTGGATGCGTTTCCAAGGTGCTTCGTCAATTTTAACAGATACATGATCTACCTGGGGGAGGAAGGAGGAAATGTGATTGATTTTGCTCTTCTTTTCTCTTCAGCCACAAATGTGATCATCGGTATAACTATGCTCATCACAGGAATGTAACATTGAAAATAAAATTATAATATTGATAACTAGAATAAAGACCACTCTCCCTAAACATAAACAAATTAATTAATTGTTCTTTACTACAAAGTCTACAAATTATAAGAAATATATGGACAAACAAACAAAAAATTTTATGTTCATAGCTTTGCAACAATATTGCATAAATACCTGTTTATGTGTTGTCAGAAAATGATTGCAAAGGTGGAGTGCAAATTCCTCAATATTATTAACCTATAAATAAAATGAAAAGAAAATTAAATAATATTATTTAAGACAAAAATTATATAATTTAGAAAAAAATATGAATTAACGTGTGACATAATTTTAGACCTACAAAGACTTTAGGCGAGTTTACACGAGCAATTTTCATGTGACAACTGTTTTTTCCTTGAATAGATGAGATTAAAATTGGTCAATTTAAGGTGACAAATATATTTGTTGACAGGCTGGCATGTTAGCTTTAATATGTGACAAATAAAAGTTGTCACAAAAGAAAATTGCTCGTTTAGACAACTCGTCAAATAAAATGTGGCAAATAATGTGTCAGCATATGGGCCCCCCGAATTATCTTCAAACTCCAACCAAGCACTGTGTGCCCGTATCTCTGTGGGTATCTCAGCTGTCCAACGTCATTACTGGCGCTCTAAACTTTGGACTGCGGACAAATATTTGTTGTGTCATTGATCTACACGATTAAATATACAGTTGTTACATAACAAATTGCCCATGTAACCATAGCTTCAACTCAAGAGCTTTCAGAGGAAAGGGAAAGCCTGTAAGGAAATTTTTGATACAAAATTGGGTCATTCTGTAAACTGTCTCCAGTGTTTTCCTAGGTGAGTAAAGTTCTTCACAGTAGTACCCCAGCAACAGCACATATTTTGATTGACAGAACATTGCCTAACTTCTTGAAACTGCGTTTAAAAAAAATATACAGCTGTTCATTTCACATTTGCACACCTTGCTTATGGGGACCAGGCCGGGCCGGGCCGGGCCGGGGAGAGGGGGCGGGGGGATTGGACATTGCAAATTACAGCTAGATGGGCACATTTAGCTTGCAATCGCGTACACACATGTACACGGATTGTGTAAATAAGAAGAAAATCAACAAAATTGAAAACTTTCATCCATAATTATCCTTGGATGAGACTGTGCTGTGCATCATTTGTTCCCAGTGAAGTTCATGACTTTTGTCACGTACTCTACCATTTGATTAATTTCTTGCGTAATTTATTTTAATGTTATACCTTATAGCAAAACCTGAAACGTAACAATCAATGTACTTGCAAAACTGACTGTTTTCAACCTGAACCTGACAACATCAAAATAAATAACGATCTATCTTACCGGGTGATCTTTTGCTAAAGCATAAATGGTGTTTTTCTGCGTATCAGTGGGGACTACACTAGCGTTGTTTCCAGTCATGTAATCTTGGTGGCTTGCCAACTTGAGCTCTGTTGCCACCTCTATCTCCTTGACATCATGGTACTTTCCATTGCGTTTGATCTTCAGAAGACGCACGCCGCTCTTCCCATAGCCAGTGAAAGTAGGGTCAATGTGGAACCTTGAGGCCATATTTACCGTGCAGTTGTAGTTTTGTTACACTCAACGTAAACCGAAGGTTCGCCGATCGAACGTTCGTAGTTCGGAAAGACTTCGGATATTCGGCCACGTGCCCAAAAACTGTGCCACGATGCACCTTGTCAGCGGTAACACCAGAGCGCGCGCAATCTGAAAATGGCGGCAAGCGAAACAATTTTGTCGTCTTGGAAAACTCCGTTGTCTACTCCCATAAGAAAGGACGAAAATGCCTGTCGAGATTTATTTCAGAATTCAGAAAAGCTTCTGGCCTCAGCTGTGTCGATTTGTCGACTAAAAGGCAGTGTAGAGTGCCAAACTGGGGGCTTGATTACAGTGTGCGAGGAGCTACAAAGCCTGATTCGTTTGGCTTTTTCTGGTGAGTCAATTGTTTTTATGCTTCTTTTCTCTTTGTCACAATTATAATCACTCCCTCTTGCTTTAACGAAAATCCATAAGAAAACATCAAACTACAGAATGCAGGGCCACTTTTCAAGACGGTGTATCTGGTGGCTCGTTTGGCTCGGCAGTGGAAGTAATCGGTGTAAAGATTTAGTGTCTCGTTTGGCTCGGCAGTGACTACCGAGCCAACCAAGCCAACAGATATCCGTCTTCGAAATCAAAACTGCATTTCTACTAGCCTGTGCTTGTTGGCTACCATAAGTCGCAAGCCCTGAATGTAATGCAGGACTTTATAGCTAGAAACAGTCCAGATTGCATGGCTTAAGCTCTTACATAATAATTTTTCTTCACAGAAATAAGACGTCTGGAGAAACATTTTAATTCTCAAAGGAGTCATTTCGAAGATGAAATAACCTGCTTGAAGGAACGTGTTAAATATCTTGAGGAGGGAAAGGGTGGCAACAAACATTCTGACAACAATGAAGACTGTAAAGAAATCAATGAATCTACTCATAATAATGAATGCAGGTAAGGTGATGGAAGAAATCATTGCTTCACAACAATGGCATCATATCCATATAAAATGTCAAAACACCTGCTTACTGTAACTGATGGTGCGGCTTGGTTCCAAACCTCTCACTCCTAGTAGACCTAGCATATCCAATCAAACTAAATCAAACCAATAATCAATCAAACCCAATAGGCCATTTTCGTATTCTCGGTTATGGATTGGAACTAGCCTGCAATGGAGGCTAATGCGGGCAATCTTTTCAAATGCAAATGACATGACGCTCTTTTTAATGATATTCCCCCGCATTAGCCTCAATTGCAAGCTAGTTCCAGTTCAATACCGAGAATACGAAAATGGTCTGTTGAACACCAATTGTTTGATTGAACAAAATCAAACATACATGTATATTTTGCTGCGAGTTCAATTTTCGAACCAATCAAACAAAATCGAACTCAATCCGATTAGATTTTGTTTGGAATCCGTCTCTTGGTAAGTAAATCTTGCAGGACTAATCAGAGGGTGCTGCACCATACAAAATGTCTTCAATACAAACAAACAGGAGTTTTGTAATCAAATGTTTGATTTTATTTGATTGTTGACTGTTCAGTAATCAAACGTTCGATTTTGTTCAATTGACCAAATTTTATTTTGAGTTCGATTATGTTCGATTTCCGAACCCAATTGAACAATTTTTTGGTGTTTGATTGGGTTCAATTACCGAACGTTCAGTTGGATACGCCAGGAGTAGACTAGCATTCAAAACAATGGCTGACTTATTCCTTTAGGCTCCTGGTTGAGCAGAGGGCGTAACAATATACAGTTAACTCCCACTATAATGGACACCTTGGGGACTCACCTGCGGGAGTTATTTTCAGAAATTCTTATTCATCAGGACCTCAACTCCTGTCCATAGTAATGGGATGTCTGTAATATCAAGGTGTCCACAACGTATACTTAAATTTCCTTACCTGGAAATTTGTTATTGATATAATTAGTTAGTAACTGGACCTTGTTTCATGTAATTCAGAGAGTTATCACACTCATCATTTCAAATCAGCCTCGTGCTGTGCACTTGGTCGATGTTGAAATTACTCACCCGATTACTCCCTGAAATGTACTCGCCACTCAGTCCAATAACTATTAGTAATCACAAGACAAGGCATCCTCCGAGACCCAGGGGTAGTTCTGGGGTAAGGGAAACGCGGAACTGTGGAAAAAAAGTTCGGCATAGAAAAGTTGGAGTGATTGAAAGGTGTCCCTGGGGAAAGATTCTTACCAGGCCAGTTTCAAACAGCTCTCTGAATGCTGCCTCCTGATTGGGCAGAAAAGTTCTTTGTACTCCTTTTGTATTATTCTGCCAAAATAGCGGCCTGTGGTCTACAATCCTTTTTTTCCTCACCCCCACTAGCTGCCCCTGGGTCTCCGAGGATGAAGAAAAGGTTGACCTGCTGCACCATATTCACCATTGTATGTTGCTGTTGCTTAAAACCTCTGACTACCTTCTTACCTATCATTCCTTATCTTGTCTTACTGTGTTAACAATCACCTAGGTAGTACATGTGTTTGATTTTATTTCATTGTTTTTAATTGCACAGAAGAAACCCAAGTGAAAGTGATGAAAATGTTAAAGACACAAACGGCTCATTGCCGGAGGTTGATGGAAACTTAGAAGAAAGCGATCCTTATCTGTTTAACACTGGCAGTGCAGATGTTGAGGAGATTCCTGTTGATGATGCTTTAACTGTACCTCCCAAAGAGCAGAAAGCATCAAAGTCTCCACAAGAAAACCAAAAATCCAAGAAACGTTTGAAGAAACCTACCTCAAATAAAGTTACTAAGTCAACTGATTCTGTGAGTGAAGTTGAAGACTTGCACCCAGTGGATGTATCATCTGGTGTCTCAGAAGTCAATGGTGACAGAGAAGGATTAGGAAGAAGGTTAACAAGCTCTGCAGAAAAATCCTTGAAGAAAAAAGAGGCAGAAGGGAAGAAATTGGAAAATAAAGGCAAAGTGGTTGCTGAGAAGACAGTAGCTGAACTACAGGAATCTGAATCTGAGTTTAAGGCAAAATCAAAAGAAGGCAAGGGAAAAGCAAAAATCAAGAAGATGAAGAAGAAGGAAAGTGCATCACTGGAAGATTCAGACAGGAGTTCTCAAGATCAAATGCCCACAGAAAACACCAATCACCACAAAGAAATTAAAGACACCAAGAAACAAAAGAAGAAGAGATCGGTAGATAAAGAAGAAGAAGAAGAACTGGATGAAGTTTTCCAGGAAGAAAACCCGGGAGATGATGTTTTCCATTTGGAGGCTGAAGCAAACACTAAAGGAAAGAAAAAAAGAGATTCTTCAGTTCATGAAAAGCCCGAGGGAAAACCAAACAAGAAACTCTCTCGCAACAAAAAGTCAAAGTCAAGTTCTGATGACTCATTACCTAAAACTGGAGAAGAGAAAGTTGATGGGCAGCCTGAACCAATGGAAATTTCTCATAAGGAGCCAAGAGCCTCCACTGCTGTTGAGATGTCAAACCAAAATGAGAAATCTTCCAAGAAAGAGTCTGCAACTGTTGAGGACAAAGATGAACAACTGGGTGACATGAGCTTCCTCATTAATGTCAATTCTCGGATTGCCTTGTTTGTAGCTGATGCCTCACAAGAGGAATGCGAGCTACAGCCCATGACTGCCAGGGAACGAAATGACGTCTACAAGGTAACTCATCTGTATAAACTCCGTGCTAGGATTGGCACCAAGACTGAGAACAACCTGACAACTGTGCGTCTGTCCAAGCAAGCAGACACAAGGATGCCAAAACCTGGTAGAGTTGATAGTTTACTGAGTGAGCTGAGTATTGCAGCATCCAAAGAAGCAGTAAGAGATAGCCCAAAAAATCAAGTCAAGCGAAAGCACAGTGCCCTTCTTGAGGGAAATGAGCAAACTGTGTCTGGATGTGGTGTTGTTGATCAAGTTGCCCCTCCAAAAAAGAAACTCTCAAAGCTTTCCAGGACCAAAAAGGTTTAAGTCATGGAGAATAAAATGTATAAAAACCTTATTAACTCTTTAAAAGGTGCTATTCCGTTTCTTGGTAATCATACACAATGCACTGGATGTTTGCCCTTGGCAAATGGCTGATGCATGATCACTTCAATGAGACGTTGTGATTTACGTAGGAACGAAAACGTTATGCATTTCATAAGTCTTCGGCTTGATCATTTGTATTATTTGTAGATTCTAGAGTATATTTACTAGATCCAAATGGTTTTCCCTTTGCTGTGATTATGACTGATTCAAGAAACATTTAGTATTCCAAAGGGCATTATCTAATCTGTGCATAGGTTGGCATCCAGAGCAGCGACGGGCATCTTGCACAGAATGCTTCTTTTGGCCTGCCCACATAGTGCAGTGTCTCATCCAAACCACCAAGCATATGTGAGCCTGACAAATGTCAAACCAAAAACAATTAAGTGATATAATTTGGTTCACTGTACATGAGTACTTTTCAAAATACAGCACTTTCTAAATCATGTCAAAATATAATAACAGTCTCAATACATAGAAATGAGATCTCAATCCAATATTTTTTAACGTTTTAACATAGCAACCAGATTGGTGATTTGTTTGCCATTGCTTTTACAAACATTGTTTAAAAATCCTGTTTATAGGAAATATTTTCTATTTTAAACTCAAGAATACTTAGCTCTGTTATACATTACAGTAGCATCAAACTTGTTCTGCCTGTAAAAGTTAATTTAGAAGGCAACAACAATATTGCTGAGCAGCAAATAAATTGTGCTTAATACTTGATCATGTTGCAGTGTCTTTTTCAACTTCGTGCTACAGTTTGCTCTTTGGGAAAGCAGAATGCTTGAGACCAAAAAATTTAATACTAACGAAATAGCACAACCCATCCATGTAGTCTCTGATTTTCATGACTGACTGATTGATTCAACATTTCAAATTCAATCTCAGATCAATGTTCCTTGCTGGTGATGAAATGAGTAGGGGGGGGGGGTGGCTCTCACATATTTAGAGATAAATCTGTTTTCTGTTGAGACCATGTTAAATTTTAAGTACACAGTTGTATTGTGTTAGGTCTGGAACAGAAAAAAATGCAGGGTCTGGGATGTTTCTGTCTGAGATGCACATTACAAATGTAGCTGGGTGTATTTAAAGAATCCAAGCTAAGATGGCCATCATGCAAGCAGTCTCTTCTGGGATAACCTAATGAGTGGACAGACTGGGGACAAAATCAATCAAGCTGGTATAAAGGCACCAGGTTCTTTGGTTCTGTCACTTTTCAGCTAACAAACAAAATATAACATTTTGACTATTTTATTTCAAAAACAAAATAATAATGCTAATACTATGTAAAGTTACTTTGTTGCAAGTTAAATATGCAAGGTTACTGTAATGCTTAATTAAATGTGCAATGCAATGGCAAAGTTTCTTTTAATTGACTAAACTCTTACTGCTGTAAACTCAACATTGAAAAACACTAAGAAAGAGAAACTAACAAAAACAAAACAGTGCTCTTTTTTAAGCAGTTAGTTTAAAAAATATGACTGATTTTTATTAAGATTTAAATGTAATTAGTAAACTTAAATTTGTTTTTCTTTAATAACAGCAACACAACAAAGTCTGATGGACGATTCCAACTAATTTTCGTGCAAATATTTTTTTAAAAAGTGCTGGTTTCAAAACTCATAATATTATTAAAATTAACTCCACTACCAGTTAAGAATTAAATCATGTCCAGCATAACATCCTAAAAATGATTTAAACTACGTCTACCTTGACTGAAATTATGCATAATCAATTAAAGCTAATTTTGTCTTTAATCTAAACTTTTTGTGAGGAAACTGGTAGTGTAAACACTAATTTTATTTAATCACAGAAGGAAGCGTTTGAGTAGACTACAATGATAATAATTATTATTGTGTTATTGACATTTTTTTTTCAAACACCAACAACCTCTATCAGAGGAGTATGTCCTCAAGAAGTGTGCCATGGCATTTGTCTGGGATAATCTGCCCCATCAAGGGCAAAGTCTTAACCTCCTGACAAAGGCAGTTAAAAATAACCCAATATTGTGAAATTAAAGAAAATAAGAATTTAATGTGAAAGTGTGAGCTGTAGCTCAAGGTTTGACCACCAAAAAAAACATTAACACAGATTTTAGAGTGTTGTCAATGTTGTCCATAGTGACCTGGTCCTATGTCAGCAATCATAAGTGAAAGTTACCCGGTAATTTAGTGCAATTTTCATGCACACAGAAAAAGATCCTACATTATTATCAAATCTCTTACAAATAAAAAAGATTAAGTTGGGTTTACCTTGGTGTAAAAACCTGTAAAATTTTTCTTTGTTTTGTAGCTATTGTTTCCTGTTTGACTTTGTTTCAAGGTTAATTTTGATTATTTGTTGTCTTGGTTGTTCTTTGTTTTTCGTCACTTTTGAGTTTCACAGGTTGTTACACCGAGGATGAGCCCATATTTCCTGCAAAGGGGGGGGGGACACACCTGAAAGTAAAACATTTCTACACTTGATAGTCTACTGGGAGTCAAGAAACAAGTGAAGATGGTCCAAATGTCTTTCTTCAGTCAAAAACTGGTGCAGAAACTTTGACATGTAGGGGACAGAACCTAATAATTGAAGAATGTGAGTGGCAGTGTTAGTATCATTTTATATTTTACATGATTCTTTCCTAAGGCACTGTTTACACGGACACGGTTTCATTTGTAACCGCATCGCTTTCGATGCAGTTACGCCTTTCGTTTACATGGCGCCGATCGAGACCACTACTGAAACCGGGTCGTTTTGAAAACGCTGTCAAAAGTGGAGCGTTTTCAAAACGATACGGTTTCGTTGGACGTGTAAACGGTCAAAAACGACGAAACCGCATCGATTTGAAAACGGCAACGTATTTTGGCACGAATTGGCTGGCTCACGAAGGGTAAACATGGTGGAACATGCATAGAGAGCAGCGCTTGCTTATACAATCACATTCGAAAACAGTCGGAAAATGGTTAAATAGGTTCTGTGTAAACACTTCGAAACCGTGTCGTTTTTGATGCGGTTTCGAGGTCATGAAACCGTGTTGATTGATAACCGTGTCCGTGTAAACGTAGCCTAAGTCATCAACCTTTTCACATAATACATCAAACACAAGAGGCAGTATTACATTTCCAAACACCAAATAGAGAGATGAAATATGTGCACAGCAGAGTATTTTTTAACAATTCGAAGAAGCACTGTGTTGAGGTTTTGAGAATGTTACTTCCTGGGCTATTTCAGACATACCAGTACTGACTTGCTACTTGTTGTTTTTAAAGGAACTTTTACTGAAAATCAAATTCAAATGTGCAGTAGCGGTAATTTATCCCCAAAATTATCCCAACCTTATCCTGTGAGAATTGTTAGAAAATTGTTATGTTTGTTGCCAACTACCGGTACCTGTGTCAGCAGTATACCATTAGAACTCAGACTCCTTTCCGGATTTGAGTC
Organism: Oculina patagonica; assembly: GCF_052425735.1. Classification (NCBI taxonomy): domain Eukaryota; kingdom Metazoa; phylum Cnidaria; class Anthozoa; order Scleractinia; family Oculinidae; genus Oculina; species Oculina patagonica. The sequence goes on along the minus strand of NC_135758.1, from coordinate 35,160,217 downwards.
ATAATTTTGCTAAAAGGTGAGTGGCCATCTTGGTTGTTGATACTTTGTCAATGTTATAGTTTGCTGCCTCATTTAAAATAATGTAGTTTATACAAATCAACCTCAACACATTATTAATTTTGGTTGTTTCAAGCCGGATATTTATGGGAGATATTCCCAAGAGAGAGAGCAAAATGTGATGGCATTTAAGTAACAAATGAGAGGTCTTTCCAGCCCAGCCTGGACTGGTATTTATTATAACAACAAAGTTGGTAAATTTGTGCATTTATTACTAATGAATGATGTAACCAGACATTTCCTTACCATTTGTTAGGCAAAGTAGCAGGATAACTCTCATCTGGAAGCATGTGCCATTTTTTGCAAGTTTCACACTGAACCCACATGTCAGAAGTGCTGGGATACCATTCCACGTTAACCTCCACAAACTTTCCACCTTGGTGTGATTCTAGGATTTGCTTTTCACTACACGCACTTTCACCTTGATTCTGGGTAATGCCTGCAGGCTCATGAACCACCATCTGGGATAACTTCGGTTTCAATGCAGTGACAGCAGTGGTTCCTGTTTGATCTGTCATCCCTAGTGCAGCCATTTCTTTGATGTTTGGTGGAATATCTGTTTGAAACAAGTAGACAAGCAACAATTTATTTTGCCAAACTGTATTTCCCCCCTTCCTTATTGCCCAATGCTCCGCTGTATTGCCCATCCCTTCTCTCCCCACTTTCTGCCCCTTGAAGAGGCCCTGCCAGGGGGGGGGGGGGGGGTTCTGGTGTTGCTTGTCTAAATTTAAAAATGTGCCATGTTGCTGTTTTATCAAACTGTCGGTAGTAAAATTGAAGGGAAGTTAATTATCCTTGTCGGAATTTAAAGTTTACCAAAAGGGTTGTCGTTTGTTGTGATTTTATTTTATGTGCTGTCGCTAGTTTTTGGGCCATGCCGCTTGTCGGAATTTACCCTGGCAGGGCCTCCCTTGAAGACCACTTAATTCCACAATTCTAAAGATGTGTGCTTAATAGTTTTATTTATCAATGATACTGGGTGAATTGAACGCTGCTCACTCCTGGGGTGGCATGGTGTTCAGATGGTGTTTGAAGCTCAGGAATAGGCTTCAGTCCTGGACGGAATACATGCGTTGCATTCTTGGGCAAGACATGTTGCTCTCACAGCGCCTTCCTTGAACAAGGTGTAACCACATTGGTATGCACAAATTCAAGGAAAAGCCTGACAGAAATACTAGGGGTAACAAGCAACCAGGTAACATTTTCAAACCAGGAGGAGTGCTAGCTGCCATACTCTTTACCACTCCCTGCAACAGAAGCCCCTAGTTAAGTTACTGGGAGTTTCCTTTTTACTGTTAAGTTATAACACACTGGTTTTGAATTACCTTGTTCACACTTGCTCCTCTTGGGTGATGGCTCTAATCCTTTGCCGCCTGTTATTGTGTACACAGCAGTTCTGCAATATCACAAACCAGGCAAGGGCAGTTAAAAAACAGAAGGATTGCAACATGGTTCAAAGGTATGAACACTGCCTTGTGTGGGTAGACTCAAATCGGACTGGTACAGCTTATGTAGAAAATAAATAAAGTTAGATCTTAATCCTGACAATAAAATGCTAGATGAAAATGTGAACTCTTACAAAAACACAGTAGCTGGCTATTGGCAAACTAGCATCTGATAGGGAAACAGGCACAAACTAATGACTGATAGATAGATGTCACTGGGAGAGCATGTGTAGTTTTTAACTTATTGCACCCAAACGGATCTTTAAAAAAGTTCAATAGAGCAGTTTTGTTCTACATTTAATAGACAAGCTACTGCTTAATACTAATTAAACAATTCAACTTCTCGCTCTTGGATTCCACTGACTTTTATTTAAAGTTCACTCATATTCAGGGCTTCACCCCTGCCCACCATCGGCATGTACTAAAACCCGAAACAACGAAACGAAACCACCGAAACGAAACGACCGAAACGAGCGAAACCACCGAAACGACCGAAACGAAACCGCCGAAACAACCGAAACGGCCGAAATGAGCGAAACGAGACGAAATCACCGAAACAAGCAAAACCCATTACAATTATTGAGAGCTAACCGTAAACAGGCTAACCGGAGTGCATAGTAGGCTAACCGGAGGTGTAGTAGGCTAACAGGAGTGTATAGTAGGCTAACCGGGGTTTATAGTAGGCTAATCAGAGGTATAGTAGGCTAAACGGGGTGTATAGTACGGTAAGTGGCGAAAATCTTGAAGTTTTGCTTGTTTCGGTGATTTCGTTTCGTTTCGCTCGTTTCGGCCGTTTCGGTTGTTTCGGCAGTTTCGTTTCGCTCGTTTCGGTGGTTTCGGTCGTTTCGTTTCGGTGGTTTCGTTTCGTTGTTTCGGGTTTTAGTATATGCCCCCACCATCAGCCAATAGAAAGCTTGACCTCATGGTCTAATTATTAAAATGCTCCAATACAGAATTAAGGGAAGAATATTATCAGCATACCTTTGTCGCAGTATGTGAGAACCAATCCTAGAGATTTGTAGAGAAATACATTAGAAAACAGTTTGCTGCAGTCTTCATCTCTAATATACCTGTAAGTACCTAAAAATCTGATTCGTTCTGACTTCAGAAATTCGCTTTCAAAAACGGCTTCCATACAAAAAATATAGGCCAATTTTACTGTATTTTTCTGGAAAATCAGGAGAAAAAAATAACCAATCAAAATTGCAACATTTGGATTAAATTCAGCGCGCGCTAGCTCGCGCTCGATGGCGTATGAACAAGCTTGGTTGAATAAAATTAAATTTGGTCAAATTCTTCTGTTGTATCGTTGTTAAGTAGTCTGTAGAACTTCAATTGGATACACTTAACGAATTTCTTTAGTTCCTGTAAGAAATTTACGCCATTTAGGTCGGAATTTAAGTAACTCACCGAAAAACCGAAAATGTTGTTGCGTGTCCCATTACGTGTGTAAAGCATTCGCGTACAAACTCTTCATGTTTCCAAATATGGTACTTGGCAAAACTGAATATTCAAACGCTGTGAATATTCAAACGCTTGCGTTACATGTTTCAACCCTTATGGGTTTCTGATGAAAGCTATTGAAATACTTCAAAACCTACCTATAGCCTTGATCCTGGCCAACATGCTTGTCACCATCATTATCAGCTACAACTACACCCGTCTCTTTTTTTCCTTCGCAGTATTTAAAATCTGGATGTGTCTCTCTTGTTCTTCTCATGAGCTCCCTAGCTTTCTCCCTGTATGGCTCCTTCTGTTCAGGCTTCATCTCCCGCCAGTGTTTAGCAAGGATTGTGCTGATCTCTCGATTATCTCTGCCAGGATACAGGACCTTGAAAGCCTTGCGGTACTGCTGGCTGTACAAAAGAAAGGCATTCATTGGCCTCTTGACATGATTGACAAGTGTTTCGGCATTGCCATTTTGCAAAGTTTTTGTGGAAATCTCCTCAATTTCCATCGATCCTTGGCTGCTTAACATTTCTACCGATCCTTGGCTGCTCAACATCTCCACTGATTCATGGCTGCTCAATTCTGAGATGGGTGATACTGAGCGAGACGGAAAGTTTTCGTCAATTGTAAGTTCTGGAGGGCTGGGAAGGCTACTTGAATCCTCTGAGATCAAGTCTGCATCATTTTGCTGATCAACGACACTAAAGCAAGTTTGGCTGGGACTGAGCACATTGTTGTCTTGTAAGATGGCCTTCAGATCCTCTGTTTTCAAGCCTTTCTGCATGTAAGCCTCTCTGATGTTTTCCTGTAACTGCATGATATGGCTGATAGCATTTTCAAGTATTTCCTTCTTTGAGGGCTGGCGGTTTTTTGGCTCATTGCATGGCAGCATTGTGCTGAGATGTGTTAGCTCATTTCTAATTTTTCTCTCTCTTTCTTTTTGCCTATGATTAAAAAAAATAATAAGTTTCTCTCAACAGTCGGTGCAAGCAAATGTTACATGTAAAAGCTTAAGATAAAGCGTTTTCTATCTGTGACACATTTCCATCTCTTGGCAGATCCATCACTTAGACAGATGTCTTGAAATTTCTTACTTGAGCTTCAATCTCTAACAGGGCGCACTTCACATAAAGTCCCACTCTGTTGTGTGAACCTTGCCATTTTTCTTTTTCTTTTCTTTTTTCATTTATCATTTTTTTGGGTGGGAGTGTTATAAATAAATAAATAAATAAAAAACAAACAAACAAACAAACAGCGATTCGCTCCTTCATTCTCATTTCCTATTTATAACACATGTAAGTAGCTTGGTTAATGACAACAGTTTAATCATCTCAGAAGATTTTCTTGATCTCCATCAATTTCTCAGAAGAACGATTATTGAAAATGTATGATGAGTGGTGAAGAGAGTATAGATATTAATCTTTGGAATTAATACAGCAGAGACTTAACTTAAGACTTAATACATTTATAAGCTGTAACCTCTTTTGTCCTTGCATGGCTCTCACTTTAAGTAGCTATACCTTCACTATAGCTATGTTTTGTTGTTCCTGAAAAAATCCATACCCCACCTATGGAGGGTTTTTGGTTTGCCGCGCCCCCCACCCAAGCCCTCTGGAAATTCCAGTTTATTACTATACTTTTCTTTAAAAACTTTGCTTTGAAATTCCCATTCCCCTTGGAATTCTCAGTGACCTTAGTTAGGGTGGGTATAGATAGTTCCTGAAACCACGCATCTGAAGTCATTTTACATAACCTTCAAGCTGGAATAAATCTCATAATAATAACTGCAGCGGCTTAACTCATTAAGCCTTTGGCTATGTACAGCCATTATTCTTTTGCTGCCCTTTATTGCAGGATTGAAAGCTGCAGCCTTTTTCCTAAGGATACCTAGTGATAGTTATACTTACACTGTCTTTTGCTTCATGTAAGTGAGTGGGTCTGCTAGTTTCCGTGGCTTTCCTTTTCTCTTGTTTTGACTTTTTGCCTCTGGAGCAGACTTTTGCTTCTTTAATTTCCATGGTGTCTGTGTTCGAGCTTCTGTTAAAATAATGTTTGCTTCTAATGAAAAAAGGACACTTCTGTTGAGACATAATTTTAACTCGTCGCTGCTAAATCTAAATACAGTTTTACAGAAATCGCTCTTAATAACAAACCACCTCACTGACTTACATAATTTGAAATATGCAATTAATAATCCTCATAAGTACAGTGGTGCTAAAATACTAGGGAATTTGCTTGGACTGTTTTCAAAAATGAATAATACTCATACATAATTTTAAATAATGTAATTTTTTTGTGTGGTAATGAAATTTGTAACTTCTATAATGAAGTAAAAAAGTAAGAGAAGGTACATTTGTCATAAGTACAGAAAAGAAATAATAAATAGCTTAAAGGTTAGCTAACAAATGTGTAAACCTTTGGTATCAGTACTTGTAATGGCCTTTTTTGGTTTAACGGTTATCGCACTGGGCAGCTGTACATTAAGCTGACACGTCTCATCTGCTGGCGCTGCTTCCACTGGACTGATACTTTCATTTTGCCACCTCAAATTTCCATGCTGAAATATAAATGTAATAGGATATTAGTTTATGATCTCTGCATTTTTCAGCGAGTATATAATAAGGGTGACAACTTAACATGACTACAACCTCAAAACTTGCATTGTAAGTTATCTGCTAAATTATCCAAATTACTGGTACATTCTCCTAGCCCCCGATTCATCTCAACTACACTTATCTCGCCCCTCTATTCTTTTGGTAAGTTTGTGTCGATTGTGTTGTTATGGTACATTGAGAGCTAAAAGCTACTGATCATGTTCTTCACAGCTTTGCTAAGTCTGTAATCAAACATGGTTAGAACTTTGAACCACTTTAATGTCGACTGATAAATAATAATCTGAAGTGACTTTAGGCTGATGTATCAATTATATTTATTTTAACAGTGTATTATATTTAATATATGTCAACCACCTGTTCAACTGTTTTCTGCCTCAGTGTTAATGAAAAATATGATTCAAGGAACGGCGGAACAATTTTCCAGGTGGGGGGGGGGGGTTGACTAGGGACTTGAAGTGGGGGGGCTTAGTAAGTCTTTATTTTTTCGGAAAAAGTGGGGGGGCTCCGCCGTCCCAGTGATTTTGTTATTGTTATGCTGTTTGGCTAGCGTGCAATTTGTGTAACTGTAAAGAAGTTCATGGTTCAAGTAAATTGCCAATATATTTTCTAGGGGTGTCGAATGGTAAATGCGAGACTTTGCGAGACGGTGAGACTGATATCTTTTCTGCGAGCCCAAGCCCTTTTTAGCCTTGCAAAAGTAATCGAGACTCCGAGAAGGCGTCAAGGAAAAATTCGAGACGATGAGACCCCTGAAATTTGGCTAAAATTTTGCGAGACACGCACTTTTCGAAGGACCATTCACCACCCCTGATACACTACCTAAATAACATGTGACCTTGCGAGAGCTACCTGATGTTCTGTCGACATGCTGTCTATTCTCGTAGAAAAAGCAGTAGCTACTTTGACTCAGTTATAATATTAAAACAAACTTTAAAAGTTGTCTCTTACGGATGGATTCAAAAACTCTGAGACAGGAGGAAGCACCATCTGAGGTTTCCATGGGGATACTGTGAATGATAAAAACAAGTTCAACAATAAAATGCTACTGGTATGTACATCCATACATTTTAAGTAGCTGAAGGTCATTTACAAGAGCTGACTTATACACTCATATATACAGGAGCAGATTTTCAAAGATTGTCAGACTTATTAGACAATAAAACATCAAATTATGTGATAAGGATTAAAACCCGGGGGTACTCCCTTGGCCTCGGGGCTCCGCCCGGGCCTGGGTGGGTCGGGTTGTCTTCATGGTGGGCCCGGTGCATTTGGCTGTTTTTTTTGCGCTCTTGACAGCGTCAGTTGTCTCCGGTGTGGGGTCCGTGGGGGTTTCTGGCATGGGGGTGGGGGGCCTCCCGTACACTGCCCCCCCCGGGATTAAAAATGGATTCTCACCTTCTGTACTTGATGTTACTTTGGAGTCTTGTTCAATAACCTCATTTCCTACATCTACAGCTCCGAGCTAAAGTTTGGAATGAAAACAACACATTTAGAAATAAGTAACTCATTGTTAATGGAGACTTTCATTACATCCTGCATAAATTTAGTATAAAAACACATTTTTCATACCATCAACATCTTACCCCTTCTATCAATGGACAATCCCCATACCAAACATCACTGCTGTGTAGATTATATCCACTGAAAGAGAAAGCATATGCCAAAAAGTGTTAGCATTTAATAGTACCAGTGACTCTGACTAATAAAAATAAGTTAATGCAAGAGCTATTTCCTGGTGCAGGACCTTGTATAATCGTTAAACAGGATCTTGCAAACTTCTGAGCAAGATCCTTAAAAATTTTTGAAGATCTTAATCTGACCAGAATTTTGAAGATCTCTAAAGATCCCTAACTGGGCTGTCATTAGGGGCCATAACCCGTAACACCTGTTACAACTGAGTTCACCCAATGTTACAGGTGAAGATGTCAATCAGTGTTATGTTACACTTTATACAGATCAAAATGTTACGGGGGATAAGTTCAATGTAGCGGTTGCTTAAAAACTTAATGACAGCTCTGCTGCCTAAAAAAAATTGTTAATATTCTGAATGGCCTTCAATGAAATCCAGAAAGATTTTCACAAAAACCTCTGAATAGCCTTGAAGAATTATTCCCCAGTATCTGTACTTAAGTAATAAGGCAACCAATTTGCAAAAGATTTACCTGAAGTTTTGTGGCGTGACAGCATGGTGCCAAGATTGAGGGAAGGCGTAATGATGAACAGTGTGTGAATTACCAGTTGCCATGGGTAACAATGCACCTTGAAACTGCTGACCAATATGTATGGTGGATTCAAATCCCCAGGACGGAGAGAACATTCTGCTTTCTGGCGAAGGACCTGACCAATCTAATTTGAAAGAAACATCTTGAAAAAATTACACTAAGTCAGAACGAAAGCTAAAAAAGGTAGAAATTTGGATAAGATTTGGCTTTCCAGAGACGGCTTATCTGTTATCTGCTCATCTGACTTTGCAGTCATGCTAGAGGTGAGATAAGTCCTTGAGTTTTGCCACACTTATTTCATGCAATCATCCCATTTGTTTTAGAAGTTTGATTCAACTTTGATCACAAGCTTATTAATTGTAAATTGATGCATTAAAGACAAAGCAGAAGGGTTTTCTTCAACCATGACAATAAGAGAGGGAGTTTAGATTCGAGCTATTTGGTTGGCAGTGTTTACCATGAGTGAATATTTTGTTTAGATCGTCACCTAAAACTATGCATCCCATTTTGGTTACTTAAAAAAATTAAACAGATTTACCTTTTGCAGAAGAAACAGAGTCAATCACAGGGTAGGGAGTTGGCACCCTGGACTGGAAAGGTATTGGGGTGAATACTCTGTTGTTTGACTCCATTCTCACTGTGTGCGGCATTGTTGAAGACAGAGGGGTTGACAGAATGGTATCAGGACACTCAAAGGATATTGGAGAGCTGAAGTTATATTGCTAAAAACACAAGAACAAAAGGGGAGTGGTTTTACTTTGACATTGTTGCAAACAAAGGGGTTTTTGTTTTGTATAAGTTGGATAATTTACTAATAGCTGAATTTCTTAAACAATAATAAAATGCAAAATTACTGGGAAGGTGTAAAGACAAGTTTGTGTTTTAGATCCATTAAAAAAGGCACTATAATTTGGATGTGGTGTTCAATTATTACAGAGTGGGCAACAAAAAGTTGATTGACCAGTTGTTTTTAGAACCTAAAGCTGCATGGACTGTCACATGAATTCATTACACCAGGTGTGAATCCCAGCACATGTTAAGACCAATCACATCCAACTTTTGTTATGGTTATGACATTAGCTGTTTTTTGTCTTAACTGGGGGAGGGGAACAGGGGGGTGGGAGCCTAAGAGAATTAGGGGGCAATAGGGATATGGGAGGTGGAAAAAGGAAAAGTGCAGGTGGGAAGCAGGATACCCGAGGTGGCAGGAAACAGCAGTGTTTTGTAATAGGAAAAGCACAAAGAGGTGGGAACCACTATAAAGGAAAGGCTGGGAACCAGAAGTTAAGTAGAGGGAGTGGGAAGTAGAGACCCCCTTGTTCCTACACCCACCCACTCCCACTAAATGAACCTTAATTGTAACCAGAGATTATTACTGGTACGAAGAAAGTAGAAAGTTAAACTCTGTAGATTTCTCACAGTTCTAGTTAATCTATTAATAAAAATGCCTGAATTTAGGTTAAATGGTAATCACTTTAGACTTAGTAAACTTCTGAGTCCGTCTGTGATACGGGTCAATATTTCAGATTGTTTGGCTTTTGACAGCAAAACCGTGACTGCCGAAAAGGATTATGACGGTACTTTCTTGAAGTAACTAAATCTGGGAATCAAGGAAAGTGTTTTGATAGAGATATATTTTTTAAGTTCTTCAAGTCCTCAGTTAAGTTCTTCACTTCAAACATTAACGTGATCTAAACGAAGAACTCGATCTTCAGCTGACATTCGGCGGAAAAATTGTTTTACACTGAAAAACATTTGCGCATTGAAGAGCTCAAGCTTAGAAAAACTTTTCCGATCATACAGCAGTAAGTCCTCCAGGACAGGCCCCCTTTTTGACGACGAATGATGCAAATCTTTACAATTTCTAGCCGATTAAGATAACAAAATCCATTGAGCTTACGAAAGCACATTCTAGTAGTCGAACTGGTGAAGCACGTGTCTACCATATAAAGTTAAAGAAGGAAAGAAATAGCTTATTGGTGTTTTAACTTTGCCCGTGACTGGGGGATTATAAAGACTTTGTAGGCTGCAACCTGTTTAGCTAGATCTCTAAAAAGCCGCAAGAAACGAACGATTATTTTAAGCTTAATTTAAATTTAAGATCGTCAGATAACGGGGGAAGTAAGCTTTAAACGAGCTTACAAATACACAATGAAGAGAATTCGCTTTGTTCGCTAGCCCTGGAAAGGTCGATTAACGATGGTCAAATTTTAGCTGGATAATCAGTTCTACAAAACGATGATACCAAAAGCTTTTCTTCTTCTCGATCGTGGTCTGAAATGGCCGGGCCCATTTTCTAACCATCACTTTACTTTTGCAAGCTAAACGAAGGCCTGCTGAAACTGATTTCGAACAAAATCTACACTATCAACAAGTTGAACCGTGTCTAACATTAGCATACCACATTCCGAGAGGTCTCGGTTATCGCCACTGAACGAAATTCGCTGTCCGTTTGACCTGCCATCTCCACAGAACCTCGCAAAATCGCTCAAACCAGCCGTCTAGAAAAAAGTTGTCGATTTCAGTGACTAGACAGGGAGTGACACGCGCGGGAAAAATTGACAGATTTGACGTACAGCTGTCAATTTCGTGGTCTAGCAACCCGGCCTCCAATTTCTAAGAATTGTTTCTCTCTCTCCTGCTAAAAAAATCTTTTTACTTCGCAGAAAGAAACACTTTCTTTACTGAAAGAGAAATGTACTTGATAGCTAGTGTAATAAACAACAGCCACAAAATTAAAATGCGTTCATCGAAGGGGTTTCAGGGAACAAGGGAACATCGTCATAAAATAATTGGAAACAAGGGAACAAAAGGAAAATAAAGCTGGAAACATGGGAAGAGCTGCGTTCCTGATATTTTAGGGAACATGGATCATAAAATCGACAAAATACTTTTAGTGAACAAAGGAACACAAGGGAATTGTTTTTTTGGGGGGGGGAGGGGGGAACAAGGGAACATGACCCACCCATTCCCCTCACTCCTGGGAGGGGCTCAAAAATGAGTCTGTGTTGCTCTATGGTTCCGAAACATGGAGAATGACTGAGAAGGTGTTAGACCGGTGAAATGTTCCTGTCTGTATGTTTCTGGGATTGCCTATTAGTAACAAGTTCTTCCCCGAAATAAATCCTGAGTTGGAAAGAGTGGAATGGCTCTGCAACTCATCTTGTTTTCTCGTTGATTGTCAATTATATTCTTTAACCTGAAAATTCCGTGGTAGTTCTAATAGGGCCGGATGGCGTAAAGGGGCGGAGGTTTGTGTGTCAACTTATGTACGTAGGTGTCTATATTGATACGTTACTGCACCCGAAAGGAGAATCAGTGGGGTGGGGTGGGGTCATTGTTTCGATGGTACCTAACACGGATAGTGGAGTGTGGCGGTTCTAACAGCGGGCTTGAAAGTATGGAAGTGGGTCATTACTAGGGGAGACAGCGTAGTCCCTAGGCGTTCTCCTTCTCTCCTCAGTCGAGCAAGGCTCGCGTAAGGGCTGGGAATTGGAACGGGTTGGCGTGCCGACCACTCAGTTATTCAGTGACGTCACGAAATTTCGCGCCAAATCGGTAGGCGGGAAAGGAACGCCTGGGTACTAGGCTGTAGGGGAGAGTGTTTTGAAGAAATTACTTCCTAATCGGAGCTCTTCCTTTGCAGGAGAGGGCTAATCACTTATTCTCTCTTATCGTATAAATCCAAACAAAATGCCACGTACTGTTTTCTATATTTGTTTTAATTTAAAAACGTATCGTTACTGTACAAAATCTAAAACGCCTTACTTACCCTCTAACGAGTTCTACTCCGGTTTCACTTAATCAATGCACGACAAGGCAAACCTTGTATTGCAGCAACTCGTAGATAAGGCTTTCACGTTAAATATTATGCGTTATTTATATGCAACAAAGATGACATCATTATCCATTGCTTCATAAATAGTTAACCTATAAAGACCAACCCATGGCTTGTAATAGAACTTAGCTGGCGCCTTTACGGTAAATAAATCGGGTCGCTCACTTGAAAGAAAGTCGACAATATTACTCATTGTTTCGTGGTTTCCTAGAATAGAAGGGCCATCAAGCCTAAAGTCACTAGTATAAGGCTAGTTGAGCTGTAGCTCAAACTATAAGGATGTATAAATGTTATAAATCGTAGTTCTATCGTGTTGCCCTCGGCAATTTATAACTACATTTTCTATATATTGCCTAGAAAGTTGCGATACAAATCTAATTCTATATTTGGCTACCTCTAGTTACCTATGTCCTTGCACAAAACTGAAGCGACGCTACAAACAATGAATGTTAATAAACAATAAATATATTAAAATTTCTTCTCTCCGTCCTCCGCCGTTCTAGAATGCGGGGAAATCCTACATTGTTGTTCGGCGTCGGCCAATTTTGTTCAAAACTAAATACAAAGTCGAGCATGAAGAAAGAGAAGAGAAGAAGAGACCAACACGGCCGCTTGAACATGTATAATGTGAAAAGGTAATGTACATCACATGATCAAGCCTTCTTGTGGTCGCAGTTAGTCAGGACTCCATATGAAGCCGACACTGAGATTTACGTACAAATGGAAAAAATCGCACCACTGGTTTTTTTAAAAAAATCTGGACCAGCTGCGAACGTTCGAGAAGGCATTAATCACGAGTGCTCTAAAGACCCCTTGATTACTACTACAGTTATTTCTGTCGCTTAATGTCACGTCTATAATCTATAAAAGTGTTCTATCTACATCAGCATGCTGTGTAGTCAAATGTAACTCAATTTATCATCAACCTATTTTGTTCAGTTTAAGTACCTACTGTATAAATCTCATTTCTGTCTTATCACTTGTTAAGATAATCGAACGTCACAGATCGCGTTAATACATCTTGACGTACTCCGTGTTCTCTCAGAGAACACAACGCATATTCAAGTGCAGAGATGGTTCGACTGTCTTGGACATCCGTCTGTTTCTCTCCACCAACCGTCGCTTACTAGCACTAGTAGAAGTAAAGACCGACTGTCTTTTTCTTGATAATCAAGTGTTTGGACCGCAGTTATGTTTAAAACTCTTCTTCGTTTTCCACTTCCATCCTGATGCTGTCCAAGAAGCTCGAGTTTCTTTTCTTCATTTGCGATCTCTGCTTTTCAAAGTTCTTCTTTTTATCCTGCAACAGAATATAGTTTCGTGAGTTCTCCTGCTCATTTTGTATTCACTTGAAACGACTTTCAATACTTTAAACCGGGGAGTGTACAGGCAAGAAAATTACCTATTTGAAAAATCTTCGAAATCTGATTCGAATTTTGGATATGTTAGTTTTTGAGGTGTGTGTGGGTGTCCGGGGGGGGGGGGGGGTTGAAGGTAGGGGGACTGGGCTACTACTCACCTCTATCGTAGTGATGGAGTCTGTCCTGGCACGTGACGCTGACTCGGGGCGCTCCTTTCCGGAGCCCGGCCGATGTCTTATGGCTGAGTCAGGGCGGGATTCCTTCATATGTTCTACTGTCAAGTCCTCCTAGTGAAAGAAAACATGACTCCAAATTTAACGCGTTTTTGGTTGAACATCAACATTGATACTACTAGCCTCTCTGGTAATTTCAACAGATTCGTACATTACATTGTAAATGTTTTATTTTAAACGGCTGTTCAAGTCTACTTGCGTTTAACAAGTTCGCTGACTGGTACCAACACTCCGTGTAACGTACTTTAAACCACTCAGAGCCGAATTCTTTTCCCGCCAAATCAAACCAGATGGTGATCTGGTTCACGTGACTTTTCCCGCGCTTGACACGTGACATATTTTCCGATCCCGCGTTTGCCATGGGTTACATGTTTATTGCTTTGGATGACTACGTATTTCATACTTTGTTTCTCGTGGTATTTTCTAGCTTACCTCCGTATCGCTGATCCAGCTGTCCTCTCCGCTCTCCAGTCCTCCCACTCCGCTGTCGGACACTTTGGATGGTGCGCCGTCTTGGTCACTTCCAGCAGAGTCAAGACTACAACAGCAAAAACAGCAAACAGTCAAAACAGTTAAAAATGCATTTTCGAGAACTCACTTAACATTCCACTGTCAAGCAACATAACAAGCTCACGCTGTTTTGATTAGCTCACCTTTTCCTTCTCTTGTGCTCGCTAGTCATCAACTGAGCAAGGGTACTGTCCTGTCTCGTCAGCTCTTTCCCTGAATGACAAATAAAGCAAGCTTTTATTGATATTACATTTGACTACACATCAAAATGACAAACTGAATCTGAAAGAACTTACAGCCCCTACATTTTTAGCAAGGTAAGGTAAAGCCTGCTCTCGAGCCAAGTGGCTCATCAGGCCCACTTATGTCCAGGATTGAACGCAGGTATTGTTTAATGAGTACTTCATGTTTGACTGTGTTATTTGACATTTCCATATTACTTCATATTTGACAAAATTTGGTGTGTTTTGGTGAATTTTTATTAATAAGGACACTTTGTGATGCCTGTCACGAGGAACGTGCATCTCATTAGCGTTCAATCCTGGACATATCTGATCAGGCCGGAGCTTATCCCGGTTTCTGTAGCATAAAGCGGTTAGGAGTATTCTACTCCCCCTGGATGGGATGCTATTCCATCGCAGGGTTACCCCCAGCAGAAAATTCGCCGGTACCTATTTAATATACACCTGGGTAGAGAGAGGCCAAATGAGAGTAAAGTGTCTTGCCTAGGAACACAACGCAGTGTGTTTTTTAACAAACTGCACGATAAAACGGCCAAAAATATCTAAGCCTTCACCAAAGGCTTTCTCCGTTGCGGCCACTACTGTACAATGTCAAGGTCATTCAGGCCTTTTGTATCTAGCTATTTTAATATTAGATATCAGGGTGCTAAAATCTGAAATGCTATCAGTGATGACATTAAGCTTCTGTCACTTACACAATTTAAGAAAAAATATAAATTAAGCATTATTACAAGCTATTAACTGAACCTTTCATATTTATAACTCTAGATTTAATTCTGCTAGTTAACCTGTCCGTATACTTCATTTTCCATCTTTTTTTCCATTAATTTTTCTTTAAGCCTACTTAGTTTTGTTTTTGTGTGTTGTATAGTTTGCTATGTAAATGTTAAGTATACGATTACCTGACCTTTTTATAAATTATTGTAATAAAAACTAAGTACGGCTGCCCAATCTTGTTAGCCAATCGTGGTTATTCTGGGCAGCCATGCACTTTACTTTATTTCTTTTATTTCTGTATTGTTAATTTAATTGAATGTAAAGGGTGTAAATAAAGTTGTTGTTGTTGTTGTATCAAGGTTTTCGTCATAGGATAGTGTAATAACAAAGAGTATAAAAAGTAGAGACTTACGAAGTTTTTTCAACAGTTTAACCAACTCTTCATGCCCATATTCCTGAAATAAAAAAATAAAAACAAGATTCATTTAATATTCTTCACAAAAGTTGCGTTCACGCTAACCGCTAAGTAAAAAAGAATTTTCAAGCACGACTTTGTTTTTATGATTTGACTTGTGGATTGGGACTTGTTGGTATATTTAACAATTATTCACCGAAGTTGAGGTAAATATCCACCACATTCACCGTCACTGAGGTGAATAATTGTTTTAGTATGTACCACACAAGTTGAATAACTAGAGGTTCGAACATTACTTTCGGCGTCCAAAGCGACACGGGAAGCCATTATGTTTCTCTTCAGCTGCTTGGATGTCATTTGAATAGAACTTTGCTAATCACCTCTGAGTTAACCAGTCAGAGAACGCGAAAAGCACTATTCACTTGTGTGGTATATACTAAATCAGCATTCTCCTCATCTGCTGGTTCAGTTTAAAAATCGTTTGTTCGATACCTAGTGACTGAAAATTTAGTTTACCTCGGCAATGTCAAGAGGAGTTCGTCCATTGTTGTCTAACACATCCGCCTTGGCTCTGTTAGCGATAAGCCACTTGACACACTCTATATATCCGCTACAAGACATAAATCACACGAGGTTAGGGACATAACTTTGACAAGCTTATCACGTCAAGAGCGAGTTTAAAAACTAGTCTTAGTCTAAACTTGAATTGAAACCCTAAACAACGACTTAAAAAAAACCATTAACATAGAAAAGAGTTGTAAATACATGTCAACTTCTGACTACTTGCATTCAATATTTAAACAACAAAAAAAACATTCCTTAGACAGAAAAATAGACAAGATTGAAACGGGATGCAAGTTTAAAGACCTAAAAATAAATATCCCAAACTTAAAGACAATTTACCTCATGCAAGCGAGATGAAGAGGAGTAAGTTCGTCCACTGTTCTACAACTCAGCGTGCTTCCCATGGCTGAAAGAATCTGATCAACATAGAAAGAAAGATAAAAAAAACAAATAAGTAAGAAAAGATGCGAGGATTGATTACGAGAAAACCATCTTCCCTGAAACTACTTTATGGAGAACATTCTTATCAGCATCTGTTTGATACTTATTAGAAACAACTTGAGCATTTCCCCAACACGCAAATTTTCCTTGCTGGCCTTCCATGTCATTCTTATAGTATTCTTGGAAGACAGTGGCTGAAAGATCAATTCTTGTGAATTGTAAATTTGACCATACTTTTTTGGCTTTAAGGGTTCAACCTCTCAGATTACAATTTTTTTTCCTCTGATTGAGAACAAAACATTACTACAACTTCGCTAACAGAACCTTATTCTGATAAACTCACAAGTGAACACTTGACAGGAGTGCCACTCACCATCATGCAGTTCACGTGACCATTCATAGCCGCCAAATGCATGGGGGTATAGCCTGTTGGTGTCTCTTCTGCTAGGTCTACACCGCTGACCGCTAGCCACTTCACGCAGTCAAGTCGACCATTGGCGGCTGCTACATGAAGTGGGTTCATACCGCGTTCATCTGTGCTATTCTTCATCGCGGGCACCACCCGTATCAATTCCTTCACTCGCTCCAGGTCGCCAGTTTTGGCAGCGTCGTGAATTGAAGAACCTTAAAAAAAGACAAGTTTACTATTTAATGACTTGTGAGTTTAATGAGTGAATCTAGGAAGGGTTAATAGGCCTTTTGCAACAAACGGTCACGTGGTACAAAATCCGCCATCCAGTATGGCGGATTTTGTACTGTGACCGTTTGTTGCAAAAGGCCTCTTTAATTACATGTCTTACGAGTCATAAAAGTCTCCTTCATAGACGTTATGTTCGTTTAAACATTTCCTTAGATTTTACGCGGCTAAGCTCCATAATGTTTAAAAAAGCGTGTGCAAAAAAGGCCCCGACCAATCATAGCAAAAAAATTGTGTAATCAACAATCAGGAGCTCGAAACTTGACTTGCTTTACGCGCGTTTTCCCGCGCTAAGACCTCTCTGCACGGTTTTTTATTTCGAGCTCTGATTGGTTTGTTTTATTGTGATAGCGTAAGAAACCAATCAAAAGTCGAATGAAAAACAAGTGACCAGTGGCGAGTGCGCACAAAGTGGCATTAGTGAGACCACGGTTGGCTTTGTTTTGCACATGATTAGCCCAAACCACGGTATCTTCTGTCTTCTTTAAACCAGCTGAAAACAAATAACCAGTGTTCTAAAAAATAAATGACACAAACGAACCTCTTCTCAATATATTTTCACTCTCACTGATGGATTCCCTGTGGAGTTCTCTTTCTCTCTCCTGTTTTGCGCGAACACCAGCTCTGAAGCCTTCAACAAAGTCGTCACTCTGGGCAGACACAGGTCGCTCGCGGTCATGCTAGTGAAAAAATGAACTTATTGTCAGGGCACACTGCTCCAAGTCTTAAAAAAAACTGAATGCACTACTGATTTTTTATGTTATCTACATACACTAGAGACAGCCTCAGATTCAAATACAAGGTTTCTAGATTTTGTCACGTATTTCAAATTGGTGACATCTTTAAATGAAGGCTTGAAACGGCATGGAAACCTTCACGAAAGTGGTTCATCTGCACCACTCTTAATGCTCTACTTCCGTTTTTGTTTCAATCTGTACTTCTTTTTCCTTTATGGCTAGGAACATTGTTATCTATAGTTTTGTTGCGCCAGTTGTGATGTCAACAAGAACTGAGGAACAGTCGAAAACGAAAAAAGTCGTTCAGTCGGTCTAAAATCCGCTTTGTTTGCAACGACCTGTAGATGGCATTTTATATTGAACAATGATTCGGCTTCCTGTATTGATATAAGTAGTGTGGAACAGGTTCTCCCTTCAATTAGTAACTGGTTCCTCCAATCTTAGAAGTTATTTGAGAGCTTGTCTTGTAAAGTTAAAACACAAGCAGAACCTTACCTGGGGTTTTGTGTCACCAGTAAACTCGACCCTTGGTTCCTCCTCTTCCTCGTCCTTTCCTTCTTTCTCCTTATTATCATCCTCCTCTTCCTCCTCCTCCTCCTCCTCCTCATCATCATCATCATCATCATCGTCATCCTCTTCATCTTCTTCTTTCTCTTCCGTTTCTTCATTTCCTATTCTTTTCTCTTCATCTTCTTCAGGCCCAGTCTTCTGATGGGTGGCTTCCTTCTTGGACTCCTTCCCAGGTTCCTTGTGATTCAAGAATGTTGACACGGCCGTGGACACAGCCTTTGTTTTTGTTATGCTCTTCTTTTCATTCTCATCCATTTCCTCCTCGCTTTCACTGGCGTTTTCATCCTTGTTGCCTCTTTGCCTTTTAGCTTGTTTTTTAGAGTCCGTTTTCGCATCTTCGTCTTCTGAATCCTCGTTCTTGTCTTCAGGTTGAAAAAACCTTTCATTTGCGTCTTGTCCTTCGGTATTTTCCTCTTCCTCTCCTTCGCTGATATCAAACAAGCTTTCAGCCTTAACTGCTACAAAATTATCTTCTTGAACGTCAACTTCTGGCTCAGGTTCCGGAGGTTTTGTCGCACGCTTGGAACTTATTGGAGGCTTTTCTCTTTGCGAATCAGTTTTGCTCTTGGATTTCTTTTTCACTTCTCTTAAGTCAGGCGCGGGGACATCGTCTTCTCCACTGGAGAAACTGTCGCTCTCGCTGGCGCTGCGGAAAAAGTCATCTTCCTGTCTTTCGTCGATTCTTGGTAAAACAGCTACAAGGTGTGATGCTGCTCAAAAAAGAAATAAGAAAAAAGGTCACAAACAACTCCTTTCGTACAATAGCGAAGCGCGCGAGGTCTAAAAATAGAATGCAAATGAATATACCCCCACGAGGCTTAGAAAACATCAGCGTGTTCTGAGAGAAAGAGAGGGGATCTACAATCATTGACAAAAGTCGTTGGCCCACCCACCCCCATCCCCCCTGTGTCAGTGTTGGATAGCACAATGTGCCCAAACACCTCGTGCAGTGCGTTTCAGTTTGTGAGAAAAAGTAGGCAGCAATTGAAGGCATTATTTTTTTGCATGCTACCAACTTGACTTTTTTAGGAACACCGGCTGTTTTAGAAAGTGTTTTAGGAAAATCGCCCGCCATTCTGGATTGTTTGTCTGAGTCATGACGTCACTCGCGCGCTTCGCTATTTTCAGTTCATGAATGAAGGAACTGCAACAGCAGAAGAAGAGAGGTTGGATTGCTTCACGTTTTTTGGAGTGCAGTTTTCACATACATCTCTCGAATAAAAAATCGAGTTAAAGGTTTGTCATACCTGGTAAAACGTCGGATACTGGAAGATCTCGAATAATCTGCCCGTCATCATCACGTGACGACAACCATCTAAGAAACAAAGAAAATGTAAGTGAGAATTCAAGAGAGAAATGAAATGAATTAATGAACTAATAAACAAAAGATCCGCCAATTCAGGAAAAAACGGCGAGTGAACAGGCGAATTACTTATAACTAGCAGTGTCTTTTCATGTTTTGTTATTACCTGTTACAATTAAACTCGAATGCTCGTGTTGCCTCTGGACCTTCCTTGACAAACACCTTGTCCAAGAACCAGCCATAACCTGGAAACAAAAAATAATACAGTTCAATAACTTGAAAAAAAACAAAAAAAAAAAAAAAACAACAACAACCATATACACCAATGTAACTTACAGACCTACATTATTAAAACTAAACACAGAACAAAAGGCTATCAGAAACTTACCAAGCTTGGTTTCACTGTGACCAATTCTAATAGTTGACAATTTTCCAAGGAAAACCGAGTCTATAACGAAGATGTCCACCTGAAAACACACAAAAAGTGCAAACATTTAGCCCAACAAAGTAGCAAATGCAAAACCTTTGCAGAAAGTGCTCATTTAAAGCATAGACAATCTTTGTAAAAGATTCCTTTCGTCCTGAGGTAAATTTTCCAATGTAGAAGCTGCAAGGAGACGCCAACAATTTAAACATGAATTTGAAACAGCAATCTAACCTGTCCTCTTTGGAACTTGGTCCTGTGTGTTCTGGAGCGAAGCAGCTGCCTTTCTCCTGAGTTGCCATATTCTCCAAACACTGTTAACTTTACTACAGCCTTTGTTCCAGCACCCAGCTTATCACCAGTCAGAACATACACTTCGTACGTGAGAACTGTGAAAATGGACAGACAAGAATGAATGGTGTGTAAATAGTTTGAAATCCAAGAAAAGCAGGTACATATTATATCATTATTTTACTAAAGTGAGATGATGTTACAAAACGGATGAGGATGCAGGAAAAGCTATGATTGTATCGCAGTTGTGTTGGCGCCAAAGTGCAAGAGGGCAACATCCAGTATCTGCAGACAAACAAACCATTTTCATGGACGTTGTCCCTATAAAAAGTCATTTCCAATACATATATTGCAATGATTTTACAATTTCAAAAAACCCCCCTTTTTATGTTCGCGTTTTTATTACTCCTTAATGATCAATTTCCATCAAACAAGAAATAACAGTGGTAATCACGGTTCCTTAAGCACCACTTTTCACGTAATACAGACTTAAATTTCGTCATTGGTCCTTTACAAGACTGACTATTCTAATGAGCACCATTAGCAGATGTGCTTTCAATTTCCTAGGCACTTTCAGCCTTGGGTATCTACATGCACCACTTTCAATTTCAGGCTCAAACCATCATCTTACCTTTAGGCTCCAGATCTCTGTCTCTAGTTTGTGTCTCTGCAGACAGAGGCGTTGATGTTGGTACGTCTGCGGTGCTTGCACCTTGTGTTGCCGTGACTGTGGGCACAATCACTTCTTTGACTTCATCTTCCAAGCTGTTTCCTTTGATTGGTGATAGCCTTGGAGGCAGGATAATTTGTCTCTCAACCTTCTCAACATCTTCATCGTCTCGTTTCATAGTTTGTGTACCTAAAATAAGTTTGGCATTGTTATTTTGTGGTGAACTTGGCCATCTTAGGGAGTGAAAGGGTTAAGAAGCTTCTTCTACAAGTAATAAGGAATTTTACAACCCTGAAGAAACAAAAACATCCCAAGCCCATCTTTTTTTTTGTTTTTACTAAATTTTTGGCAGCTTCTGCCTACTTACTGAAGCAAAAAAGTTTGTTGGTGCTTGCACTACAAGCATGTGCTTGGGTACATGAGCTGTAAATGTAATTTCTACATTAGATTAGCCATTGATTCATTGCTAAACACAAGTACAGTCTTGACTTTCATAACTTGCGTTACAATCACATCCCAAATATCACAGCGGGAGGCATACCTGAGTGGACAACTGTTTGCGTTGACATATCAATCATGTCATGATCTTTTTCCATCCATGACAGTCTTGGGGTTACACGAGTTGAGGATAACCTTGGAGATTCTACACTTTCAAAATCGTCATCATCGTAACTATCTTCATCTGGGCCAGCAGCTTGCGACTTCAAAGGCAGGCCAGCACTTTTGGGCCTGGAGTCTAGTGATTGATGGTGTGACGCCATTACACTGCTACCACGCCCATCCAAATTCATTCGACCAACCAGGGATCTAAAAAAACAACAAAAGCATTTTCTTTAAGTGCACAACACTCTTTGCAGGGTGTAGAAACACGTGACATGACAAAGCTTGCTAGTGCGAACAGCAACATTTTAGATTAGCACTTACAAATAACAAAGAAGTAAAAATTTTAAGCTGTCCCTATGTTGATAGGAGTGTAACTATCGATGCATTGGGATTGCAAGTGTTCCGATAGGAATACGTGGATTGGAAGTTCAACTATCGATTACAATCGCGATTGTTTCATAAATAATCAATAGTTACGATTATCATTTTTTAAATGATAGTTTTTTAAATGATATCTAGTGACTTTCTTTCTCGCTTAGAAATACATTTCTTTTTCTCCTTTGCCTGTTTGTTATTTTATGTTCTGATTACGTTCATGAACAAGAAAATGGGAAGTACAAGACTAATCATCGAAATGTTTGTTTTGCACCAGGATCTTAGCTACATTCAAAATGGTGGCTTTTATCGACCAAATGATTGTGATTGTCGGTGGAATAACAATTACAACGCAAAAAACTCACTATTGCAATAGTATTGCGAAATTATCACTGCTATCGCAATACTATTGCAATAGTATTTCAACTATTGTGATACTATTGCAATAGTCAAAATGAGCTCAGTAGTCACCCCTCTATGCTGACGAACCATCAAAAACTTCCCATACAGACATACAGCTGGATGAGATTCAGGCCATAGTCTTGAAGATTCTGGGAGTTAACTATAATTTTATTAAGGGTGTGATCCTTACTTGAGCCGTTCATCAACATCGCCATCACTCTGTGATCCTCCTGGTAGTACAACATGAACACCACTTTTTGTGTGCTTCTTGCCATCTCTGGAGGATTTGAAAAATGTGGACTCTGGTCTTCTGGGAGGTGCTGATCTTGGTTTCCCCTATAATGATACACAGCCCCCATAAGTGAACATTTAAGTTATGGTCCCAGCCACATATAAACACTACATTTTTTAACTTCTCATTATAAACGAACACTTCTTGTTAGTTGGCAGTTTATCAGGTTCCAAGGGTATCTGCTTATGGGGAAATTGACTGTAAGGTGTATTAAATACATCAGTTTACTTGTGAGTTCTTATTCTCAGTGACGTTTATTTCTCTGCCATAGTCGGTAGAGCAACAGTGATCTAAACCGGAGATCGTAGGCTGAAATCCCACCAAGGTTAACTGAAGGAATTTTTCTTTGCCCTGTGTGGTCCCCGTTTCCTTTTTAGGGCTAATGCTCAGAAGGATATTATTGGGTTACTAGACAGCACTTAAAGTTGCCCTAGAGATTAATGATTAATATTTATTCTTTACAGAGAAAAAAAAAAGACCCTGGCTGCATTTGTTGAAAAAAAGCAAAACTGTTACAAACCCTTGGAGGAGCAGGACGTCTTGAAACCCTCAGGGAAGCCTCAGAATCTAGAAAGTAAGAGAAAAATACAATGTTAAGATAAGCAGACTTACATCATATAAAAGGGCAACCCACAAACTTTGGCATGCTGCACATCCTGGTATGATAAGTATTGTTTTTCTTACCTGATGAGGGAGACTCTGTAGCTGCACGCCGTTGCTTTTCTCGTTGAAGTCTTGGAATATCCTGAACAAGTTAATTAGTTGTGTAATCAACCAATCAATCAACTTAATGAAGGGAGGATCAGGGAGATAGCCTAAAGGGGAAGGGATGGGCAAGTGGGAGGAAGGGAGGGGTTCATTTTGTCTATTTTCTAAACACCATTTTTAACACTACAGTAAGGGCAAGAAAACAAAGAACATAATTGACAATTTTATCATTTCATCAGCAGTTAATTAATCTTAAAATCTCCATTATAACCTACCTTTTCAGATGTCTGGAATCCTTTACTTTGTTTCTTAGTAGCAGGTAAAGCAACTGTTTCCTGAAACAACGAAGGACACAAAGAAAATCAGTCTTAAAGTTAAAGCTTCTACATTGAAGGTATGTTGTACTTTCAAGAACCTGCCGTGTCAATCCTTACCGTGGCAACAATCAGTTTGGTTGCCATGTTAACAAGTCGCTCTCTTTCATCTCGACCGACATGCTGAGGAGGGGAACGTCTCATTATTCTTCTTGGTTTTCCAACTACATTAGCAGGAATTTTTCTAAAATACACAGAAGATAAGGAATGAATCAGCAACAATCAAAATAAACTTTATTGGAACAGAGTAATGTATGTTTAAAAAAGATTTCTCTTTTATGTTTTAGAAACAGACGCTCTTAAAACTTATTTTTCTATGTTTCCATGGAGTTTTGAAGTCAAAACAGCTCAACATTCCCACCAAGGGTTCAAAAATGGAATTTTGATTTCATTTGTTTGGTTCAATATTCCATTTTTGAAATAAGTAATTCAGTGTTTATATGGCGACTCAATTCGAGACTCGAGTGTTGATTGAAATAACTGATTGTCTGGCTTCCTTATAATTTTTTTTTTTTTTTTTTTTTTTTTTTTTTTTTTTTTTTTTTTTTTTTTTTTTTTTTTTTTTTTTTTTTTTTTTATTATTATAGAAAAAAAAAAAAAAAAAAAAAAAAAAAAAAAAAAAAAAAAAAAAAAAAAAAAAAAAAGGGACCCCCCCCCAAAGGAAAAGGGGGGGGGGGGGGGGGAAAAAAAAAAAAAAAAAAAAAAAAAAAAAAAAAAAAAAAAGGGGGGGGGGGGGGGGGGGGGGGGTGGGGTGTCCACAACAAATCCCTACAGTAAGTAAAGTTAAGTGATACATGTGGTGTAACATAATATTGTCAGGTAAATTATGAAAGTGATGTGTGTATTAATAAATGTTATTACTTCAAAAAGAAAATTAAAAAAGAGGATGAATGCTTGACTGTCTTTCGTTAATATCCTTTACCTTCTTTTCGCACCCCTCTTCGTCTTCATATAGTCCTCAACAGACATCATAGCCTTTGGCCGATGAGGAGGGGGCTGAGGCTTTACAGTCTGTGGCAAAGCGTATGGGGAGATGGGCCCAGGCTTGAGTCTGTAGTCTACAGACGCCATAGTCTCGTCCACAAAGCCTCGCACTGAACCTTCGCTGCTCTCTTGGTCTTTTGCTGTGTGCATATTTTGTAACTGGCTTTTGATGCGGTTATTGTGATAATAGTGTTTCAAGCTTCTGTCATGAATCCCATCATAATCTAACGTTGGACCCTACAGATTAAAATTTTAAAAAGTACATCAACTTAATGTAGTAAACAATTAATTAGTAAAAACTACTAAAAGAAAGGAACTTGGCAATCTTGAGCTATTTTTCAAGAAAGCAATTATAAGAAACTGACATCCTTAAAGCTATTTTTACAATCATTGGGCAATGCATACATGTACTTTATAAACACATACTTTTACTTTACATAATACACATACCGGAAGCCCAGTTTTTAAAAGTAAACCTCAATTCTAACATAACATGCTTACTAATAAGTGCTCACAAGATCTGTTTTGTCAAAAATTCTATTAAGAACTGTCAATTCGCATATCTTAAAGTAATAAATGTTATTTTAAATCAAATATAACTTACAGGTAAGCTGAAGAAAGATGCTTCTCTTATAGTTCAAATTAGTTCGAGTAGAAATCCATATTATACATTTTACACTGACATTATAATTATGTAACTGCAATGAATAACATTTCCATGCAATATTTTTCATGAAGAGAGTAAGATGCAGTGTATTGCAAGTTGTTTGGGTTTCAAGAATATTTTGTCAGAGTATATTACTAACAGCAAGTTTTTTTAGCTTGAGTTTGAGTGAATTTGAGTCATGACAAAACAATATTAGGTTTTTTTCTTACAGCTCTCAAAGGAATTGGATCTTCTCTGGGATGAAATGGTCCTGATAAATCAAAACCGTCTTCTCTTCTTTGTACATCTAGGTAGTACCTCCTAGAAGAAAAGACAACAGAAATCTTCAGTAATTATATACAAGTTACTTATGTTTAAATTAACTAAATTATATTATGTAAAATGTTCCTCTAAAACTTGTACAAGACCACTAAATAGTGCATTCAAATTAAACTACCGGTAAATTCCAAATAGCCATGCAATTATAAACACATTATGAAATACACAATAATTGTTTAAAATTTTGTGCTAGAGTTATTTAAAATTACATTTAATTTAGCAATGTTCAGTAATTATACAAGGCATTTAAACTACAGATATGATGGAAATATTTTACCAGCACAAGAGATCTCTAGATAATGTGCTGAAGTAACTTGCAATTAACTATTGTGAACTACTAAATGCTTTTACAACTGTACTAAGTTTGTGTTCAAACTATTAATAAAAGCACTCAAGTCATACATTTTATCACTGTCATGTTCAGAGTCAGTTTCCTCCGCCAGGAAATACAGACAGGAATTAGGACAACGATGACAATTTACAGATCTCTTTGCAATCCTCTTCATATATTATTCCAAAGAATCTTTTCCACGTAAAACCATAATCAAGTTCAACACTGTGTTCCACAAAACAGAATCATCAACTTAAAAATACTGTTAAGGCCTGATCACTTGAAACTGTTGCCAAAATAAGTCTCAATGAAAACTTGCAAAGGATTTCCACAGAGTATTATATTCAGCTAAAGTTGTGAGACCATGGAAACATAGAGTATGATGTTTTTTGAACATGAATAATTAATTGTCTGGAACCTATTGTACATTGTTTCTTTTAAAATTTAAAGCCTGGTTCCATGGCTTTCACACACAAAAAACTCATTTTGTTGCTCTGACCTAGGACTTCCTTTCAAAGGGCTACGATTTGATGTCATCTTTAAATAAAGTGTAGAAGACATCATTTAATTGGCTTACAGTTACAAACTTGAACAATGGCAATTACTTGATGATTATTTTGTGTAAAGATTATTTAATTATTTATAGAAATGGTCCCTTAAAAGAAAACAATCCATCTAAAAACTATGATTACTGACTAAGACAGCAAATTTTTTAAACATTACTATACTGAGCAATATTATCCTAAAATAGGGCTGATAAATTCCAAGGGAGGCAATTATTTGAGGGAGGCATAAGGGGAGTTTACTACTTAAAAGAAACAAATTTGAGGATAATTATTATTCAAATACTGATTGTTGTTATTCAAGAAATATAGTAACTTTCTACTTACTTTTTATATAAGTCTAGTTAGGACACAAAATGAACCTGGTTTACAGCCAAAGTTATGAAGTCAAAAATACCAAAAATTTACCATTACGTTGCTCACTATCTACAACGACACCAAGCAAAAAATTATGAGCATAACATTTTATCTCCAACGGTGAGATTAAAAGTTCTAATTTATCCTTAAAATATCTGCAATGTCAGGTAGATAGGCAATGAGAATTAAGATCCTAATCACCAAAGGGCAATTATCTTGATTGTTTATACATTTAATTTTCTATAGCTAGAATTAAGAGATGTTTGACACTTGCATGGATCCCTTTAAGGCAATTAATATCCCTTACATAAAAACAGAAATAATTTTATTGCTAGTGATCAATGGTGATTGCACTGCATGTTTCAACATAAGCAATATTTTTTTCAAACTTTTACTCTGCAATAGTTATCTGTTATCAGTTGCAGTTATCCATTGCAGTCACTTGCCATTAAAGTACATGGAAACCAGGCTACAGTAAATATTGTTATTGTGGGCCCAAGAGAGGCCCGCAACCCTAATCTTGACAGTGACCAGCGGATTGCGTTTTACGCGTGCGCGCCACGTTAATAGAAAGCGAACAGAAAACGGAAGTTGAAAATTTTGTTCTTCCACTAAGAACGATCGGAATGCGAAAAATGTGTCAATCACGACAGTTTGTCGTAACACCGGAAGAGAAAATCTGTTCTCCAAGAACGATTGTCACATAAGATCTAGGCTTCTGTCACATGGAAGAGGGTTTTACTGAATTAATGGTTTTACGGGTGTTGCTTTTGCGAAAATTTGTTCTGATTGTATCACGCATAAACCACGGCAAAGCGAATGATTCCAACAACGGTTATTCTCGAGAAATTCGTTATAACACTGACAACATAGCGAGTTTATCGACCGAGGAAAATCACATCTCAATTCACACCGCGTTTACAGTTCACTAAACTGTTAATTCGACAAAAAACAACTCTGACTGATTCGCGGCCGGTTAGCGGCAATTAAGCGTGATTTATCATTCATCGCGCCACGTTAATAAAAGGCGAGCACAACATAGCGAGTTCACCGACTGAGAAAAATCACATCTTAATTCACACCGCGTGCTCGATTACACTTTCCAAAACGATAAAAACATGCATTCCTTGCGTGACGCGTTACTCGGGATAATTGTCTTTATTTGTCCATTTAATCATTTATTTATCGACACTGCCATCAAAAATTACGCACTCTCGTACCAGTACCTTTTCTAAGTGCGTCAAGGCCCGCACTTTCTAACCTGTGGTTACCACTAGTTTACTTTTAGTAAATGAGATCAATGGTCAAAAGCAAAGCTAAAAAAATAAGAATGGGCAGAGTGCTTTTCATCAAGACCAGAACAAAAGATGTACTGAATGAAATATAATTTATTAGCCAGTCTGATCTTTATTTTTCTTTGATAATAATTTCAAGAATCATGGTTCTTATATGGTTTCTTTTATGTAAACGAGGAAATAATTCCCATGAAAACATAATATTTAAAGCAGATGTGCAAAATTTATTCAGTCTAGACAGGTCAATTGGATTAAAATGAAGCACTTTTAGCAAGAGCTCTTGAACTGATAAAAAATACAATATTATTGGATCCATATGCTCTGACCTCAGGTTTTCAGTTCACATATTGCATGAAATTAGAGGCTTTTAGTGGTTCCAAAGCACAGTATCATCAGTATCTTGAATTAAATTTTTTACATGTATTTAGGCAAGATATTTATAAGTCACATCAAAATTCAAGGCACAAACACATGAAAACAAATCCTGTGGTACTATGCACTAAACTGATTTGTTGACCATTTTTCTACTAGAAATGTATTTATAATCTCTCTGGTCGAACTTGGGTAAGTTCTTTTAGAGCACCTAGTAATACATATTCTCAGCATAAAGACAGGCACATAACAGATAATGTGTCAAGACAAACTATCTGTTTTTAATAGTATGCCTTGAAGATGAAATAGAAGATGAAATTGGCAAGAGACCCTCTACATGGTTGACTTGATTTTTAAAGCTTATCTTCAGGAGAGAAACAAAACAAAAAAAACAGCGACACCGGAGGAATTGTCCACTGTTAGCGAAAATTCTATGCCAAAGTTAGTAGCCATTTTAATTCATTTTGTGTTTTAAGGGCTCTTGAAATATTTTGAATGTATAATAAAACAATTATTGAATTCGGCTTCCGTATGATATGAAGAATTATGCAGATTTCGGAGGGTGTTATTATGGAGTAGTTATGGAGTAGTGTTATGTTATAACACCCTCCTCGATCTGCAGAATTCTTCATATCATACTAAGCCTCATCCAATAATTGTTTAATGCAGCACAACCTAATTTTCTAGCTTTTGATCGTGCATATTTATTTTCCATATAATTATTATGCACGGTAAGGGGGCTAACAACAAGTATGAATAGTCATAATTTTAGTTGATTGTGTGTTATCTTTGCTCCACTGAGTTGGGTGGGAAATTAAGTGAATATAGGCATTTTTAATGTACACTACTTGAACTGGGTCTCACTCTTTGTATTGCAATTGAGCATTTAAGTACCACCAGAAACGGTTCCACTTAAACCTTAATATATTTCACGATTTTCAATGGTTGGAGTGAGTTCTAACATGTCCCACGGGAGGAATCTAACCGTAAAAAGGTTAAAAATGTTTAAATGGATATTCGATCAATTAATTCGCAAAAAGCTCTTTGAGATGAAACCAAGAATGTAATGTTTTTTTGGACGCTCCTGTTTTACAAAAAGATTATTAGCTGTTATTAGTCACAGAAGCTTTCTTAAACCTCAACAAACTTCATAATTGAAGGAAGGCATTTCACAATTCAAGCCCACAAAAGGATCAGTGTGTACGATTGTAATGTAATCTTTCTTCTAAATCCCACAACTGAGTCCTTCTCCAACGCTTTATGACCAGTATCATGGATAGTTTTATGATCCATGTCAAAATTGAGCATGTATTGTGAAAACCTTTTATCACAACACACGCATATGAGAATATTTGTAAACACTTGTCTGTTGTTAGCTCTGCACAAGATTAATACAGTAATCCTAGAAAAATTTACGCAGTATACTTACAATTTCTTTGCCACAGTTTTTGCTACAGAAGCCGAACTCATTTATGACTGACTCCTGTGTTTGCCTCGTCCAATGTCAAATCCGTTAGTAAGAGTAACATAAAACAACGCTGGAATGGCAAGATCCACGAACTTTGAGCTGGTAGCAACCTTAGCAAAACTCTCCGTTTGGCTTCACGATTTCGTCGCCTTTATGAATAATTATCTCATTCTACAGGAAGAACCTGAGCAGATGTAGTCATCTGAAATAAACTGATAAGCTAAATAACTGCAAAACACAATTGATTGATCTTATTCACCAGAGGCGTCTCTAGGGTGCTAACTATTTACCCGCTATCCGGCCCTAACGACCACAACTAATCAATAATCAGTCGGGCGCGGGAAAACGCTAGTCGATAATTGATCGTACAGGAAACTGCCATACTTGGTGCACTCGAGTTGGTGCACTCCACAGGGAACAAGATCCTTGCTTTTGCACCTTCGTGAACTCGTGATTAATACTGGAATGTGGATTCATGCGAGGAACAGACTGTTTAAAGAAGCTGTCGTTTCCAAGTCGAGCTGTACGCCATATTAGAGGACAGAAGATGGTTTACTTTTGGGCAGCAGTAGTAGCCTCTCTCGCCACCATCGTGTTGTACTGTCAACTTCCCTTCATTGTTTTTCCTGCTCTTTTATTCGTGGCCTTCTTAGCGTCTGGTGGGCGGAATTTTCCTAAAGTGTTCTTTCGAACAATTCTGCGCGATCTGATGTATGTATACTTGAATATTATTGTTGCATATATGTGCTCAATCTCTGGTGACCCTGGGAATAACATACCCTAATTTTTAGCTTATGTTTGTTTATTGGTCTTCTAAATTGACCGGTGTTCAATAATAATACAATAATTATTACACCCCCCCCCCCCCAGAAATTGAACCTGATTATCATAAAATATCATGATTTATAGACTCTAGCAGATCAGTAATCTATTTTCAGCATAAGAAAATATATCCTTGATTGCCTAGTTAATTTGATCGCTTGTTACTGAACAATCATGAGATTTATGAAGGAAGAAAATGTGAATATGAATTGAAATGCCGTTTTGCCATACTCTTCATCAGACTTTGGCCTTTTTTCAAAGATGCATAATCAGTTTGGATGATTTTAAACAAGTGTTTTCATTCTGCGACTGGTTACCGTATTTACTCGAATATCTTTTACAGTGATTGAAAAATATAGCGTCTTTTGATTGTCAGTATTCGTCTCTTGCTGAAGAGAGAATTGGCGCTACAGTCAACTCTCGCCCACTATATATTGCGGACACTTGCTATTACAGACAAAATTCAGATCCCCAACGAAAGAGGTTTGACTGGAAATGACTCCCGCTATTTAGGATGCCCGCTAAAACTGACACTAAACGACGCCCCCAGTGTGTCTGCTATAACAAGAGTTGACTGTAGCTGTCCTGGCAAAGTTTGTGGCCTATAGACAACTATAACCACATTCACTCAGTATCTCTGCTAACCTGCAGCATTGCCAACGAAAATCTGTTCCTTGTATTAATGGGGGTGGCTATACAGTTTTTATAAGAAAATCACTAAATGAGCTTTTCTTTAAGTCAAAACAAAGTGACTGTAAAGCATACTCCTACTCAAATTTAACTTTGTTGTTTGTCCAATGCCATCAGTCTTATTTTATGTATGTGGGGACTTTGTAATATATGTACTGACTCTGAGATGTTTTCTTTGTTTGCATGGTCTACTTTGCAGAGGTGTCCGTCGTTTCATCAAATTGCTTCTGATTACTCATTTGCACACAAAGAACAAGCGAACAGTTGCCGACATATTTCACCAAACAGTATGCAAGCATCCCAAGAAGACAGCCTTTATATTTGAACAGAAAACATGGACATTTCAAGATGTAGAAGAATACTCCAACAGAATTGCAAACTACTTCAAGTCACAAGGCTACAAGAAAGGAGACGTAGTGGCTCTCTTTCTGGAATCCTGTCCTGAATTTGTTTGTATATGGCTGGGATTGTCCAAACTTGGTGTAATTACTGCTCTGATTAACACTAATCTTCGAAATGATTCACTTTTCCATTGCATATCTGTAGCTTCTGTAAGAGCAATCATTTATGGCACTGATCTCTCAGGTAATTATTGGATTATTAAGTGCCCAGGGGGGTGCGCACAGCAGTGCGCAGTAGGTTAGTGTGCTGGACTCCAAATCAAACGGTCCAGGTTCCAGCCCTGGCCGGGGACATTGTGCTGTTTTCTTGGGCAAGACACTTTACTCTCATAGTACCTCTCTCCACTTAGGTGTATAAATGTGTACTGGCAAATTAAATGCTGGGGGGTACCCTGCGATGGACAAGCATCGCATCCAGGGGGGAGTAGCAATACTCTCAGTTGGCCTGATGGACCACCAGGCTTGAATGCAGACTTAACCTTAACTCAGTGGAAGAAAATAAGCCAGTACTCTCTCTTTGTTTGACTCAGTTTACTTTAGCTTTTATATTTCCCTGTTGTTGTATGAATGTTACCAAAGAAGTGCAAGGGCTTAAAGCCTGCAAAAAAGCTCTCTGCTTGCTCCTAGGCTAACGTGGTAAAATAAATTGTACATTTTATGTTCTCTCTCTGGGTTTGACATTCTGCAGTTTTCTCTTGTTTCTTGTTCCATATTTGAAATTATCTGAGATTTTTCCCTGACACACTACTATAACAGTAAATGTGTTCAAGTATTAATAATAATTTCTAATCCCCAAATGACATATTAATATTGCTGTTGATCTTTGCTAGGTGCTGTAAGAGAAATCCAGACTAGAATTCCAGAAATAGTACAGCTTTACTGTTTAGGAAATACTGCAACTGTTGTGCGTTCTGCGGAAAATTTGGACAAGAAACTAGAAGAGAGTTCAACTGGAATGCCTGACACCAATCATGCTAAATCAATGGCTGGTAATAAAATCTGAGGGTGATAATACTCAGTTAGCTTATTTGAGGCTGGGCGCTTATTAAATTTTCACTATTTTTCAGTAAATTTATAGAAAGTTTATTTTGCAACGAAACAACAAATACCGGTAACAACAAAACTTGAAGATGTACCAAAGCAGAATTGTAACTGTTCGCTGAAAGTTCCTGTAAAATACTAAGAAAACACGGGCTTTGAGAAACTCTTTTTAAGTTAGTAGTACTTAGTCAATTTCAATCTCATTGGGCACCTATCACCTATCACCTATCCTTTTCTAGGGGGGAGGGGGTGGGTGCTTATTTGAGGCTGGGCGCTTATTAACTTTTTTCTGCCTTTAGGGTGGGCGCTTATTCGAGGTTGGGCGCTTAATCGAATAAATACGGTAGTTAAATTTAAAAACAAATATGTTCATGCTCTAGTGTGCACTATCATGTTATGGTGCACAAGGGAAGTTTGGAGAGCACGAAAGAAGCGTAAGACTGCTTGAGGTGATTGCAGAGAGCAACTCTAGACTAGTTCTTGAGTGCTCTCCAAACTTCCCACATGCACCATAACTCAATAGTGCACCGCCCAAAGCATGAACCAAATGTTTTATAATATTGCCAGTGGAAAGGTACATCAAAACCGCACTTTAAGGTCATTGCCCTGAAATAGAACTGAACACAATTTTTTAACCAAACTTCGCCTACTGGTTTATTACTTTAAGGGAACTTAAATTTTGAAATAAAAAAGGGGGGTCCCCAGATTCGTTTAGGAGCAGGAAGACCTTGTATATTCCATATAATTCCTTTAAAATTCCTCTGCGAGTACTAGCAAAGTACACGTTTTTAGCGATAATTTATTTTTCAAACACAAGAATTGGTCTGTTTTCATTTTACAGAGAGAATTTGATCGCTACACCCAAAATATGAGAAAAAATTGATAGATCACCAGACTCGTTTACGAGAAAGCGACAATTTACTTCTCTCGCGGACTAAGCCACATAGAAAAAAGCCGCCATTTTGTTTATGCGCGCGCTTATTACCCGTAAAATTCTGCGCAGTAAGGATGCGCAATGCAATACAGGGCAATGACCTTAACTTGGGCCACTCATATGGGAAAACAAATTTCTGGCGAGACAATTTGCTCACGCTATCAGCCTGCACTATTGGATTGTGGTGCACGCTTATGTATACTGAATTTGATTGCACAGCTGTGCTAGCTATGTTAAAACTTCAGTTA
Source organism: Oculina patagonica (assembly GCF_052425735.1). Classification (NCBI taxonomy): domain Eukaryota; kingdom Metazoa; phylum Cnidaria; class Anthozoa; order Scleractinia; family Oculinidae; genus Oculina; species Oculina patagonica. The sequence continues at coordinate 35,126,171 of NC_135758.1, read as the reverse complement.
GTGTATGCCTAATGGGGTATTGTAAACAAAGACTTCATTTTTGAGTTATTTTTTCAAAATAGCTCTTTAGTCGGCGCGATGTTCCGTGACTCAGTGGGTCAGTGAAGTATGTTTGTTTGTCACACCAATCAGATTTCAGGTACTATCAGAACCAATCAAATTGCAGTTTATAAAGGCGAAGTAATCTGACGAAATTATGTGTCGCAGCGTGTCGCAGTTCGTTTTCGTTGAAAGATTAATTGGCGAGTTGTGAATTATCATGGATTTGAAACGTATTCGTAGTTTGCGAATCAAATTGTGAGCTTCGATACAAAGTTCCCAACTTCGGCCCGAATCCTTCTGTAGTTATGTTATCAAAAAGGGCTTTGCTACGCTAAACTGTTGGAAACAAATGTCATAAAAATAAAAAACTTTTATGTTCAGCGAGCCGTAAACACGTTGTCTCGAACAAATTAGTCTTCCCTGTCGCGTCGCGTCGCGTCGCGTCGGCTTCGATTAAAATCAATTTTACATATGGGAAAACCATCCACTTTCATCCGGTTTACAAACGCAGAAGACTTGAAATTGAAGACAGTGAAGATTATGCCTCACAGAAATCGTTAAATATGTGTTTTCATACAAAAAAGTTAAAATTTGACCAAATTTCTACATGCATGATATTTATTTATCGGCAAATCACTTGCGTGATCGCTGATGGGAAACGTTGTCTTGCACTTCAAGCTACTTTCCTTGACAAGTTCTAAAATCTTCGAGTTCAGAAATCGCCATGACTTTCGAGCAACATGTCTTGTTTCTCCTCAACTACCAAACTTGGAAAGTTCAGTCGGGCCGAAGTCGGGAAATTTGTATCGATGTTTGCAATTTGATTCGCAAACTCGCACCGTAATTGGCAACTTCATTACAAAGTTTCCAATTTCCCAATTTCCCAACTTTGCAAAGCGGGCGGCCAAAGTAAAATGAAATCAACTGTAAAACATTTCGTTCAAACATTTAACATTTAACATTTCGTTCAAACATTGAACCGGTACAAGTAACTTTACTGTTAAAAGCAACTACGATCGATAGCAAAAACAGAATAAGAGCGTGCCATTTCGTGCCACTTGATAACTCAATTAGTTCTTGTTTGTTGAATAGAATTTACGTTGTGAATGAACGAAAATCTGTGTATATTAAACTATACGAAAATATTTATTATTTTCGAAGAAAAAAAAAGAAAATCTTTGTACTTTGTACTATAATAACGAAAATCTTTGTACTATAATAAACTTCGTTTATTATAGTACTTTTCGTTCAATGTCTATATGGAGACGTGGCTTTTTCGAGAAAAACAAGGGTATCGTGTTACGTTCGTTTTTAAAAAAACCAAAGGTATCATGTTACAAAAGTGAGAAAAACAACGGTATCATGTTACAGTGTTTGGCAAAAAGCCAAAAGTATTCCGTAACAAACAAAAGTAACCCGTTACGGTTGCTACAAAGCTAGCAACAAAATAACCGCTTTAAACAGAATAAGAATGTGCCATTTTGTGACATTTTGACAATTGAATTAGTTTTGTTTTTTAATTAAATGATGAAAATTAACGAATTAAATAAAACAGTTCTGATGTATCAAAATGCATGTAAAAATTATTTTGTTTGCAAGCAAACTTTGTGCAAAAAAGTGACTCCGTGGGGCGCCATACACAAATAGCTCAACCCATGGCATAAACCATCCCAATCACCCAGTTTCACCCCAAGCCAACCCATAAATTGAAAAAATAACTCCTGCACGCTTAGCGTGCCTATGTTTCATTTACTTGAACATTATGAGCTGCAAACCTGACATGAAAATGAAATGTTAACAGACTGTCTGTGAGTCAAATAACAAGTTTCACATTAAGAGATTGTATATCAAAGTTTAAGGCTGGTCAAGGTTTTTGTGTTGTGTTCTCAGTCAAGACACTTCAATTAAAACCTGGTGATATTTGTAAGTATATCCAGTGATGAGTTAAGATCCCATCAAGGGGGAAGTAGCAGTTGCTTTTTTCTACAGATAGCTGAGTTGAATGTAGGCACTTTTAGATTACGAGGCTCCTCCAATCTCTGTGACTAGAACAGTACTTAACTTTCTATACAACTTCTCCCAACCATTAGTTTCCAACATGCTTCTACCTTTTTTATTTCAGATGTATTACTGTACATTTACACATCAGGAACTACTGGACTGCCCAAAGCTGCTGTTATATCAAATGCTAGGTACAGTGTTAAGAAATAAAGATTATTAAAATAATAAATATTACATTGTGAAATTCGGTAGCATCATTTTCCTGTGCTGAAAAATGAATAAATCTTAAAACTGTTGAGGCACAATGCTGAGTGCATTGATCTACAGAACACATGGTCTTGTCCATTGTAACCGCATTTAGTCACTGACCGGATCTTGAGATTTGAAGAAATAAGAATTAAGCCACTGACTTACTGTTACATGTACTTCAGATACATGTAACAGTAAATCAGAGGTTTAATTCTTAACAGTACTTCATTTAGAGTTATCGTCCTTGTAAGAGTAGTCCTAAAAATGACTGTGTGTGTTGCCGATTCATTTGCAAAAATTTATTGAGGTTGCATCAGTCAGCCATTTGACTTCTACTCAGGCTGTCAAATGTCAGTCACCAACACTGAACATTCCTTTTCAGAACTACTCTCACCCACAGGATCACACGTACTACTGGTAGACAAACTACTGATACTCTTTGACTGGGTAGTTGAAAGCATGATTAAGCTAATCCAGGATTAGCATAAATTTTGATTTCAGTTTTTTAACTTTTCAGTGAAGTTTTCTGTTTATACTTTTGTTTCTGCAATTTTGACATCAACTTATCTCAAACTCCACAAAACATAAACAGTTAAATCTCTTTTACTCACTAAAAACTGAAATCAACTTTTAGGCATAGGTTAGTTTTAATCAGCTTTCGATTAACCTGGCCCAAACTATTTACTGCGTTGCATGTACATTAATTGGAATGTTAAATCAGAATTAGACTGTCCACAGCCCTCTATTTTTCCGTGTTTTTCGATCGATGAGCGCGTGGTGAGAACGGCGAGAGAACTGGAGGCCAGCGCAATATTTCCTTCGCTCGCTTCCCGCCCCCCTCCCCCCGCGCGCTCGCGCTTCGCGCTCGCTTCCTTTGCTTTCTGCAATGAAAAATTGAGAGGCTGTGGACAGTCTAAATCAGAATGTGTAATTTTTCAGGTTCTTTAAGATGTCGTATGGGGCACACTGTGCACTCAACATGAGCCATGATGACATAGTTTATTCATCATTACCCCTGTATCACTCTGCTGCTGGAATCCTCGGTGTTGGACAGTGTTTCTTTGGTGGCTGTACATTGGCAATAAAACGTAAATTCTCTGCTAGCAAATTTTGGGATGATTGTGTTGAAACAAAAGCTACAGTGAGTACATTTTGAACTCTCAATTCTTTAATTCTTTCCAGTCATAAATTGTTTAAGAACGCAAAATAAACATGGCAGAATTAGAACAAATTTTGCTTTTCTTTTCTTTTCATCTTTAATGAGGAATTGTGCATTGCAAATAAAATAAATTAATTACCAAATATGATTAAATAAACCTTAAAATAAGAGTTTGGTAAGGGGAACCAAATCTGCTAGGGGGGAGGAGGGGGGGATGGCCATATCTGCTTGTGGATTTGTTGGTCTGGGGCACCAAATTCGCTGTGCACCGAAAATGCATTTGGACTTGCAGGTTAACACAAAGCCATTCACTTAGTTGTGGGCGAAAAAAAGAGACTACTGGTAGCTTTAGTAAAAATCTCTCTTTATCATTTCTCTCTCAGGTAGTTCAATACATTGGCGAGCTGTGCCGATATCTGTTGTCCCAACCCCATCGTCCCTCAGAAAACCAGCACTCGGTGCGCCTGGCCGTAGGCAATGGACTCCGCCCTCAGATCTGGAAAGAGTTCCAGACACGCTTTGGCATCAAAGAGATTGGAGAGTTTTATGGCTCGACGGAAGGAACAGCCTCCATAATAAATATAGACAGTACCCCCGGTGCTTGTGGTTTCGTGTCGGAGATTATTCCCGATGCCTACCCTGTGGTGATTTTTAAAGTTGATCCAGAAACTGGTGAGCTAGTGCGTGGACCAGATGGGTTAGCTGTCAAGACCAAGGCAGGGGAAGTTGGACAGATTGTTGGAAAGAGTATTAAAGGTACATGTGCCCTTGTTTTGTTTGTTTCTGTTCATTATTATTTTTCTTCTACCCATGGATCGTGCAGTCGCTTTATTTTCAACAGAGTGATTGAAAATTAGTTTCTCCTTTCATTATCGATACATTGTCAAGCAGACAGGTGATGAGAATAAGGAAAATGATCAGCAGCTATGGGATACTGTGTGGTCTCCTATGCAGCTGTTATTTGGATTGTCACACAACGCTTCCTGTCATGCAACGCTTTTGCAAATCAGTGCGTGACAATCCAAATACGACTGTAAAGGAGCCTAGTCTCGATAAACAATTTAATGCGAATTAAATGTTACGTGGTTTTAGTGCCAAAATCCTTTCAAAAGAGCCAAAAGTTTCGGGCTTCATCAGGGGATAACTTCACCTACCTTCATTTATCCTCCTCGTGCCGCGTGGCACATAGGGCCTTATCAGGGGATAGCTGTTCGTTTTAAAATGCGCCATGAGATTTGAAATTTAAATTGTCTCGATATACTACCAAATCCACAGACTCGTCATTAAAAGAAATTTTAAGTAATGATCAAGGAGAATTTATGTTTTGATATTGAAACTGAAAGGCTTCAACTTTTTGTGCACACACAGGTGATCCTTCGCAGCGTTTTGACGGATATCTGAACCCGATGGAAACCAACAAGAAAATTGCACACGACGTTTTCAGGAAAGGCGACTCAGCATTCCTCTCCGGAGACTTGGTGGTCAGAGACGAGTATGGCTACATTTACTTTCACGATCGTACCGGCGACACGTTCCGATGGCGCGGCGAGAACGTGTCCACGGCCGAGGTGGAGTCGGTGATGAGCAAAGTGTTAGGCCTACGCGATGTCGTTGTTTATGGCGTGATGGTCCCGGGAACCGAGGGACGCGCGGGCATGGCGGCCATTGTTGATCCCGACTACAAAGTTGACCTTGTGGCGTTGGTGGATAGTTTAAAGAAGCTCTTGCCGAGTTATGCATGTCCTATGTTTCTCAGGATCGTGCACAGCGTTGATTTGACGGGAACATACAAACTTCAGAAGAGCAAGCTAAGAAAGGAGGGTTTTGATATAGGCGTCATAGAGGATCAATTGTTTTACTTTGATTCTAAAGAGAAAATGTACTTGGCCTTAGATGAGAACAAGTACGAGCAAATCATTCGTGGAGAAATCAGAATGTAGTCATAAAATATGTATTTTGTATGTAACTGGAGGTTTTCCACTGACTGTAGGTACCGGTAGATAAAAACCTAAGTAGTCACCAGTCCATCCGCTGCCTCTGATAAACCAATCAGAAATCAAAGCGAAAATAGGCGCGGGAAAAGTCACGTGACCCAAACCACAAGTGGTTTTTGATCAGGATCCTGTCAAAACCTGATTGGTAGAAAAACTGGCAACGTCCGCCCTCTGATTGGTCGTAACACGTGGCAAAATCTTCCTATGGTCATGGAAAGCACCTAATTGATTGAAAGGTCTAAAAGAGACATTAAAAAAATCCCTCTACCGAGAAAAGAAGCCTTGCTATAATACTGCGCTGCAATAACCCAAAAAGTGCGTGAGAAAAATGGTGTTGTGACCATTTTGTTTAGAGTCTTGTTACTTCACTTCATATACAACAATCCACAAGAAAGTAGCCTGCGAACAGGCTCCCGCGCCCCCGTACTCCCCCTCAGATCCCGCTCTTCCGCTCGCGCCCGAAACCCAACTCGGGAGCCTGTTCGCAGGCTATATTTTAACAATCTGGTTTGTTCTCATTATTGCGGCATGTGATGTAAATTTGGGGCTGGGCGCAAGATTGGTGTACCGTAAATGATCTAACAAATACCCAGTCACAAATAAACGCCTCGTATCCAATATACACCTCCCCTGAAGTGTAAAGTTTGTATTAGACGCCCCCCTCTTATAAACGCCCTGTGTCTTATAAAATTCCCCCTCCAAGAACCACCTCAAAAACCAAGGAAATGCTCTATGGAGTAAAACCACGCAATGAAGTTAGTTTCTTGCTTAACTCGGACATCGAAGAGGCCAAGAACGGCAACATGGTTGACCCCGATGACAATAAAAACATAGATATCGAACTATTTGTTTTGTTGACGTTGTCACAGTGAAAGATAATAAACGCCTCTCACTAATAAACGCTTCACATCTATTTAACGCCTCATTTACGGTATGTATCCACTTGAGGTGTTACGCTCTCGTCCCCAGTTTCAGGCCAGTATTGCGTGACGAAGGCGGCCCGATCGAGGGTGTGATAAAACAGTTGCACCGCAGTTGACACGTACGCGTACAAGCACGAGAAAGCTCACTGCGCGCAAAAGAAATGGCGTACACTTGGGCAGTAATCGTGGCCGGCATTTCATTTCTAGTATACTACACCCAACTTCCATGGGTTCTATTTCCAGTTCTCTTATTTGGAGCGTTTCTAGCTTCAGGAGGGAAATCTTTTCCGAGAGTGTTCTTTCGTACAGTGATGCGTGATTTGAGGTAGGTACCGTAGGTAGGTTTCATGAGGTTTCCCAGCCCTATCCCTCACCAAGGGGAAGGGAACTAAGCAGAACGGCGTAATAAAGCTGTAAAAATATAAGTTAGTCACTTTTGTTTTGCTTGCAATCGATTGGGTGGATTCCCCCAAACGGCAAATTGTTTGACCCATCACCAACGCAGATCAGGACGCTCAGTGTATATAAATGATTTTGGGCATGATCACGCAAAGTCCAATAATTATGAATATAATAATATCATGGAAACTAAGGAGCCTGTGTTTGAGCCCCTTTTACTAAAAAAACAGTATGCAGTGTCAAAATTACTGCAGTTTGTCGGGGACTGCCCCCCCTCCATTTCCAACCAGGCGCCATGCTTTGGAGCTATTTCGACAACATTCAAGTGGCCATGTGTTTTTGGGAGCTGCACGAGGAAATCGTCATGAACTAGCCTGCCTGTGTATACATCTGCAACTCATCGCTCCCCTGTTTGGAGCGTTGTTCGTCTTATTTGACATCCCTAGACCTGGGGCCCCCGTTGGGGGTACAGGGAAGTCCAGGGATCGGTGGGGCACATACTTGACTTACTTGTCTCCAGTGTCTTCTCGGTCACTCAAGATGGCGGTGGAACCTTGTGGATTTAATTCGGTACAGTTTTCGTGAGTTCTTTAGTTGTGGAGTGAATTGTGAGCTAACTTAATGACTTTTTATTGAAACCTCCATCCTGGTGATGTCTCTTAAATTTTCAGTCTTTCAATTTTTTTTCCTTTGATACCTTTTTCATGGGAAATTTTGAAACTCAGAAATAAGGGGATCAAGGTAGGGGATACTCAAATATAAGCTTAACCCATTGGCTCCCGTGCCGGCCGTAACCGGCCGCGCGAAAACCACCCCCCAAATTCCCGTGCCGGCCTCAACCGGCCGTAAAAACCACGTGTTGACAAAAGGCCTTTCCCTCCCTCCCTGGAGCTTTTTTGGTTCTCCTATTGTTCTATAGATAATAAGGGCAAATAAACCAATCAGAATCCGTTTTCTGCGCATATTTTTAGAGATTTCTAGGGGTCCTAGAAAGGAGGTTTTTCGCCTTTATACGTGCGTTGAAAATGTACAAGAAAAGCATGGCGCCTCGCGGGACGTATTTACAAACTTCTCGGGTCTTGTTTTCCGTTCTGGACACAGAGAAACACCTTTTTTAACCTAAATATGGAATGAAGAAACATGGATCGATTTTAAAGTGGATCTAAAATGGAAACTAATGGATAACAGAGTGCTAAAACTGCTTTGGTGAAGAAATTTTTCTCTCCTTCGGCTGCCAAGATTACCTCGTGTCATGGCGCTTCTAAAGTGTTTTGCTACAATTCACGGCCTTGATCACAGTTTAATGCAGCTTCTCAAAGCTTCAAAAAGCAAAATGGTAATGTACAATATTTGCCTCGAACTTGAAAGGAATTTTAAGGAAGATCGGTACAGTAATTGACTAAAAAATGCCTTCCAAAGCCGTCGCTCTGAAATAAAACACTTTCACTTCAGCTCGAATATTTAATTTGAACATGGTGCATGCGGAATATCACGGCTTTAAAATTTGCGAAATTTTAAGCTTTTTTAGACATTTATTAGCTTCATCGTGAATGAGAATTAATCTTAAACAAACTTTCTTTCAAGTTTCTTTCATTTGTCCAGCTTTAGTTTGGAATTTTAGGCTTTTGGAGTGAACAGATTTGATGTACACGAGGTGTTATCTGATACGCATCTCTTTCGGCAGACTTGCCGTCGCGTTGTTGATTTAGTCGCTAAGATATAAAATTGTGTTTTACAACCTTCAACGCGAAAAGATTTACAGCAGTACTTCAGAAAATTCCAACAAGTATTTTTATTGACTTTGAGATTTTTAGAAAGCATTGTGAGTGTAAATTTTGTGGAAGGAATTCTGTTGTTTTGCAAAGCGGTTTTGCTCTATTTCACAATATGATTCGCAAATAATTTTATCACTTCCAATTACCGCTTTTCTGTACCAGGATAATACTTCATTGCTGTTAAATTAATACCAGTAACAGTTTTACATAACATATGCCAACATTTTATCAGAGTTTTTTTAAGATTGCTTTATGTTTTGTTCAAAGATTTCGTGTTTTTGTGAGTTTTTAAATGACGCGCGGAAGTGAATAATTTTTTCCGCTGCCTTCAAGCTTGGTTTGGGATCAAGTTATTAAGGTTGATAAACATTTTAATTCATAAATTAGTCTTTTAACATGTCTAGTTGTATTAAAAGTTTACTTCAGAAACGAATTATTTGTCTGAATTTACTGCGCATATGGTTTATTTTTTCCACTCGCACGTCTGTGTTAAATGCTGTAAAAGAGCCGGGAATTTGAGGGTGGGTGCGCGCGTAAAACCTTCGGGAGTCAATGGGTTAATGCAATTAATTTGTTTGATAACTGTCAAGTTAAAGTACTAGCGCTGGTAAGGCCTGGGGGAGCTTACAGGTTTGTTTAAAATTTTTCTCATGTTCTAAAATGAGTCACTGTTTAATATTTAACAGTCATGTGTATAAAAATTAACTTTTAATATTATTCACAGGTTTATCTACCTCGGTTCAACCTTTTTTTACCAGTTGGTAAAGTATAAGAAGAGTGATGACACAGTGGCTGATGTTTTTCGAAAAACATTGTCCAAGCATCCAAAAAAGGCAGCATTTATATTTGAAAAGAAAACATGGACCTTTCAAGACGTGGAAGATTACTCCAACAGAATTGCAAATTACTTCAAGTCACAAGGTTACAAGAAAGGAGATGTAGTGGCTCTCTTTCTGGAATCCTGTCCTGAATTTGTTTGCATATGGCTGGGATTGTCCAAACTTGGTGTGATAACTGCACTTATTAACACCAACCTGCGACTTGATTCCCTTTGGCATTGCATATCTGCAGCAGATGCCAGGGCAATTATCTTTGGCTCTGATCTATCAGGTAACATAGACTCCTCACAAACACCTTTAAAAATATTTAAGATTGCTTGTAAAATGGTAGCCTGCAAACCCAGACGCATTTCCGGCTGTCAGAGACAAGCAACAGCTGAAAATGCATCTGGGTTCGCAGGCTAGTAAAATGGAGATGGTGCGAAAGAGATGGTCTTCCATGGGGGTTTCTGATGTCGCTTCAACACTCATTTCCAACCCACCTGCCGCCTATTTGGTGAGGACTAAACATTGTTGCTGTCGCAAATATACACCTTTTCAGTGCTAGTTTCTGTCGGCTGTTGGTGCTCTAGAACAGGATTTTCACTACATTTTTAGGTATATTTTTGGAGCAATGTCACCTGTCACCAAACCCCTTGGAAGGCCTCATAGGAGTAGAAAGAAGGTGCCTAGCAGGCTAGCAGTGCCACAGATTTTATGGTAATTTGCACTGGAATTACAATCAAATTGTTTGGACATCTTCTTTGTTGTTTTCTCACAGACAAGGCACTGTACTGATAACAGATAGTCCTTTTATTCACCCATTATTTATTGTTGGGGTGATGGGATTATAGGTATGTGCTGCTGTGAAGGGTATGGTTTTCAAGCAGTTTAGTCTGGGATAGGGTATAGAAATCAGAGAGTTTTGATCTAGAAATTATAGGGAATCATATGCTGTGAAACTGCTCAGTGGTATGACAATCCATTTATTTTCATATTTATCGTTTTGCAGATGCAGTGAGGGACATTCGAAGTCGGATACCAGAAGATATACAGCTATACTATTTTGGAACCTCTCCATGTTCAGAAGCTTCAGCTTCAAGCTTGATCAAAGAACTGCAGAGAAGTCCTTTAAGTCCACCAGCAACTGACCATGCAAAATCAAATAGTGGTATGTTTCAAATGCTTCAGTTAGTGCTACGCCCCTATACTCTTGGTATAAATGAAGTCTGTGTTTGAGCCTAGTGCCCCATTCTTTTTACTGCTTATCTTCAGTTTTTGCAGCATGAAGCAAATATAATCAGGAATAAACTTCCCCTGCACCAACACCTGATAAAATAAAAATTTGCAAAGCATCTGATAAATTCCCCAGGTCCCCATTGAGCATGTCCACTGCTGAGGGCCACTCCCTCCACCCCAATGCTGGGGAGATCCTGTGACAGACTAGCATCCCATCCAGGGGAGAGAATAAATCCTCCAAGTTAACTTGGAGACCCCCTGTCCCCCGCTATTTTATGCACTCAGCAGGTTAAGAGTAATTATATTTTTTAATTTTAATTATTTTTCTAATTTTAATTATTTTTAGTTTTAATTATATTTTCTTGTAGATGTGTTGTTGTATATCTACACATCAGGAACAACTGGATATCCTAAGGCAGCTATTATTACTCACAACAGGTAAGCACAGCATAGGTTAGGTATAAACCTTAATAACCTTTTAATAACCTTTTGGGATAAATCTCTACCGATTGACAAAAAATGAGCCAAATTCGAATGTTAGAAGTTTATTATTTTTTCATTTTCTCTTCCCGTGCGCGATTGAATCAGTCAAATTTTGCCGCATTTTGCTGTTTAAACGTTTGCAAATCCAGTTGTTAAAGACAAGGTTTACTCTAAGGGACTTTTAAAGTGAAATATATTTGTTCAATAGACCCACTCAAATAAATTGGGACAAAGGAAGTTGGCCTGCATGAATTCATTTTAAACATTTTGTTGCCAGAAGCCGCAGTAGTCATATTGAGTAACGAAATCAAATTTATCCAAATAAGCGCCTTCTTTCAGATACCATATCTCGAAAACAAATTCGGTGACCCCCAATTTTTTTTACATTTCTAACATAAGTAACTTGTAAACTAGCAGTGGTGTAAGTTTAAGAAAAATTGCAATGTTGGAAGATTTTCGCGCAAACGTCCTAACCGGCTTAAGCTTAACAACAGAGTGCTTTACTTGCAGTTATATAATGGGAGACATGGTGAATAATAAGTTTTAGGAACATATTGTAGGGTCTTAACAAAGTACACACCAAAGTCAGTAATGCAAGCCATTCTGGTTAGCCTAAATAACACTCTAGTTAGCCACAATAGCACTTGGGCTATCCCACAATTAGCGTAGGTAGCTTGTGGTTAACCCTTATAAAGGATTAGGGATTTCTGTATGCTATTGTACACACTCATATTGGATCCAATGGGTAATAAAAAGTCCAAACTAAATAGTAAATGTATATGTAAGGTTTCTTTCTTTACTCTAAAAATTTGTGCTAGCAAGACATTTTTTTATTCAGTAGCATGCGCTCAAATTGTGTTGTTCCAGAAAATATCCATGCCCCTCCCACGGAAGGTTTTTTGGTTTGAATCCCCCCACCCCTCTAGAAATTCCAGTTAGGCTTCATACTTTCCTTTAAAAATTGTGGCTTTCAAGACCGCCCACCCCCTCACAATTTCCAATGACCTTTCATGGTGTGGGTATGGAAATTTTCTGGAACTGCACATTAGGTGTTAGGTAACCAATTTTAAGAGTCCTAGCTCAAATTATTTACATTTCTTGCACTGATTGATTCCACACTCTCTTATCATCCAAGGTTCTGTGGAATGGGCTTATTTTTAGCTTACATGTTCTCCATCTCCCCTGACGACATCTTATACTGCTCATTACCATTATATCATTCCATCGGAGGGGGCTTTGGAGTTGCATCTTGCTTCTTTGGAGGAAACACAGTGGTGTTGAGGAGAAAATTCTCCGCCAGCAGATTTTGGGATGAATGTGTTGAACATAAGGCAACGGTATGTACAAAGTAATCATTCACTGTGTGAAGTTTAAGAATTACTTGTACACAAACCTTTTGCCAGAATTAGTGTCGTTGTTGTTATTTACAGTACAACAAATATGTACAGAAACTCAACATACCGGTTTATAATAATGACAACAGATTTTCTTAATTAAACGCCCGTGCGGTTTAGCCTGGTGGACCCGGCGTTTATTTGACTCCTGCAGTTTTTTTGAGCCCGATGTTCATTAAGCAAGGGTAGTATTTATTCATTCTTTTTGACAAACATGTATCTGGCTAATATGCCTACAGCTTATTATACCTCAAATAAATACCTGAGGGGCCTATTTTCAACTGCACTTAAAAGTTAAAAGACCCAACATTTATTCAGTACCAGGTGTTTAATCGAGAAAATACAGTATGTACACTTTTTTACAAAACGTTCCATACAAAATGGGTGCTCTGATAATTGGTGCTATGTTTCTATAGTTTCTCTAGCTCTGTAACAAAGTTTCTCTTCTGTCAGGTCGTTATGTACATTGGTGAGCTGTGCCGCTATCTTTTGGCCCAACCTTATTGTCCTTCTGAGAAGAAGCATACAGTACGTCTCGCTACAGGCACTGGATTAAGACCTCAAATTTGGGAGGAGTTTCAAACTCGCTTTGGAGTCACCAAGATTGGAGAAATTTATGGCTCAACAGAAGGAAATGTGGGGTTGGTCAACCTGGACGGCACTCCGGGTGCTTGTGGTTTTTTGTCGGTTATTGTCCCAAAGTTGTTTCATTATTGTTTGATCAAAGTCGACCCTGCAACTGGAGAGTTGCTTCGAGATAAAAATGGACTGGCTATCCTAGCAAATGCAGGAGAGCCGGGCCTTCTGGTTGGCAAGGTTATGAAAGGTAATGTTTGACCTCTTAGACATTACATTAACTAATTATTAAATAGATTTAGCCAAGCCTAAATGCGGAGCTCCCAGGTTATTCACTTCGCTCTTCTTGTAAAAAAATGAGGACTTGAGCCTGCAATCCAATGACAAAACCATTACTTGGTCAGCAGTCAACTTTAGAAAAAACACACAACCTTGATGAGTTCTACATCTGAGCCCACGATTGGCCGTTCCTAGGTTGAGCAGGGAACTGGGGGCCTGGCGCACGCTACTGGTGATCAGTGCTGTAAATTTGACTTTAAAATGCTGTAGTTAAGCTGTCCAAATTGAGATTTTGTTAAGATTTGAACACAACTTTAAACTGTCAAAGAAATTTCTTCTGGAAGACTTATTTTCTTTTTAAAGTGTATCTTGACGAAAAATAACTAAAAAAACACTGTTGAAAACGGCTTTTTTTTGACATGGCGCGTAACATTTACGGTCTAACATAGGCACATTTAGGATTTCTCGACTTTAATAAGGAATACAGTAATAAAACTTCATAGAGAGAATCTTTAACCTATGTACATTCTGAATCTTGAAAAAACGCTCACCTTATAAAAAGCTGAGGACCTTTTTTTCACCTGATCACTTTTGCGACTCACAAGATGATGTATTCGTTTTCACCGAAACGTGCATTCTAAAACTCGCTTGTTCTTTCTATCCACTTATCTTTGTGTTTAAAAAACACCATATCTCTAATTGACATAAAATCAGCTTTTTGTCAGTCATAGCTTTGCCGAGATTATACAATCCCTTTTCAAAATAATACTAGATTTTCGATGTTAGACCATCGTTTCCTAACCACAAAAACGCTCTTTTCCGTGCTAAAACCGTGCCTAAACTGTGCATAAACTGTGCCCAAACTGTGCCTAAAGTGTGCCTAAAGTGTGCCCAAACCGTGCTTAAACCGTGCATAAACTGTGCCTAAACTGTATCAGAATCGTGCCTAGACTGTGCCTGAACTGTTCCAAAAACTAAATCGTGCAAGAGAAAATTTCTCAACAAGAGTTCTGGCCCGACATCAAATTTCAGTTGTCAAGACAAGGTAAGGCTTGTATTTACATTGTGTAACTTTAAAGTAAATTTCTATAATAAAATGAAAAGTGATCAGATTAGAAAACTACATAGAAAGAAGTCAAAAGATACAAATCAATTGCTTACCTTAGAGTTTATTTATTTACTAAAGATCTACAACTTGCAATTGCGGGTAGATGTCCCCATCCTTCACGGAAAAAAAGAAAGCTCACTACGAAAGGATGAAAGATTACTTTCTTTGTAACTGGTTGTTTTATGCAGCCAAAAGTTATACGTTAAGTGAAGGGTCAAACCGTCTGAAGTCAAATTGAAGCGCAAATATCGAGCGATACTTGATCTTTTTTAAATGTTGTAAAAACTGATGAGTTATGCTTGTTCTATTGAAATAAATGTTGTTGCAATCAGAAGTCTCAAAGTCTCAACTAAAAAGCTTGCATAAATCATGAACCAAAGGAAAACAGGGCGATATTCCTCTGTGCTTCAACAGAATGAACCACACCAGCCGGACTTTTCTTCTCAATGATTATACTTTCAACCGTGAGAACCAAAGCTTCTGATTGGCCAGTCTGTAATTGCATTCAAAGTTAAGTCAACAAAGTCTGTCAACACAGACACTTCGTCTAGGGCTCGTCTAGCTAGCATGCAAATGCAGTTCTACGATTTCGTTGTTGTGTAAAACAAGTTTTCCAGTTAAATGTACAATTATGTAACAGAAATTGTGATGGTAGTTCAATGCTGTTAACGAGGTAAAAAGCCATCAGCTGATAACAAGTTTTAATGGTCTGGAAAATGGAAATCACCAAGTACCTATCCTGTTGGCTTGTATATTCAGTACAAGCTGCTTGTCACGCAATGAAATATTTGCTAGCAAGATCATGAATTGAAGCAATCGTGAGTCTGATAGCACGTACAAACATTCTTTATTTTTTGCCACTTTCACAACCTGTTCTAAGGTGTTAGGAAAAATTTTCATTCAGTGAAAAAGAAGAAAAATCGAAACGCATTCTTAACGCTATCGTCTTCGACATTTTATCAATTAAAATGCGCTGAGAAAATCTTTAAGTACGTTATTGTAGTACATTCACAATGCATTGAAATCTGACAAAAAAATGTGCATACTCTGTGCCTACAGTGTTCCCAAATCGTGCCAGAACCGTGCGTAAGTTGTGCATGAACTGTGCCTAAACTGTGCCCAAGCCGTGCCTAAACTGTTTTTATGCACACAAACCGTGCAATTCGCCGAAGCACGAATATCGTGCTGTTACGGGGCATGTACTAAAACCCGAAACAACGAAACGAAACCACCGAAACGAAACGAGCGAAACCACCGAAACGACCGAAACGAAACCGCCGAAACAACCGAAACGGCCGAAACGAGCGAAACGAGACGAAATCACCGAAACAAGCAAAACCCATTACAATTATTGAGAGCTAACCGTAAACAGGCTAACCGGAGTGCATAGTAGGCTAACCTAAGTGAAACGTAGGCTAACCGGAGTGTGTAGTAGGCTAACAGGAGTGTATAGTAGGCTAACCGGGGTTTATAGTAGGCTAATCAGAGTGTATAGTAGGCTAAACGGGGTGTATAGTACGGTAAGTGGCGAAAATCTTGAAGTTTTGCTTGTTTCGGTGATTTCGTTTCGTTTCGCTCGTTTCGGCCGTTTCGGTTGTTTCGGCGGTTTCGTTTCGCTCGTTTCGGTGGTTTCGGTCGTTTCGTTTCGGTGGTTTCGTTTCGTTGTTTCGGGTTTTAGTATATGCCCTGTTACGGTCGTGTACACCAGTAGCGTGCGCCAGGCCTGGGGCGAGTTTCAAATTTAAGTAATCGATAATCTGACACCACCACATGAAAGATGTTTTTAGGATGACCAGAGATGAAGTTATGGGCCCTGAAACATGTTTAAAAATCCATACAAACGTCTCTTATTTTGAGAGAGCGTCCCCCAAAACCATATATTAAACTCTTAAATATTTTTATGATTTTTGTGATACTCTTTAAAATGGGCAAACACAGTGGTTTCCATCTTAGTTTCTTTCAAGTAATGGGTCTTTAGCGGGATTTTACAGCTGTCACAAAACGGATATTAAATTTTAAGAGTTTATATGGTTTTGGGGGATGCTGGCTGACAATTAGAGACGTTTGTATGGATTTTGAGCCATGTTTCAAGGTCCATAACTTCGTTTCTGTTCATACTGAAAGCGTCAAATTTGGTCAAATGACCAATCTCACCGTGATCTTCCATGTGGTGGTGTCAGATTTTCGATTATGTAAAATTTGAAACTCGCCCCAGTCCCCTGCGCAACCTCGGAACGGCTAATATGGTCATGTGATACTGGTCAGTGGATGCCTTGTTTTTGACAGCTGTCAATTGACCATAATATGGATGCCGATGTCCAGTATCAATGATGAAAGCTGGAGTATGGCTGCCATGTTTGAGCAACTTCGTCGTACATACATAGAGCTCACACGCCCGCGTTCCTTGCTACTAGCCTTGAAGAGCAAAAAATAGATGCATGGTTTTCCTTTTTCTATGCATGTATGATTGTCCTTTACCATTGTTATGGGGCTCTGCTCTGTGGCCCTTCATACAATTAAAGGCTAATTTTAGAGCAGACGAGGGATTGTCACGTGCTACCTAGGTGGATATCAAGTAGAAGTAGAAAAGGGTTGCAAGCTTCCTTCCCCAATTTTCCTTATCCCCTTTTAAATGTTTTATATTAAAGGTTCACATCAAGAATACTAACCTCAGGGGTGGAGGGTGGGTATTTCTTTATGGTACTGACTGGGGTACTTGTGGTACATTTTATGGGTTGAGTCAGCCGTGTCCAGGTAGCTCTAAAGGTGTTCCATTTCACAACCAATTCGATCGACAGGTTTTTTATTTCGCAGTTTTGTCCTTTGGAGTACATTTTTTGCGGAAGTTTTTCTAGAAGAGTTTCTTTTTCCTACGCGTTTTTTCTGTTTTGTTTTGTTTATTTGTGGGTTGTGAGTAAAATTGCCAAGAAAAACTGTTAAAAATAAACTCCCCCAGATTTTAATCCTACACGGTAGTCTAGGGGGGACGAAGTGAACCGTGCAAAATCGTTGCGATGAAAGTTTAGAAGAACTCCTTGGCCCGTCCTTGTTATCTCTCATCTTGTTTGGTTTACCTCACCACGCTCTGATAAACTGTCCCTCAGTTGGATCTGTCGATAAATAACATCACAGCGACCAGCGTACCTGTAACTAAAAAAATTTGTTATTAATACTGTGCTCTCTTCTCCCATTCGTAGAGAACTTTTCAGGATATGTGAATGAACAAGAAACATCGAAGAAAATTGGCCGTGACATCTTCAAGAAAGGTGATTCATACTTTCTGACGGGTGACCTCCTCATCAAGGACGAGTATGGCTACCTTTATTTTCATGATCGCATTGGAGATACATTCCGATGGCATGGAGAGAATGTGTCTACAGCTGAAGTGGAGGCAACAATGAGCAAGATTCTCGGCCTCCTGGATGTTGTTGTCTATGGTGTCAAAGTTCCAGGCACTGAAGGAAGGGCCGGAATGGCTGCCATTGCTGATCCAGATAACAATGGTATCAATTTGACTGCGCTGGTCCAAGGTTTAAAAAAGCTACTACCAAGCTATGCACATCCAATTTTCCTTAGAATTGTAAACAGTGTAAGCGTTACAGGAACGTTTAGGTTTCAGAA
This sequence comes from Oculina patagonica, assembly GCF_052425735.1. Lineage (NCBI taxonomy): Eukaryota > Metazoa > Cnidaria > Anthozoa > Scleractinia > Oculinidae > Oculina > Oculina patagonica. The sequence goes on along the minus strand of NC_135758.1, from coordinate 35,108,111 downwards.
AAGCAAGTTGAGACAAGAAGGTTTTGATTTAGGAGTAGTGAAAGATAAACTGCTGTACTATGATGCTAGAGTAGGACAGTATCTTGATCTGGATGAAGACAAGTATGCTAAAATCATCGGTGGTGAAATAAGGATGTAGGATTAGTTAATGTTCGTTCTCCTGCAAGCGGTGGGTTGGTTGCTGGCAAGGGAGGGTAACAGAAATTGTATAATCGTGCATATTTAAAGGGACTATGTTACGGATTTTACCAGATTTTTGAACAGGCAATTAACTTATATTTGTGTTGCAGAAAACCTAAAAATAATAGTCCATTTTTATTAAAAATTGGCTGCGGATGGCTCGGATGGAAACGGAATGCATCTTGAAAAAGTAAGGCAAACGTTTTCAAGTTGTTTCCGCGCGTCATCAAAATAATCGACATTGAAAGCCGTAGGTTGATTTTTATTCGCAAATTAAGGTTATATCTTCCTTGAGATGTTCAAAGATAATGTTTTATTATGGGTTTAGTTGCCTACCACTAAATTGAGAACAGTTTAGACCAAAAATCTGCAAAATGCCAGTGAAAGATACACAAGGTTTTCAACCTAAAAAAGTATTTTTTAGGTTTTATTTTTAATTTCATCACATTCCATTGACGTTCTATCGGGAACGTTTCATAGGGGCGGTATTATTTTTAGAAAGCTTTAGAAAGCTGCCTTGCAGTTTGGATCCTTGATTCTTGTATAAACATGCTTATATCCATGGCTAGTTGCGTTGTTTATTACACCACTGAGCTAGTCATCTTAAATTTTAATGTAAAAAGGGGTTTCCTAGAGATTATCAATGGAACCAAACTTATTACAAGTCAAAGCCTAGCCTGTTCATACCTGTAGTTGGGGATTAGCGCGAAGAACGGCGAGTGGCCAGATTTAAAACACAGTCTGGTCGATCCAATGGCTCCCAAAACACGATAATTATTAGTTTTCGGTCTCATTTGCGCTTTGATTAGCCCGCGCACAGGTGTCTTCGTTATTGACTCGATAAGAAAATAGTAAAACAGGAAACGCGTGCATGCAGCACGCAAGCAGGCGCGCGTTTTGGAATACACGTGCGATTGGGCGAGGCTGCTCACTTCGCTAGGCTATATCTCCCTTGAAACACATGGTTTTAATATGTTGTCAGAGAATCCCCTGTGAAGAAGCTCTGTGTACGTCTGCCTCCTCCACAGGCTTTTCCAAGTCCGATTGAGCGCGGATTCTGATCGGGAGTGGGGGGATTGGGAGCCAGCGCGCTTTCCTCGACGATCGGAAGCGACTGGGGACGAGGCAGTGTGTACGTTTCAACAATCTCAACTGTAGCAACCCCCCCGGGGGGGGGGGTACTCAAAAAAAGTTTTATACCGGGAGGCTCCGCCCCGAGGTCCAACCCCTTACCCTTTTATATACCATTTGGACAGAAAAGGCACCCCTTTTCGAATACATTTTATTTATACACATGTCATATACTTAAAACAGGAAGTTTTCTTGTCATTTTTATGTAGCACTTAATACATACATACATACATACATACATACATACATACATACATACATACATACATACATACATACATACATACATACATACATACATACATACATACATACATACATACATACATACATACATACATACATACATACATACATACATACATACATACATACATACATACATACATACATACATACATACATACATACATACATACATACATACATACATACATACATACATACATACATACATACATACATACATACATACATACATACATACATACATACATACATACATACATACATACATACATACATACATACATACATACATACATACATACATACATACATACATACATACATACATACATACATACATACATACATACATACATACAATAACCTTTATTTATACACGATAAAAGCTACAAGCTTGTGGGGTCGTGTACAAAATTAAAATGAAAAGATAAAAAATAAAAAAATAATAATAAATTCAAGACGATACAGCCAAAAGTTGCCGCTATTCGAAATATTAAGTTAAAAGGCCTTCTTAAATACCTTAATGACAGATTTCCCTACCCTTTCATATAGCTAAACTTGTGAAACCCTAGCCTGCGAATACAGCCGTCTCTCACGCTCCGATCCGCTTGCTGTATTCGCAGGCTAGTGAAACCCCTACCCTTTTATATACCTGAAGCCTGAAAAATGTACCCCTTTAGGGCGGAGCCTCCCCGTATAGGCCATTATAGAGAGTACCCCCCCCCGGGGGGGGGTAGAAACAGTTGTTGACATATTTGATGACGTATTAATCGCTCGAGCAAGAAGATTTTTCCTTTTTATGATCACAGTAAACTTGAGTAATTTTTAGCCTTTTTTCTTGCAGTATTCTCCAAAAGAAATAGAAGCATGTTGACGTCTTTTTATACATTTTCGTGACTTGAAAACTTTTTTTTATCTCATTGCTGGACAAAGTGTGCCTACCTTGATTGTTGATTGAGAACGTTGTGTGACACCCATGTAAAGTGGCAAGCCGGGCGTAAACAATAACAATAACCAATAACAATAACAATAACCCCTGTCAATCTAAATGATTGACTCCACGCCGGCACTATGCCAAGTGACCCCCTTCTCCACTCCAGAGGAAGCGTTCGGCACGCAAAAGAAATGGCGTACACTTGGGCAGCAATCGTGGCTGGCATTTCATTTCTAGTATACTACACCCAACTTCCATGGGTTCTATTTCCAGTTCTCTTATTTAGCGCGTTTCTAGCTTCAGGAGGGAAATCTTTTCCGAGAGTGTTCTTTCGAACAATTTTGCGTGATTTGAGGTAGGTGTGATACAGACTTCACTCAGTCAGTCACTGTTGTTTTTGTTTACAGAGATTCAAGAACACCGTTCGCGCGATCGCGGCTTAAGTTGATCCTGAGTTAAGAAAACGGATCAATCGGTTGATCTTACATCTCTAAACTTTACGCTGAAGCGTACATGTTGTTTGTGTGCTTATAATCTTACAGTATTCCTTGGAGGCTCCATTTCCGTATAGCAATTTCTTGCACACTATCCTTCGCACACGAACCACAGTCATGAACAGAACGGGACTCACAAATGTGTTTTATGTAGAAAACTTCATTAAATCAGAGAGGCTAAAATTCTGATTCTTATGGACCTGATTACGTTGCGTGAGCGCGGCGGTCCGCTATCGTTCCATTCGCCGCTCGCTGCGAGTGGAGTTCGCGCACGACTCGTGCACGCGCGCACTAGTCTCCAGTATCTCGGTGTTTGAAGATGGCGGCAGAGCGAATTGTTTGTGCGTACTTAACTTTTTTAACAAAATAATATTCTTTGCAGGGTCATATACCTAGTTTTAACCATTTATGGCGTGATAAGAAAACTCCCGAAGAGCATTGATAAAGTTACCGTGGCTGATATTTTTCGAAAAACATTGTCCAAACATCCACGGAAGGCAGCCTTCATATTTGAACAGAAAACATGGACGTTTCAAGATTTAGAGGATTACTCCAACAGAATTGCAAATTACTTCAAGTCAAAAGGTTACAAGAAAGGAGATGTAGTGGCTCTCTTTCTGGAATCTTGTCCTGAATTTGTTTGTATATGGCTGGGATTGTCCAAACTTGGTGTGATAACTGCGCTTATTAACACCAACCTGCGACTTGATTCCCTTTGGCATTGCATATCTGCAGCAGATGCCAAGGCAATAATCTTTGGTACTGACCTGTCAGGTAATTTTTTTCTTGTTCTTTTGTATTAAAATAAAACTGTTAAACTCTTAGTGAGGGGTGTGCCTAGCATAGGGGGCGAGGAGGGGAGGGGGAGAGCTGCTGGTGGAGATTATTCAAGGAAGGTGATTATTGAGGGGGTGATTATTCCAGGGACAGCTATTATTATTTTGAGGAATTACAGTAATCAGAATGTAATTATGGGATGTGGTATGGTTATTATATGGTGTTGTACAACCGTGACATCCAGGTTATATTCTATAATCAATTAATTAATGAGCCTTTCAAAGGGGTAAAAGCGACAAGGGACATGACCCTGAATGCTGGTGACACAGGAACATTTTAAGAATGCCGGTCGCTTAGAATCCAACATTTTTTGGCAAGAGGATGGAACTTCGATTTCTTTCATACTTTTATGTTAGATAGGCTAGGGTATAACTTAAATCACTGTATAGTTCTTTCGATTGAATATCCTTTTATTTTAAAGAAAAATGCAAATAACAAAAATCCGTTAATATCGTCATTTGAGGCGCTAAATTATTCATGACTTTTGCACGAGTTTGAGAGCCTCGCGTGCAAAAACAAATCACTCTACCGTCTTTTAAACACTCAAACCATAGTTAGCAATCTTTAAACATCTACTGAAATGATTTTGGGAAATATTACGTTGTTCTTTGTAGACAAAATAATTTTATTTCGAAGGCATACAATTCACTGCCGTAAAAGTACTTGGTAAATAAAATTAATTTTCACCATGTGCGAAACCTTCAAATCGTTTAAGCTTCTGGTGGTTGAATGTTAGAAGAATGGTGTATAAATCCCTGTAAAAATTTCTCCGGGCAAATGATTAAAAGCGACGTGAGATCTTTTCGAATTCGGTTAAATATGCAAATATTTGACCTTCCGCGGTCAACTTTGAAGTTACGGGTCAGAAATAATTTTTGTTCCGTGTTCCAAGTCCTAACCCATTTAAGACCAAATTAAGCATATGAAAAAAATATGTCATTTTCTAACCTTTATCTGCTGTAAAAGGTAGGTTCGAAGGCCATTTTAGCATGATTACGGCTCTTATCATTCGTCGCATCTGAGCTTCGTTTTCCTTCCGCGGTCAACTTTGAAGTTACGGGTCAGACATGAATGACATGAATATTTCAATCCGTGCACAAGTCTTAACCCATTTTGGGTCAAAATAATCACACACAAAAACATTATGAAATATTCTAACCTTAATCTGCTGTAAAAAGCAGGTCCGAAGGCCTTTTAAGCACGATTCCGGCTCTAAGCATCCGTAGTAATTTGAGCTTCGTTTGTGTAAGTATGTCATATTTAGTGGTCGAAATCCAATCTGTGATCAACTTTCGGCGCTTCTTGTCACCACTGCATCTTCTTCGACGGCATACGCCGATTGTTATTATTGCCTCGTTAATAGTACACAAAAAAATAACATCTGATCGCTAAACGGCATGATGTCGGCGCTTACAGTAGCTTACAGTCCCATCTTGCAATGGGCCGTCTGTTCGTCACGCAATACTGTGTCATGGACATTTTTTTAGGGGGTGGTAGGCGGGTGTGGGAAAGGTTGAATATGCGGAAATGCTTGATTTAATACTTTATGACAAGTACGTACTCGAGCCAGCAACAACAACAACAACAACAACAAGTACAGTGATATCTTTTGGCAGACAAGATAAAGCACACGTACTGTCAGTTGATAAGCGTTTGGTACAGTGTAATGCAATGCAACTGTTCGCGAATTCGGTTGCTCGCGCGGGGTTGGTTGTAATACCGGGAGTGGAAGGAGGATATAAATCTTTACTAAACAAGTAGAGTTTTTAAGTAGTTATTCCCTTTTTTACTGTAAAACCGAAAACGAAGAGAAAACCGGGCTCGCGTCTATGTTTTTTGGGGGGTGAGGGAGTGGGGGCCGGGGGGTTCTTGGTTGGTTGGTTAGCAAAGTTTTATTTTTTTTTTTTACAAAGATACCTAACCAAATATCGCATGTCCTGTATAAATGGTTAATGATAGAAGTAACGATAAGTTTTGATTTTTTTTTTCGTGATCGAGTGGCAACTTAATAAAAACATTGCATCGCAATTTCTTTTCGCCCTACGGTAAATCTGGGTGACCTGTGGCTTCGGGTGGTCATTCGTCAACCTGTAACAAAGTACTTTCTTGGGGTGCCGTTTTGAACATACTGTCGAATTCATGATGTCTAAATTCAACAATAACTAATTTGAAGTTTAAACGAAATTAAAACATGTTAAAAAAACTCAGTGCTAAAACTCTTTGCTAAAAAGGATCAGCAAATTGCTATGGCAATTCGGCGTGTGAAAAAATCGCCAAATTTAATTTAGTGGCTTCCTAAGTAAACAAAACCTTGGTCGTGCTAGTTATTGGCACCGTCTGTTTGCTTAAAGGCTGCGCGTGAACAATTTTTTCAAAGTTCAGTTTATTTCACTGGAAATGGAAGGTTGTTGTTCTTTTAAGGCCCTTGTTCGTGGAGTTTGCGGTTTTGATTCTAAAGATCGAAAGCGTCACACTGAAATCGCTCCTCTACTGTCGTGTGAGAAGGACATCAGCAGTCACAAGTCCCAGTATTAATTTAGTTAACTCTAACATGACTCTTTCCCGTGAAAAACCAAACTTCATAAGTTTATAAGGCAGCTCTTGAAAACTTCGTTATACAGTCTTAATATAGTAAAGAAGTAAATGGTTTGAACCCAGTATCAGGTCGTAAAGTGTGATCGTCCGGGTGAGAGTTGCTCTGAAAACTCTAACCTGCGATCAGGCTTTCTCCGCCGCGAGAAAAATAACTCCTGATCGCAGGTTATGAAAACTCCGGGATAGGGAATATTTCTTGAGGTTCTCGATCCATAAGTAGGGTATCATTTTGGCAATGTGTTCCGGGTGTGATCCTTAGATATGGTACCTAAATTCTATCAGCTAAAATAAACGCCGAGCTAAACGAAAAAAAGGTATCTTAAAACTGAACTTCAGAAAGAGTCATGTTAGAGTTAACTAAATTAATACTGGGACTTGTGACTGCTGATGTCCTTCTCACACGACAGTAGAGGAGCGATTTCAGTGTGACGCTTTCGATCTTTAGAATCAAAACCGCAAACTCCACGAACAAGGGCCTTAAAAGAACAACAACCTTCCATTTCCAGTGAAATAAACTGAACTTTGAAAAAATTGTTCACGCGCAGCCTTTAAGCAAACAGACGGTGCCAATAACTAGCACGACCAAGGTTTTGTTTACTTAGGAAGCCACTAAATTAAATTTGGCGATTTTTTCACACGCCGAATTGCCATAGCAATTTGCTGATCCTTTTTAGCAAAGAGTTTTAGCACTGAGTTTTTTTTAACATGTTTTAATTTCGTTTAAACTTCAAATTAGTTATTGTTGAATTTAGACATCATGAATTCGACAGTATGTTCAAAACGGCACCCCAAGAAAGTACTTTGTTACAGGTTGACGAATGACCACCCGAAGCCACAGGTCACCCAGATTTACCGTAGGGCGAAAAGAAATTGCGATGCAATGTTTTTATTAAGTTGCCACTCGATCACGAAAAAAAAATCAAAACTTATCGTTACTTCTATCATTAACCATTTATACAGGACATGCGATATTTGGTTAGGTATCTTTGTGAAAAAAAAAATAAAACTTTGCTAACCAACCCACCAAGAACCCCCCGGCCCCCACCCCCTCACCCCCCCCCCCCAAAAAAAAATAAAAATAAAAATAAAACATAGACGCGAGTTTTTCTCTTCGTTTTCGGTTCTACAGTAAAAAAGGGAATAACTACTTAAAAACTCTACTTGTTTAGTAAAGATTTATATCCTCCTTCCACCCCCGGTATTACAACCAACCCCGCGCGAGCAACCGAATTCGCGAACAGTTGCATTGCATTACACTGTACCAAACGCTTATCAACTGACAGTACGTGTGCTTTATCTTGTCTGCCAAAAGATATCACTGTACTTGTTGTTGTTGTTGTTGTTGTTGCTGGCTCGAGTACGTACTTGTCATAAAGTATTAAATCAAGCATTTCCGCATATTCAACCTATCCCACACCCGCCTACCACCCCCTAAAAAAATGTCCATGACGCAGTATTGCGTGACGAACAGACAGCCCATTGCAAGATGGGACTGTAAGCTACTGTAAGCGCCGACATCATGCCGTTTAGCGATCAGATGTTATTATTTTGTGTACTATTAACGAGGCAATAATAACAATCGGCGTATGCCGTCGAAGAAGATGCAGTGGTGACGAGAAGTGCCGAAAGTTGATCACAGATTGGATTTCGACCACTAAATATGACATACTTACACAAACGAAGCTCAAATTACTACGGATGCTTAGAGCCGGAATCGTGCTTAAAAGGCCTTCGGACCTGCTTTTTAACAGGAGATTAAGGGTGCATTTCTTTGGGAAAAATCCGAATCCGGATTCTTGATCCAAAAACGGATTTTGCGTTTCTTTACCTATATCCGAAAATGGATTAATCTTGGATCAATGATCTGAAGAATCCACACTTCGAGTGGATACATCAGATCATATCTGAATCCGGATTTTTAGGATTCATGATCCGTGCGTTTCTTTGGGAAAGGATTCGAAAAAAGTACCGTGGCCCAGCGGTCTTTGCTGTGAAAATACAGGTTCGCTCTTTGTAAACACTGCCATACGGAAAGTTTTAGGCGGTTATTTCGATCAAAATACAAAAATATTTCACGATAAAAGGAAAAGGTAGCTTCAGATAGGTATGTAGTATCATTTTAAACGGGATACAGGTTTTCTAGAACAGCCACTGTGTGCCTACGGAAGTTGTATCCTTTTGAAATTGTCACGAGTTAAATTTGCACTGATCATTTCGCAATCATTCTTCGCTTTCAGATGCTTTCTCGCCACATTGTGCTTAACGCTAAAGAAGATCTACTTCGACGTGTGGTTTCTTTAAAAGATTTTGTATGCTTAAATTATTTTAGCTAGGATACATTCGACGAAAAGTAAATTTGTGCTGATATTTTATGTTCTGTGCGAAATGTGTTTAACGGGGTTGTCATGGCAAAAAATCCGTTTTCGGATTCTTCGTTTCTTTGGGAGCAAAGTATCCGTGTGATCTGAGATCAATGATCCAATTTTGGATTTTCCCAAAGAAACGCACCTTAAGGTTAGAATATTTCATAATGTTTTTGTGTGTGATTATTTTGACCCAAAATGGGTTAAGACTTGTGCACGGATTGAAATATTCATGTCATTCATGTCTGACCCGTAACTTCAAAGTTGACCGCGGAAGGAAAACGAAGCTCAGATGCGACGAATGATAAGAGCCGTAATCATGCTAAAATGGTCTTCGAACCTACCTTTTACAGCAGATAAAGGTTAGAAAATGACATATTTTTTTCATATGCTTAATTTGGTCTTAAATGGGTTAGGACTTGGAACACGGAACAAAAATTATTTCTGACCCGTAACTTCAAAGTTGACCGCGGAAGGTCAAATATTTGCATATTTAACCGAATTCGAAAAGATCTCACGTCGCTTTTAATCATTTGCCCGGAGAAATTTTTACAGGGATTTATACACCATTCTTCTAACATTCAACCACCAGAAGCTTAAACGATTTGAAGGTTTCGCACATGGTGAAAATTAATTTTATTTACCAAGTACTTTTACGGCAGTGAATTGTATGCCTTCGAAATAAAATTATTTTGTCTACAAAGAACAACGCAATATTTCCCAAAATCATTTCAGTAGATGTTTAGAGATTGCTAACTATGGTTTGAGTGTTTAAAAGACGGTAGAGTGATTTGTTTTTGCACGCGAGGCTCTTAAACTCGTGAAAAAATCATGAATAATTTAGCGCCTCAAATGACGATTTTAACGGATTTTTGTTATTTGCATTTTTCTTTAAAATAAAAGGATATTCAATCGAAAGAACTATACAGTGATTTAAGTTATACCCTAGCCTATCTAGCATAAAAGTATGAAAGAAATCGAAGTTCCATCCTCTTGCCGCGAAATTGAGAAATTGTCTGATTCTTAGAGACCGGCATTCTTAACAGCGACAAGCAACATCATTACTGCACTGAAATGCTACAGCGACACAGTGCGAAAGCATCACAATAGGGGGAAATGATAGCAACATTTACAGCTGTTGGCTAGACGACATCAGTTCTCAGAAACATGTGACATTCCAGTTGTGACACGGCTACCCCCCTTTGGAAGGCCTCATTAATGATGCTCTTGTATATAAAAAATTGCTATTGTTTTTCATCCCACTCTACAGTAGTGTATTTTTTGGTTTAAAAATCAAGTCAAAGGAATGCATGTTATATAAGCTCTGTAACAATTCATCATTCCTTCATACTCCTATATGGCATTCCTTCGTTCCTTTCTTTCTTCCTTCCTTCAGTCCTTCCTTCCTTCCTTCTTTTATTCATCCATTCGTTCATTCAGTCAGTCATTCATTCATTCATTCATTCATTTATTCTCATATAATTATTTTGCAGATGCAGTGAGGGACATTCATAGTCGGATACCAGAAGATATACAGCTATTTTATTTTGGAACCTCTTCATGTTCAGTGGCTTCAGCTTCAAGCTTGATCAAAGAACTTCAGAGAAGTCCTTTGAGTCCACCAGCAGCTGATGACACACAGTTATCCAGCGGTAAATGTTTCAACACATTCAATTTCTTCTTCCATCCTGTTTTGAGCTAGGAAAAAGTTGTATCAAATGCTGATTATGCTGGCATTTTCAGCAGGGGAGGGAAGGGGGAGAGACTGGATTCAAACCAAAAACCCTTCCGTGAGAGAGAAATGGATATTTTCTGGAACAACACATATAAATTGTTTCTTAGTTTCTTTCTTACAGTCATATCTAATATTGTTTTTTTAACAAATTATCTCTGGATTGATGGTGGTTACTAGGTAATGACTACTAAAACATGATGTTTCTTCCATGTTTATTAGTACAGTCGGTGGTAATCGTCGGACATCCAGAAAATCCAGAAAAGTTACTTCTTCTTTAGAGTTGACTAAGCATACTTGTTCAAGAGGAGTCCTAAAATGATTTTTTTATATTTTCTTATAGATGTAGTGATGTATATCTACACATCAGGAACAACTGGATATCCTAAGGCAGCTATTATTACTCATAGCAGGTAAACAGAGCTAAACCTTTTGCAGTCCCTTTTTTCTCTAAAGATACAGACCACATTAACCAGTCCCTTCAAAGATAATAGGGGATAAAATGGGAGGTGCAGTGGCCTAATGGTTAGTGCCCTGGACTCTGGATCAAGTGGTCCAGGTTCAAGCCCTGGCCAGGTTAACTGTGTTGTGTTCTTGGGCAAGACACTTTACTCTCATAGTGCCTCCCTTCACCCAGGTGTATAAATGGGTACCAGCAATTTATTCTGGGGGGGGTACCCATTCAGTAGGGAGTTGAAATATTCCTTGCTGCTATTGCTACAGAAACCGGGATAAGCTTCGGCAGTATGGGCCGCATGGCGTGAGGCTTCCCTTCAAAGATTAAGATAATAACTGCTTGCATGTTGGCGATTTCTGAGTGGGAAAAAAGCTTTACTCTGTGTTTCTTAAAAGGCCTTAGAAAACCTTTAATATATTGCTCTGGATACTTACAATGACTTTTTTGTGGCAATATTATCCAGGTTCTTCAGATTTGGTACAGTACCTATCGTGTACGACATCACGCCTGAAGATGTCATCTACTGCACATTACCATTGTACCACACCGCTGGCGGAGGCATTGGAGTTGGCACTTGTCTTCTCAGAGGAAACACAATGGTGTTGAGGCAAAAGTTCTCTGCTAGCAAATTCTGGGATGACTGTATTGAGCATAAGGCAACTGTATGTGTAATTCATCAACTTATTTTAAAAGTACAACTAACTGTAGCCAAGACCTCAACCTTCCTGCCTTGCCTTTGTTTTGGTACTCTTGTAGAGGGGCGAGAAAAGCTAGTGATGTAGCAAAGGGAAAATTTTTTGTCAATTTAAACAAATCATCCATATTTTTTCATGGTCTGCACTCTTACGTACAATAGAAATGATGTCATAAATTGTTTAAAAAAACTCAAGTGGAACCACAAGCCGCACATGAGTGGTTTCACTTTGTTTGGTTTTAAAGACCTCAAGGCGTCATTTGTACGGCCTATAAGAGTGTAGACTTCAGAAAAATGCGGTTGATTTGTAAATAAACAATTTTTTCCCTTCTGTTCATCACTAGCTTTCTCAGGTCAAGCTGGATAATCTAGTGAAATCTGATTTTTTTTTTCAGTTGAGTCAGACCCAGTGTCATATGTGGCTTGAGTTTGTTGTTGGTCCTCATCTTTGCTCCAAGGGTTTTTCTCATTGTTCTCTGGTTTTCCTCCCTCCTCAAAAACAAACACAGCTGCAAATTTTAAATCCATTGTGATAATGCATGTACACTTTATAATAAGCTCTTGAGAGCTCTTACATGTTACCTGGGTAAATAAAATTACATTTCCATTTTTTTATACTTTTTTTCGTCTGAAGAGTGTAAATTTGAATCCCAAATCAAATTTCAGTAACTGATGAATTAATTTATCAGGCTTTCACTTTAAGGACAAGCACTTGACCAATGTGAGAAGGGAGTCAAGTGAGATTTTGATAGTTGATGAGGACCTGACTCAAGTATTACTCATAGAAAGATGTAACAAGCATGAAGTAACGTGATGTACATGTATACTAAATTGCTGGCAAGAATCTCTTTTGAATTAATTCATTTTCTGTGACAGGTTATTCAGTACATTGGGGAACTCTGCCGCTATCTGTTGGCACAGCCTCACCGTCCTTCAGAAAAGCAGCATTCAGTGCGCGCTGCATTTGGCAATGGATTGAGACCTCAAATATGGAACGAGTTCCAGTCGCGCTTTGGCATCAGCAAGATTGGAGAATTTTATGGCTCAACAGAAGGAAATGTTTCAGTTTTCAACATTGATAACACCCCAGGTGCTTGTGGTTTTGTGTCAATTATTATACCAAAGCTGCTTCCATATCGTTTCATCAAAGTCCACCCTGTGACAGGCGAGTTGCTTCGAGATGAAAATGGACTGGCAATCCCAGCAAATGCTGGTGAGCCAGGCCTTGTGGTTGGAAAGATCATTAAAGGTAACAATCTGTCTGAAATCTGACTTTTAACTTACATTATCTACTGTTAAGTTTTATGGTTGTGAGGTACATCTATAGCAGTTTTTCTTAGAAAATTATTTGAGTTTGTCATGGTAAATCAAGACTAAAATCTGGGTGCATCTTAGCCAGGCTCACCCAGTCCACACTAATCCAAATAAACTTAAAAACAGCATTTTCGTACCCAAAACAGATAAAATGTTTTCTGTCCACACTATCATTTTTGTATCGTTTTCAATAAATTCACCATCTACACTAATCCAAATAAATTTGAAAAAGAAATGCTGCATCAGCCCTAGATGAGTGGTAGAGCATGCATACTGTACATTACTTGAGCCCGCACTTAAAGTTTAAGGTCATTGCCCTGAAATAGAACTGAACACAATTTTTTAACCAAACTTCGCCTACTGGTTTATTAGTTTAAGGGAACTTAAATTTTGAAATAAAAAAGGGGGTCACCAGATTCGTTTAGGAGTAGGAAGACCATGTATATTCCATATAATTCCTTTATAATTCCTTTGCGAGTACTGGCAAAGTACACTTTTTTAGCGATAATTTATTTTTCAAACACATGAATTGATCTGTTTTCATTTTACAGAAAGAATTTGATCGCTACACCAAAAATATGAGAAAAAATTGATAGGTCACCAGGCTCGTTTAGGAGAAAGTGACAATTTACTTCTCTCGCGGACTAAGCCGCATAGAAAAAAGCCGCCATTTTGTTGATGTTCGCGCGCGCGCGCGCTAATTACGCGTAAAATTCTGCGCAGTAAGGATGCGCAATGCAATACAGGGCAATGACCTTAAGGCTTTTAATTTGTTGACACCGAGGATAACTATTTTACTTACCAGTAAGAACTTCGTGATGATCTAGATCAGTCATTCAGCTTGTTTATAGTTCAAAGAGCTCTTTCTCCTTTTCAACCTTAAAAAGATAATTCAGGTAAAATAAAAGCAACTAACACATTTTGATTGAAATTTCTTTGGAAAGGTAAAGTTGCACTGTGACACGTTTCCACACTGCCAGGCTCACCCAGCTGGGCAGTGGGGGTAAATTCCCTCCCTGGTCTCCTGCAACTAGGTGCACTGTCACTTGCCCTGCATGCTAGGTGATCATTGCAGGTTCCCTTCCCACCCCCAACCTAGCTAGAACAGTTAACTTTAAGCTGTGCTCTTAGAATAACCACAGGGTGCCCAAAGGTTCTTCTGTAAGAAATCTTTGATGCCCAGCACTTAAAAGCTTTCAGGAAAGCAAACTTATTCAAGGCGCCCAAAGGCAAAAGTAAGTCGCCTCTGGCACCCGGGCTCTGCTAGAGCATAGCTCTGTATCTGGTACCCTTTTATGCTCCTTTGTGAAGAGAAGCACTGTGAGAGTTCAGGGTTTTACCCACTAACACAACACAATGACCCCAGCCAGCACTCTGGACTGTTCAATCTGAAGCGAGCTAACCATTAAAGGGGTCATGAATGGTCTATCAAAATGTTGCAGTGCTCGCAAAATTAGGGTTCTGCTCGGAATGCTGGCAAAATTTTAGTGGGTGCTCGTTTGCTCATGCTTGCATAAATTTACAAGTGCTCGCATGCTCGGATTTTAGTGGAGGTAGTTTTTTTTAAAGTGCTTGTTGCTCACAAGGCTACTTTTGTCAATGCTCGTGCTTGCAAAGAAAAACGCTGTGCTCGCATGCTCGCAAAGACCATTTGATACCCCTCATTAAGCTGCACTATCCTTTTGGAAGGAATATGCATGTAAATGTAAAAATATACATGCAAATGTACAAATCGTGATTTCCACGTGAGGGTATTATTGAAGTCATGAACATTGTAAACTTTCTTCTGTAGATTTTCAATTTGATGGATATGTGAACCAACAGGAAACATCAAAGAAAATTGGCCGTGACATCTTCAAGAAAGGTGATTCGTACTTCCTGACGGGGGACCTCCTCATCAAAGACGAGTATGGCTACCTTTACTTTCATGATCGCATTGGAGATACATTCCGATGGCATGGAGAGAATGTGTCTACAGCTGAAGTGGAGGCAATAATGAGCAAGATTCTCGGCCTCCGCGATGTTGTTGTCTATGGCGTCAAAGTTCCAGGCACTGAAGGAAGGGCCGGAATGGCTGCCATTGTGGATCCAGATAACAATGGTATCAATTTGACTGTGCTAGTCCAAGGTTTAAAAAAGCTGTTACCAAGCTATGCACATCCAATTTTCCTTAGAATTGTTAACAGTGTTAGTGTTACAGGAACATTTAAGTTCCAGAAGACCAAGTTGAGACAGGAAGGTTTTGATATATTAGCAGTGAAAGATAAACTGCTTTATTACGATGTTAAAGTGAAACAGTATCTTGATCTGGATAGTGACAAGTATGCTAAAATCATCTGTGGTGAAATAAGAATGTAGGGTTGGAATATCACCCACTTTCAGTGTTACATGCATGGCTATCTTTCTACATCCATCTTTCGACATCGTCAGTTTCAATGTGCTGATGCATACTGTTGTTGGTTTCATTAAAATGAGCCCGCAAGTTTAGAAGGCCATGCTAGTGGGCTGTGATTGGTGGATTTCGATCCTTCTTGTTAAGCACGTCAAAAGATGGATGTTGATAAAAAGGCGCTCTGTATGTAACACGGAAAGCGGGTGCCATTGTGGATCATATTGCTGCAATTTTGTAACAGTAAAATAGCAAAATATGTTAAGCAATGTTTCAAATGTTTTAGCCCAGTTTTCTTCTTTTTATACTGTAAATATGTTAGTAAATAATAAAGATGGTAAATTTCAAGCTCGGTGGTAAATAGGGAAGAAATTATTCAACATGACACGAGTGTGGGACAAAGAAAAAATCTGAGTCCCCGACGGGAATCGAACCCATGGCCTCCCAGATACCGGTTGGGCACTCTAACCAACTGAGCTATGAGAGACTTGTTGTAAGCTGGGCCATTTACTAGGTTGATACTGTATATGACACGCGTCCTGCATACTACTAGGATCAGCAATGTCGAAATCATCAAATGTGTAGTAAATAATAAAGATGGTAAATTTCAAGCTCGGTGGTAAATAGTGAAGAAATTATTCAACATGACACGAGCGTGGGACAAAGAAAATATCTGAGTCCCTGACAGGAATCGAACCCATGGCCTCCCAGATACCGGTTGGACGCTCTAACCAACTGAGCTATGAGAGTCTCATTGTGAGCTGGGCCATTTACTAGGTTGATATACAGTAAAAACCCACATGTAAGAACCTACTTTTTTCAGAGTTTGGCAAAACAGGTTCTTTTATTATGGGGTACTTATTGACAGTGTTTAGGCTAAGTAGGTTCTTAATCAGGTTCTTAATTTCTACAGAGTAGACATTGTTGTTGATTATCAGAAAATAGTATAAAATCTGGTCTGTTCTTCATTATAAATATTTATTAATGCACCCATGTTGCTAAAAGTCCAACAACATACCCCAGTAACATCACCTTTCTGTTTTTTGGTACAAAATATACAAATTAAATAGTTAAACCCTACATAGAGTGATTTTACTTCAACCGTGAAATAGTTACTACTCAAATAGATACTATTAGACACTTATTCCATTGTTTTCTTTTGTTTAGTTTTCACTATTTAGCACTAATTGTTAGATGTTGTTTCACGGGTTAAATAAAATCACTCTATAAGAACCTATAGGAATTTGAATTTTAAGCATTGAAACGGGGCAAACTTGCCAGAAAATGTTCCGAAATCGATATCTTAATTCACATGTGAAAATAACATGTTATTTTCACGTGTGAAGATATGATTTTTTCGTGCGAAAGATTTACTGGTATTTCACTGATGTTTATATAATAAATAGAAATACTTACAGCACAAAATAAATTAACTAAAATAGGCAAAAAAAACAACTAAACGAGCTGAGTAGTACCAAAAAAAATAAAATGCTCTGACTAGGTTGTACATGACTAAAACAAAGAAGACAAAAGTAAATTAAGACAAGTAATAAGTAATTACTAAGTATGTATAGAGCAGTTTTCAATTGAGTGTCGTAAAACCAAAACCAAAGTAATTACTCTGGCCAATCACAAAGGACACAGACAATCCAGTGAACCAATCAAAACTCGAAGCAAATACATGTAGCCGGCACGAAGCGCGGGAAAACGTGCGCGAGCGAGTCACGATTGGTTTTGGTTTTAGTTCTGATTGGCTAAGAAAGTGGCGCGAGATTTTTAAGCCAATCACTAAGCGTAGCAATGCAAAACCAAAGCAAACGCAATTAACTTTCGACACTCAAGTGAAAACCGCTCTAAATAGTAATTTAGATAAAAAGTAGAAGATAGAAACAGGAAAAAAATGAGAAAGAAAGAAAAGAAAACAGTACCAGTTAATGTTTGAACCTATTTATTTGGACTGTGCATTTAACCAATAAGATTGCACAATTCATTTCATGTAGACTGCATGTAGCCTCTGGTGTTTCAGGAGCGATGGGAGCCAGTTGTATTCACTGGAAAGACTGTACTGTACACAGAGTAGAAAAATAATTAAGTTATTTTGTACAAAAATTGTGGATGATACATGCCTAACAGGAGAAAGTGTAAAACTTTCATTGAAAATTCCAGGCGTAGTCAATCGATAGAAATCGATATCGGAAATCAATCGATACAATCGATATCTATCGATATCAATCACCGATTGATATCGATTGAAATCGGTAATCGATAACAATCGAACTCACAGAAAAAAATTATTATCGATTGTTATCGATTGAGAAAATTGATAATAATCGATAGCAATCGACAGTAATCAATAACAACCACTAATCCCAAGGAGCCTCCGGAAGTGTATTCGTTTCAAACATATTCTAAAGATGGCGTTACTATTTAGTAAAACAATATACGAGGTGAAAGTTCAACTTGATCCTATATATGCATGGACAGTGTAGCCCTCCCAAACGATTCCATCTTTTTGCTTCATACAATGTATTTATGATGTTGTTATAGCGAGACTAGAGGGTTGCGCACTGCTACTTTGGCCGCAACTTCTTCTAATTTTGAATCGCGCTGGAGTATCAATATTGTTATTGTCCTTCTATTACAACTACAAGCTTGGTAATATTTCCATTACATATCCACGATTGAAGAACTTTATAGCGTATAGACCCATAAAACAACATCGTATCCATGTTTAACATGTAGGAATTGACATAAATAACTTTCGATAACAATCGATAAACCAATCCTTATCGATTTCCGATGTCAATCGAACTCACAACTTTTTTCTTTATCGATTCCTATCGAGTGGTATCGGAAATCGATATCAATCTTCGATTGCTATTGATTGTTATCGTTTATCGGTTTATCAATTGACTACGCCTGGAAAATTAACTTAAGTATGAAAAAATTTGTTAACATTCACAAAAAATTTGATCCAATTTTTGGGGGTGAAAGATTCACAAGCTCAGTTCAAATCAAAGTGAATAAATTATCATATTTTAAAAAAATGCATTAATTATTCTTCAAAATGAGATAAACTTCAGATTTGTGTAATTTATGAGCATAAATTATCTCCCACCCAATCAGAAGGCTCAAATTTCAAATTTTTACCATATATGGAAGCCAATTGTCTACTCATTTACCTAATTTGGTCATAATGTTCATATAAGGGGACCGTTTTCTACATGTTCGATTTGTGGCGAATAAAGTAGGCGGCCATTACTCAGCTTTTCATGCACGAATTGAAACTAAAATGGCGGATGGGTCAAATTCTACACGAAGCGATGCGATCGTAATTATCTCCAGCGACGAGGACGAGGAAGAAGACGTACATGAACTTTTTAGAGAATTTGTGTCTCGAGTTGAACGATATGTGGAACAAAATAATGTGGTAATTTTCCTGAAACTGAAATTCGCGGAAGCTCGTCCAGAGTTCGTGTCATCCGCGAAATTCAAAAGCGCGCTCAAGTGGCGGTCAACACAAATGAACAAGTCGAATGGGTTTATTTACACCGGAGACATTTGTAAGCTTCTTGCAGGTGATTCAAAGAAGGATGATTCCAAAAAGGAAGTGGATTGCGGAGAAAGAGTTTTTGTTGATCACGATCCAAGTCCCGCGGGAAACAGTGATGACGCGATCGAATCTTCTCGATCTCGCGCGGAAGGCGATGTAAATAAACAAATTGTCCATGTGACGATCGATAACTGCGAAGAAGACGGTTCGACTGCTGTTGTCGAAGAAATACCCGCCGAGATCGCCGATCCTCGACCAAGTACGAGCACGGCTCAACCTTCGACAAGCGTGAAAGTTGAGGGTAAGATTAAAAAGAAAGGAAAACTCCACGGTGCTGCTGCAAGTCCATCAAAGCCAGGTCCTTCGAAGAAACCCCTCACTCCTCGAAAACGAAAACGGCTTGTTAAAAACCTCAATTTAAAGCTGAAACACGTGTCTGATCAAATAAAGATTTTGAATCAAGCGGAGTTGAGTTTGGAAGAAATGGACATGAGTAATAGCACATACATTCAAGAATGCCGCCTCAAAGAGCGTTTTAATCGAATCTGGGATAAGATCTGTAAATTGAACGGACGACCCCCAGACACAGGGAGGGTCATTGAAAAAGAAATCAAGTGCCCTACCACAGGAATACCAGAAATTGACCGAGCAGTCAACAAGTTCTTAAAAGAGAAAAAAAATCGCTTTCCAGACAAATTTGACGTCAATAATGTGGTGCTGGCAGCAAACAAAAAACATGCCTTGAAGCTGCCAGCTCAAACACTAAATGAGATCAGTGATGAGGTCTTTATGTGCATTGGTAACAAGTTACAAAAACGGCGGAAGAGAGATTTCGAGTTTAATTTTGGATGTTCTCTTACTGATGACTATCACCCCAGCAAAGACCCTGCCATTAATGATCTCGCCCTTCGTAAAAAATTAGACGAAAACAAGAAGAAAAGCAAAAGAGCCCTAGATGATGTATTCAACAAGTTTACTCACTATGGACGCATGACAAATCACGATGACAGGAGTAGTTCAAGTGACAGTGATTCAGAGGAATCAAAATCAGAACACAGCAAAAAAGCTACAATGAAAAGGAAATTTTCTCACATTTCTGTCGCACAGGCATCAGATTCCAGTGATAATGAATGTGATAACTTTGGCTTGGAGGAAGAGGCAGATGACGACAATAAACCTTTCAAAAGTGAGGAAGTGTTCGGTGATAGATCAGCAGCACAAAAGCATTTTGAGGGAAAATCGAAGAAGAACTCCTCAATTGTTAAATTATTTTCAGTAAATAGTGAAAGTGACTCGGAGGATTTTGTCATGAAATCTCCACGACAAGTGATTGAAAGGAAGGGACACGCAGAAAACAATAATAAACATGATGCAATAAATGGTACTGCACTGCCATCAAAGGAAACAAATCAAAGCACAAATTTTACTGTTGTTGAATTACCCAACTCTATTCTGTCTGAAATAGAATGTGATGACATTTCTGTGGAGCACACACCTGTGGTGGAAATCGACTGTACTCCTCAACGCACTGAAATTGAAACCATAAGCGAAGCAAACAGCAGTAAGAAAGATGATGTTGCGAATGTATCAGAAGATCATAAAATCCCATCTGTACAACATGTTCCACCTAGTGATGTAGCCTCCAAACCTCTGCAGGACAGTGATGCTTGGACAGATTCCAATGTTTCGACCCAAAGCAAGGACAGTTTGACAACGGAATCTGCAGACATTTCTGTTCCACCTCAACAACCACAAGCTGTTACAGGTAATGATCTGATAAGCATTGATGATTGTGAGGATAAGCTTGAAGATTTGAGTGATAAAGCAGCTGGTTCTCCTTCTTCTAATTTTGTTGACAGTCAAGTGGTTGTTGAAAAAACTCCAAACGAAAATGGACGACATCAAATCTTACCAAACTCTGTCTCATCCATGAAAGGGAAAGCTGTTGACATTAAGTTATCACCATCTATTTCCATACCTTTAACACCTGTCTCTTTAAAAGGTCAAAAGTCCCCATTCCGTCTTAGTACCAAGAAAAGGAAAGCAGAAAATGGACTGATGGAGTATGAATCTCCACTAAAAGTTTTCCGAGCCGCAACCAAGGAAATTTTAGAAAGGAAGCAAGAAGCCTCTCTTAACAAGACAGACTCCACAGAGCAGAAAACTAGTTGTAATGGAAACATTACAACAGAAAGTGAAAGCGCTGAACTATCTGCTGCTGTAAATAATAATACAGACAGTCCCCCAGCACACGCTACAACCAATGGTCATTCTGCTGTGAAAAAGGATGTTTCGAGAAGACTAGCATTATCTTTGAACAAGGGTGGAAGAAATTCACCCAGTAGCAAACAGAAAGTTGTTGAAAGGACATCAGATGTAATTGTACTTTCAGATGATGACAGTGACAGTTGATTACTTATGTTTCTGTTTGTTTCTTCTGTGTAAATGTTTGTCTCAGATGTAAATAAACATCTGCATTTTAGAGGTTATTGTCATCAGACAGTGATGGCAGAGCAGAGGCCTGGGGGAGAGAGTAGAGTCTCTTAAGCCCTTCACCACACCACACACCCCCCCCCCCACTTTAAGTCACTAGTAACCCCCCCTCCTTCCCCCAATAGGAAAAATGTTCTGCTGTCACTGTCAAAGGCTTATGTTTGTGGCTATTTGATAGGCTTGATTTCTACTGCTTTTTATAGTTCAGTTATTCTTCCCTAATAAGGGGACCAAAACTTGTTCATATCCTAGACAGCAACTGGTAATATACCCTTTTAAATTGACTGAAAAAATAATACTAAGCTAGCTGCAGAGAAGCAAAGCTTTAAAGACAACTGTTGTTTTTTTCTTTCTTTTTTTAACAATCTAAGGCAGCTATTGGTATTATCAACTGTTACGCCTTCTGATTTATTTTCAATTTCACTGTTTTTTTAGCTGGTAATTTTAGCTCCTTTAAGATGATCTTGTTTTTGCACGAAGGGTTTATGGGGTGTCTTTTTCATCCACTTTTGTGTAGTTGCAGACACTTAAAGTTAAACATGACCTTAAAGGGGCTAGGTCACGGTATTTTAGGTAATTCTATTTATTTTCGTTAATTAAGAGTTCTAAACTTCAAATTGGCAGAGTAAAAGTATTTTATTGGCAAAATCACGGCCACATAACAAACAAGGATGATTTTCGAGCATTGTTAATGACACTTTTATACAAATTGAGATGAACTTGAAAAAAGTCCGGGCGACGTTTTTCAAGTTTACCCGAACGCAATCCGTTTTTGCCCATCCGTGCCGCTTTTTGGCCTTCCTGTGTTTCTTTTGAGTTCTTCTGCAGTTTTTAAGCCATTATTGTGACATTTCAGTTAATTCTATGAACAGTTGGTTAGTGCCAAAATTGCCTAAAATTGTGTGACATACTCCCTTTAAGGAAAAGAGGGCCTCAACCAAACACTTGTTTTATCTTAAGTTGGAGAAAGGAAGATTGCAAGCAGTCTATGGATTTGGCAACCCACAAAATCTGCCTTTAAAATCCCAAGTGAGGAGAACCTTCAGGTGTGAAAGAGTAAATCCATTAACTGAGTCAAATCTGAGCCAGTCAAGGGAGAGAGAGTTGACTGTAAAGAACTTGCCATTTATTTATTTTTTTCTGTTAATTCAATAAAAAGGGGCATAACCAGTTTCCTTAGGCCTACCATGGATGTAGTTCATAAGGCGTCCATTACTAGGAATTTAACTGTCAGTTTCCAACTGGGAGGGTTGACTAATGACTTGAAGTGAGGCGGGGGGGGGGGGTGCTTAAGGGGCTCTTCTCTTGGCAAGTCTTAATTTTTTTCAAAATGGAGGGGAGGGCGTTGTCCCTGACAGTATACCCCTTGTCGTCAAATATGGCATTTCATTTTGTGAGACACTGTACTGTCACATGTTGAAACAAGTTTACCCAGGAAATTTATATTCTTTTTATCCATATTATGTGTACAGCAGGAATGTAAGGTTGTATATACAGGTCAATATTTTTTTATTTTACAAATTCCAAAAGCAAATGTTTCCTCTTTATTTAAAGATGATGTATATCTTTAGTTGATAACAATATTATATATGTTTCTTAGGTACAGATTTTAATAATAATTTGTTCATATTGTGTCACTCTGACTGGTTTTGCAACATTTTCGTCCCCATAGCTCTTTCATTTCTCTTAGCCGGCTGGGCCTTGGCACAAGAAAACGAAGGGCTCTGGGGACACAGAATTTCCAGTCCTAGATGCTAGGACTTCCGGTCTTAATGTGTGCAGTAATGATGTTTTAAAAGAATATATGAGAGAGTTGTTACGTTTTCGACTTCCGTTTAGGAATTCTTTGTTCCAAACAGCCAATCAAAAAAATTCGAATTTATTCAAAAATCCTATGCCCCAGATCCCTTCGTTTTCTCGTGCCAAGCCGGCTAAGAGAAACGAAAGGGCTATGGGGACGAGAATGGTTGTGCAACTGTTTTAGAGCAGCTTATGCAAAAATCAGTATGATGTTGCGCCTCTCTCCTCTGCAGAGGCTCCTCAGAAAGGTCTTCAGTGGGGAGAGTCCACTGTACAAAGTGAGTGCAGGTGCAATAAGAGACTGGCCACACCCATTGACCGCTCACTCGTTAAGCGCCTGCACTCATTTCGTACATCAGCGGCTATCTCCCAGAGAGCCTCTGTGGAAGAGATCTGAGGTCAGATGGATCAGAGAATTCCTTAATGCAAACTTCCTTTGGGCTTAATTGTCACACAATCTTTCCTGCATTGGAAGCTAGGAATTGTATAAACTCACCACTGTCCACAAACTGTTTGTACACAAGTATAAACAGTTTGTGCACTTTACACAAGCTTTTTTTTTTTCTTCTCATACCACGTGTTCAAAAAGTTTTGCCCTCCTCAAGCCAATTTGAAATAGCCTTGCCTTGACCCCTCCTTCTTTTTTCCCTCCCCCCCCCCCCCCACCCCCCACTCTACATAAATAATGACCGGTCCCTTAGTTTTGTTCTGAACAGTTATGAAATCACTTTTCTTTACATATCTGTCCGCCCAACTGTGAAAAAATAGCTTATTTTTAACACAATGTTTTGGTCTTAGCAAAGTGAAGACACCGGAAGTGGACTGGTAGCGGGTACTTTGAGCGCATGCGTTCATCTGACAATCTTTTTGGCGCGATGCATTATTTACAAACCACGTTTAGAAATGATGAAAAGACGGTTTTGGTTGAGCGAGATATATTATAAATGGGCGACGAAAAGAAAAGCTTATTATAATGAGCGTTGTATTGGCATCTGCTGCTCAATATTGTGAAAACTAATGGGTCGCAAACGGCTGCTAGAGTGAGGAAAACGGACAAGCAAAGCAAACGGTTTCTGTCGAGACGGGCATAAATTGTTCATCTAAAATGATAAATACCAGCGTAGTTGTGGAGGATGATCAAGTCTTGAGGCTTATCCTCGAGTTCTTGGACTCCAGAAAGCTTCACAATACCATGAGAAGTCTAGAGAAAGAATCTGCGATAGTAAACTGTGGTTATTCCGAAGACATTCTGTTCTTGAGAGACCTGGTGCTTGACGGCGAGTGGGAGGCCATATTGATCTTTGCTCAGCCATTTGAAGGCATCGCCGATTTCAATTCAAGGCAATTCCGTTACCTTGTTTTGAAGCAAAAGTTCATGGAAGTATTGTACTTCAAGTCGGGTTTCGCTGGAAATTCAACAAGCTACTCAATTGAAGATTTAATCAAGTGTCTGAATCAATTGGAAGAAGACTGTCCAAACAAAGCTGAATATAGTAAATTGTGTTTTCTGTTGACTGTTCCCAATCTACCTGAACAACCGGAGTACCGCGATTGGAACCCGGCCACAGCGCGGTTAAAATGCTTTGAACAGATCCTTGATTTACTCCGGAAGGTCATTCCCATAGAAAAGAAAGGTTTGAATGGAAAGTTGCCCAGAACATTGACCCCAATTAAAGACCGGTTATTGCACTTGGTAATTAAAGGATTGTGTTTTGAAAGTTGCGTGGATTATTGTCAGTTGAGGGCAATCAACGGAAATCTCTCGGAAGACCTTCATGTTTGCATAGGAGATAACATCTTAAGTGGACCTTCACAGGAAAGCTCTGGTAATTTCTTGTCCTGGCTAAAAAATCTTTCTCAAGATGCTTTTGTCACACCTTTTGAACCAGTGAGTTTAGAAGTTGACTTGAAAAGGGCGAAACAAGCCTCAGCTGTTTTATTTCACAAGTCTCCTAAAAGAGACGATGCTGAAATTCTCTCGCGGAGCTTGTCTCTTTCTGGAAGGCCGGCTACAGCTGACATTGCTTCACATCTGTCAGCACTAGAAACAAGCAGAAACAGTGAAGGAATATTAAACAACAGGCCGCATACCACTGAACCTCCCAAGGGAGTTTCACACTCATATAATGAGTTTCACTACAAAGGCTATCCACAGAAAGAGCCCATAACTAATGCGGTTAATAAAGGCTTCCATGAAAATGGATCTGCTAGTAAATTGGAAAATGAGGGTCAGAGAGTGTCCCAAGCTTTTATACCTGATGTTCAGGAACATGAGTCTACTCAACCCCCTGCTCATAATTATGCTACAGAACCAAGCAAAGATCCTGATGGGGTTCATGCTCTCAAAGAGCAGCAACAGCAAGATGTATTGAAGCAGCTAGAAGCCTATGAAAGGCAAAAGCAAGACCTGGAGCGACAACTTCTGGAATTGTCTTTGAGAGAGACCAGAAGTGGAAAACCTAAAGGGGAAGGTGAAGCTGCATCTGAATTGCCTGACAAAAGACCAGCCTCTAGTGAATCCTTCAAAAGCTTTAGAAATGAACATTTAGCTAACAATGCTGACTCTCAAAGACCTTCAGACAGTTCATTGCACAAGCAAAATGGGGAGATCTTGTTTCATAATCACAATCAAGAAATTGCTAAACCGATACAAAGTGATGATCACTTTCCACAGACTCACGACAGTTTTCATACACAGCAGACTGCAAAACCACATCCAAAGAATGAAAAACAGGATTCTAATAGTTTCTCAGTCAGTCATCCATTGACGTCAACTCCAGCTGTAAAAACCAAACATAAACCAGAGGACTTGAACCTAGAAGAAGCTAAGGTAGACAACACTGGCCATGACATCATTCCTGTAACACCAGCTGACCAAATGTTTCCTCTTACTCCGCTGGCAAATGGACATGCACCGTTAAGTGTAGGTCACTGGGTTGCCTTAGCAGATGGTTCGGGAGTTCTGAACACCAGGCAAGTGATCATAAATGTTTCTGTCGTGGTTCAATTCTACCCTTGGTACAGTTTGGTATTTTCCCTTGTTCTGGTGTGTGTCATATGACTGTATGATAATTAATATAAAACAAAGGAAAATACCAGATTGTACCAAGATTAAATTGAACTACAACATTTCCAAAGTGACTTTTGGGTTGGTCAGTTTTGCTGACAATATATCTGGACTGAAAGTCACTGTGGAAATCCATAAAGCAGTTTTAATCCTGAGTGGGGAAACCCCTATAAAAGTGACAGAAACACCCCTGAAAGGTACCAGAATCTCATTTTGTGGACATGACCCAAATTC
Source organism: Oculina patagonica (assembly GCF_052425735.1). Taxonomy (NCBI): domain Eukaryota; kingdom Metazoa; phylum Cnidaria; class Anthozoa; order Scleractinia; family Oculinidae; genus Oculina; species Oculina patagonica. The sequence goes on along the minus strand of NC_135758.1, from coordinate 35,081,595 downwards.
ATTTTCAACCCTAAGAGGTACTGTTCAATTCTAAAATAACAAATTAACTGGCACGATTACTGGATGGTTGTTTTCAGGTAAATATTTAAAAGCCCCAAAAAGGTACTGCGACAACTGCAACAGTCATTTTAGGTTATAGCACCCTAAACAGTACGACCAGCATCCATTTTTATCGGGGAGTCCCCCCCCTCCCCCAGAAGAGGAGGGGAGGGGTCAATTAACTGATGAAAGCAAAATTATGTATTTGGTTTGGGATTTGCTGGCCAAAGCCAATCATATCCTAATGACTTAGTTACTCTTAAAGTTATCTGACATGTAGTTTTGTTACATTAAAATGAGCACATAATTTGATTTTAAATGCATACAACAATGTAGAGTTCACTGTATCATTCCATATATTTTAATTGTTGCTCTATTAAATTCTTTTTAGTACACCTAAGTCTACAAGGCATGGATTGTCATCAACCCCAGCACCACCAGCATCGCCCGTCCTATCTGTGGATGGTGCCACACCCCATGGTATTCCTCTTGTCTATGAAAAAGACAAACCTAAAGTCATCACAAAATACAGTGATACAGATGATCAAACACAGCCTGTGGTAGCAACTGATTCGGGAATGGTATGCAGCCATTTGATTTCTTTTTTAAAAATGTTTGACTAAAACTACTTAACTGTGGTGGTTATGTTTTGTCTCATTGATAAAATAAGCATATGAAAACCCACAAACTGCAGTGTGCATGCGTAGAGTTCTTTGATGACGGCTTAAATCATTCACCCCCAAGAGTGCCCCAATTAGTATTGTATATCGATACATTTTTGTGGCAATCATTTAATATAATAACTTCGATGACAGAAAGCTTGTTTTTGGAAAACTGCTATGCCCTATATCAACTATGGTCAGCTTTCAGTGTTACATGTAACTTTCTACGATCTCAATGAAAGTGCTTCTTGAAGCTTTAGAACCCATAACATTTCTTTTATTTCATTTTATTTGCAAAACTAGCTGAACACCAATACATTTATTATATCTAAGTTAATTTTATTAGTTAGACATTTAAATTTGCGATAAATTTTGTTTTAGCTTTTTGAAGCCAAATGGAAATTTGTGTACAGATTTAAAGCCATTTTCATTCAATTTCTTTTGAAAATTTTAAATAATTTTTACGGAGTAAAAGTTGGCCTGAGGGCATAGAATCTGCCATGAATTGAAACCCTAAATGAATGAAAAGTCAAACAGGAACTATATATTAAATAATATTGTTTCAGTTTCTTTTGATTCTTTTAAGTTCAAATTTTATATTGGAAACATTTTTGTTTGATGAGTACCCTGTAGAGTGAGGTGGCACATGTACTTCAGAAAACATTAAAACACTCAAAATGTCAGTGATCAACTGATTTTAGTGGTTGCTCTGCAAGATATGAACTCACTGCTCTTCACACCTGCCTTATCCTTCAATGACATCATATCTATTTTCATTTAATTTTTAACACCTCCTTCTATGCTACTGATGGTGTAAAAGTCTGAATTTAACCACAATCTTTAACTTACACTCAAGCTTAGTACTGTGTGGATAGAATGCCTGTGTTCACCTTTAAAGTAAGTGAAATAGTTCTTGTTTACCAAGTTTGTCCGAGTGTTGTGACCTTTTTGATTTGTTTTTCTCATGGTTCGTGAAGGTTTCCACAGTTGGTTTACTGTCACCCAGATCACTGGTGTGTTTATGTAGATCTGCAGGCAGAACAGATCAAACTACTGCTCGGTTCTTATGCCTTGTGTTTTCATAAGTTTGTATTTGTTATGAAATTTGCACTGTTTCAGAAAACACATTTGCTTGTAATTTCCTACTGTGCTTAAAAGGACATTCTAAGGATTGTATATTTATTCTTGTCTGGATCACTTGGCATACCAGTTTAATGCTATCTTTGTTTAAAAACTTTCATTGTCTTTCCTAATAGCCATTGCCTATGTGAAAAGCATTTGTGTCAATTTGTTTTTACCTCACTGTAAAACATGTGATACCATTTTAAGCTGACAGTTTCCTAAAACTGCAGAATTTTGGAGAAACCGACTGAGAAAGGTGTGCCTCCAAGCCAGATTTATTTTGATTCCCATGTTTGATGGTTTTACTGGTACCCGTACAGTTTTCATAATTCTACAATCCCAGGGATTTTACCCAAAACTGCTCTGTGTTGTTCCCAGTATAGAACCACTGTCGCAGGTACCAGCACTTAAGGATCCGTCAAACCCACTGAAGCAGTTTGTCATCTTTAAACACCTATTCACTTGGCTTGTTGTCTGATCATAAAGCAGGTCTCTTATTCATTGAATCCAAGTTTATCTGTCATCTTTAACTGATGCAGGATCAAAAACATTTGGTTTTAAATGCTTCTAAAGTATGGCTTTAAGCTACTGAATGATACTTACTTGATTGGTGATTTGTAATATTAATTATCAGAGCCTTACTTTTTAGAGCAGTGTGTTTAAACTATTTTCCTGTGGCTTTCAAAGTGGAGATTACATCATTGTGTTGGTGGAGGGAGTTGCTACTTTCAATGTTTATGAATGTGGTTTGAGAAAATTGATTGTAGCCAGTGTTCTGTGATCAGCTGTTTGTTTCAAGCCATCTTTTGTGATCTTGTTTATCTCTGTGTTGTAATCATCAGCAGTGGCTCACCAAAACTGCTGTTGGTCTTTGAAAGATACATTTTATTTACAGAATTGGATTGAATTATTGTATTTTCTACGGTAATTTTATTTTACTGAATTGCATTTTTCCTGTTCAGTTCTCTGCAGTGAAAAGCTATACACTTGTTTGCAATACAAAGGTTTTAAACATAAGCTTTTAAGCAAACAAAGTTGGAGAGTCTTTTTTGGTTTGTCTGTTAGTCAGATTCAACATAATTCTATTTCCTGTTGTGCACTGATCAACACATTTTGGCTTATCTCTAGCTGCCCGAAGCTTGGTGATGAAACATTTTTTTGAGGTCATTCATGATCATTCAACTCATCATTAGCTGCTCTACCAAAAATAATATGTTTGTTTGTTTGGCATTTGATAATTGATAATAAAATGGAGTCGATGCATTATTAGAAAATAATGCAGTAATAATGATATTTTCTAATTTGCAGGACAAGGAGAACACTGCGTCCCAGAATCAGCAAGTCCCAGTTAAAAGAGGACCAAAGGTTAATGGCGTACGGCGTTCCCTTGTGCCTCAGACAGGTACCAAACAGAAGACGGGAGCCATTGAGGAAAACAGAGACAATGTACCAACAGAAGGAAAGATCAAATCAGTCATTAGTAGTAACAACTCACCTGCCACACCCCAAATGCAATCCCGAAATCAGCAGATGGGACAGGTACAGCAAGGTCATGATGGGACAAGGGTGAATGGACAGCCTCCGAGAAGTGGTACAACATTTGTGGTGCATCCCAGTAAGTTACTCTAATACCATAAACAGTGTTCTCCTTTTCAGGCGGTAACCGGTAAAATTTACCGCTTGAAACACGACTCTTTACCGCCTAGAATCGCTAAGATATCTTGTAAATTCAATAGGTAAATAACAAAGCAACACCACTCGTTTCACCTTCGTAGTCATGATTGAAAATATAAAATAACAGATTGAAAATAAACAGCGACAAATGCAATATTCATTTACGAATTTGTGCTAGTATTCAATATTCTTTATTTCCCTTCGCTTTCCGAATCTCTGAGGGCTGGTATCGAGGAAAGAGCAAGTTTTGCAGGTGTTTCTCACTTCGCGGCAAGTGCACATCTGTTGTTGCACAGTTTCCACGATCGATTCCACAATGAAGCGGCAGCAATCGTTGCTGTCCTTTCACTTTGTCCATTGAAAATAAAAACAATCACAAAGGCAAAGAGGTAAAAATAATTCCAGAAGTGAGAAATATTACTTACATATAATAGTTCAGTTTTCAAAAACATGCAAAATGCAGAAAATAGTTGATTGCTTAGTTGACCGTAGCTGACGCGTGGTGAAGACAAAGGCAGCTTTCGATGTCAAATTCTTCTCATAAGTTCGTAAGTGTTTAAAACAAAATCCAGATGACAGGTTAAAAGAAGCACTCAGAATACAACTTTGTAACAACGCTGTCGTAAATGCTGAGTATTCGAAGAAAAGAAAAAAAGAGCTGCAGCAATTCGTAGCAAAGAGGAAACAGGACCGCCGATATTTTAAGTAGTACGTCATGTAAGCGACAGCAAATGTATCTCCTTAAAACAACAGAAGATTTTATGCAATTTTTCGTAGGCTGTATAGCAGGCGAAAAAGGTCTGCAAGGCCATAATAACATGTCATGAAATAAAATTCGACCAGCATTTGGACAACATTCTGTTTCATGTAGGAAGAGTAGAAAACGGCTGGGATTTACCGGAACTTCTTTACCGGTTTAAAAAGTTTTTTTACCTGCTGTGCTGAAAACTAGGGAGAACACTGCCATAAAGTTTCAAGCATAAAGACCCTTGCTACATTCAAAGTAGCAGTCTTTTTCTATCACCAGCTTCAGAGGGTTGCAGCTTTCAGGGATTTTCTGCTTTTAGGTAGCTAAAATGTACAGCCAAAGTGTGTATGTAGGCTGATGTAGAGATAAAAAGGAGAAATCTTGTCGAAAATAATTTATATTACATCAGAACATCTAGTAGTATGTTGCTTTTGGTGTAATGGTCATCTTGATGACAGATCAAACATCAGTTCAGTTGGTACAGCTTGTTCCATTTGTTATTTACATTGTTTATTTACTAAATAAAAAGTCAAGTTATATTAGAGGTGGCTACTCTTCAGAGGTTCACTGCTTTCAGAATTTGCTAACAACCTAAAATATTATTTTGTCACTACTTTCAGGGCACAAATACTGACATAACTTTTTGATGATTTTTATGGTGGTGTTGATGATAGTCCCAGATGTTAAGCAAAATGATTATCCTTGTCATCTTTCACTAAGGTGCAGAGAGTAAACCACAAACCAACAGAACTCCAAGTAGTGAAAATTATCCTGGAGTAGCTAAACAACCACCCAAGGAACTTAACAGTGATACTCAGAAAGGTAACCTCTTGTAAAAAGTTCATTATGAGTGTTGTTTTACGTTCAACAAAGTCAGCGTCAGAATTTTTAAAGAACTTCAATGTTTATTCTTGACTGTAACTTTAGAATTTTAACAGTTGACATATTTATTGGTATTCTCCAAAAATATACAGTTGGCTTTTGATCTTAGAAATTCAATAAAATTAACAAACCTTAGAACTACAAGAAAGATCTCACAGAAATAAACATAAGCTGTGGTCACACTACAGACTTTTCCCTACGGAAATATGATTAACCTAGGGAAAATTTATCCAAATTAACCCTAGGTAAATTTTTCTTGGGTTTTACTTTACCTCAGTTAAAAGGTCACACTGACCAAACGGATGTCTGGGTTTTCACAAAAGTTGTAAACAACCCAAGAAATAAATTTATTTCAGCATAATTGGCATGCAACTCAAAATAATGTTTGAGGATTAAAGATCAAAGGGAAGTTCTATTTGTTATCGTTTGCAACTTATTTTAATTCGCAAGGTGATCAGGAGTAATTTTGCTACAGTACTTATTAGAAGACAACATGTAGCCTTAGCTATTTTGTCTCAGTAATGACAACAATTAACATCAGCCCAAGTATATTGCTTTGGTTTTCCCATGGCTGGTTTGAAAATTTGCTCTGTTTCAACATCTAAAACATGTGGCGGAAAGAACAAAGCCTTGCACCATTTGCACAACAGTTCAAAAGAAATCAGTGCTTTTACACAAAAAATTCTGGATCTGTCATCAGTAAATTAACTGACGAGCATCTATTGGCTAACTACCCTGGGATTTATTGTTGATTGATTGATTGCTCGATTGATTGTTTGATTGATTGATTGATTGATTGATTGATTGATTGATTGATTGATTGATTGATTGATTGATTGATTGATTGACTGACTGACTGACTGACCTGACTCGACTGTAACTCTTCTTATTTTTGATACTATTTTTTTCACAGGCAGGGAGCCAGGGACAATAAACATGACATTCCGTAAGCCTTCCACTAACACACCACCAAACAGCACTACAGTGATTGTCAATCATGGTAACCATGGCAACCATGCTCCACTACTGGAAAAGCAGAAGGAACTCTTGCATTCATCCTCGGACATTACATTTTACACTGTAGCTACACTAGAGGATGTGCAAGCCATCAGAGCAATAGCATTTCATCCCTCTGGTGATTTGTTTGCTGTTGGGTCAAACTCCAAGACTTTACGAATATGCACTGCCGAAGGCTTGAATTCCCAGCGAAGAACGGAAAGGTATTCTTCTGTTGTTTAAAACACTAAAATCCAAAGTCAACCTCTAGTCAATCAATGTGCTTTTAACTATAAAGTTTATTGACTGAAATATCAGTGTGGGACCATGCCAATAAAAGGTTTTGAAGCTTTTGTCATAAGTGTAGGCAGATGCTGTTTGTTTTTCAATAATTTTGCAAAATAAATTTTGAAGAACAACATTTTTCATATCCAGGGGTCACCTTCTTAATTACCGTATTTATTTGATTAAGCGCCCAACCTCGAATAAATGCCCACCCTGTAGGTAGGAAAAGTTAATAAGCGCTTTGCCTCGAATAAGCGCCCACCCCCACCCCTTAAAAAATGAAGTGCACCTGGGGAGTAAAATGAAAGTAGTGAAATTGACTAAGCACTACCCAAAGACTACCCCAAAGGCTGAGCTTTCTTAGAAATTTATCGAAACTTTTAATGAACAGTTAAAATTCAGCTATGGTACATCTTCAGTTTTGTTATTATTTACTGTTTTCTTGCAAAATAAGCGTAGTACTTGCTAAAAAATGGTGTAAATTTAATAAGCGCCCAGGTTTGAATAAGTTCCCACCTCGAATAAGCGCCCACTCTCAAGGTCCAAAAATTAAATAGGCGCCCAGGGCGCTTAATCGAATAATTACGGTATATTGTTTGTAAGTTGAGGAGACATGATTGGCATGGAAACATTTTGACACTTGTGTGGTTTGTTTTTTGTGACTTTTAATGTTTTTTTTTATTTTTTATTTAAGTGGTGATCAGCCTCCACAACCGACCATTCTATTCAAAAGCAACCGTCACCATCGTGGCTCCATATACTGTGTAGCGTGGAGTGCTGGAGGAGACATCATAGCCACAGGATCAAATGATAAAAGCATCAAGATGACAAGGTTTGATGCTGAAACATGCTCTGTGACATGGCCTGGATTAGAGCTGGCTATTCATAATGGTACTGTGAGGGACCTAGCTTTTGTCTCACGTGCCAGTGGCACGCCTGTGCTGGTCTCTGGAGGAGCAGGTACTTACCATTTTTGTGAGATTTGTTTTTAAATAGACACACTAACTTATGGGAGATGCAGTGGCCTTATGGTTAGCTCGCTGGACTCCAGGTTAACTGCTGTCTGGGTTCAAGCCCTGGCTGGGGTCATTGTGTTGTGTTCTTTGGCAAGACACTTTACTCTCATAGTCTCCTCTCTCCACCCAGGTGTATAAATGGGTACCAGCAAATTAATGCTGGAGGGGACACCCTGCAATGGATTAGCAATCCATCCAGGGATGGGGGGAGTAGAAATACTTTTAGCTGCTTAAAGAAGCTTTGCCATGGGGATTCGGCTGATTTTTGGTCCCTGTTCTGAAATAGTGGTTGGCAATTAACCCACAAAAACATTTTTGACATCTAGGAGTCGCGTCAGCTTATCTGATTTTGTTGTGACAGGCAGCACTTGAGGTTACCCTACTTTTTCGTTGCATCTGTTTCATCCGCATCGGCCCAGTGCTTGTTCAGTTCAGTGCTCTTGCTTTGCTGTTTTTTGGTTCTTGCGCACATCATTGGCTGTTCATCTTATCCGTGACATGGGCCCTTTAATGCTACAGAAACTTGTGCCGTCTGCTCAGCAGTACTTAGTATCATGCGTGGTCAGCCATCTTGTTGTTCTGGTTTGTTTGCTTGTTTGTTAGACCACCATTAAACTACTGGCATTAGATAAGCTCTGGCAGTATGGGCCACTTGGCTTGACACAGGCTTAACCTTTTACCCTAACTTATGCTCCTTTTTTCAGGAGATGGAAATATCATAATCTCAGACTGCAGCACTGGCCAGACAGTAGGGCAGCTTAAGGGCCACTCAGGGCATATCATGTCTGTATATGCTGACAGTGATGACATCATAGCTTCAGGGTCTGCCGATAACACTGTCAGGCTGTGGGACTTGCGATCACAGAGATGTATAGATGCCATAGCCACTGGAGACAGCTGTGTGGCGTCAGTCTGTGTGAACTCATCAGGCAATATGTTGGCTTCAGGTAATTACTGTAAATATTGTGATTGCTAACTTTTGATACATGACTTGAGTTAATCTTTATATAGCGTATAATCTTTTATATTTGAACTACAGCAGAACCTCTCTTTACCAACACTTCTATATTATGGATAGGAAAAAAAAACAGGATTCATATCTATAGTCTCTGCCACATAACAAAGACAACTCCATAACACAGCTTGGCACCTTCAGTGTATGAAACTGTATTTGGAATCACTACAACTCCATGTTTTTGTTTAATTTACCAGGACTTAGAATCTTAAAATTCTGGGTGTAGGGTCTCTAGATCTCTAAAAGCCTCACTCAGAATTTTTGTTTGTTTGTGTCAACCTGTTAGTGTTTCTTTCAGAATAACAGTTAAGGCGACTGGACTGTCAGATTGTACCTACTTCCTACTAAAACTGTGGACTTTTCTAAGGGAAAGTGCTTGATCCTTAAGGCAGTGTTCTTTGTGTTCCTGGTAAACTAATACCGTGGAAGTCCAATTTCTCAAACCCCTTAATTTTCAACCAATAATTAGGGCCTGTTTACATGGAGGGAGGGTGCCCCGGCTAACCAAGTTACCCGGCTAGAAAGGATGAAACATAGCCCGCCTTTACATGCAGAATTCACAGCCCTTCTACCCGAGTTGAGACAGCATCATTGAAGCGTGTCAGGGCGTGAGAAAAGCATGTAGCTCCAAATGATTGAAGAAAAATATGACTTTTTACTAAATAATCAAGGCTAGACGTATTCAAAGCTATTTTATTTTGATGTGCAAGCTCTTAGAAGTTTACTACGTCCATTTATGGTGGAATTCAATCAAAATTTAACACTCTTTGGCTGCCAAATTGAAATTAAATTTGTTGTTTCGTGAGTTAGGATAATCATTCCTTCGAAAATTTTGAATTAATTAGCTGTTGCTCAGAGAAAATTTTCCAGCCTACAGATAAAACTAATTTGATCTAATTTTGGTCAAATAGCACTGTTTGGGTCCAGACTTTATACATTTTATGCCATTAACTTCAAATTTAATTAAAGAACACGCGTGAAGACTTATCCCGGCAAGCCGAGATAGCCCGGGCATAACCGTTTACATGGCAAAAAGCTATCCCGCCTAGAAGGGCCACACTGGAAAGTTCGTATTTGATACGCCGAAGTTTTACGCCAATCCCTATGAAAACGCCAGAAGTGGCGTAAATACGGCTCCACGCCGAAGATCTTCGGCGTAACATCATGTTTTCCAGACTGATGAAGGGTTGCCTCGGGCAAGCAGACCGAGTGCCCCGGCAAGGCGGGTTTCCCGTCTTGCATGTAAACGCTTTGATGCGTTTTCTAAAGAAATGTATGAAAAGTTGGCTCGCCCAGGGTAGCTCGGTTAGCTGGGGCACCCGCCTTCCATGTAAACAGGCCCTTACTTGAAGTGAAAGTCATCTTCCTTCCCTCAGTCAAACACTGTAATTTTAACCCTGTTTTCTCAAACTACCCGATTTTTCAAACCAATTTTCGTTTCCCTTGGAGATTCGAAAAATCAGGATTCCACCGTATATTAACTTTCATTTTACAGTCAACTCCCTCTAAGATGGCCACCGTCAGGACTCTCTCTTACTTTCCGTCTTAGAGAGGTGTCCGTCTTATAGGGTGTTTAGTTACAGTTAAATGACTGAAAAATGGTAGGGAGGGGACCAACACCAGGTGTCCACTAAGAGAGAGTTGACTGTATTTCCATCTATGAAGATCTTTAACTTTCACTATCTTTTCCCATTCCACAGGCCATGAAGATGGCAACTGTATGATCTATGATATCACAGCAGGCCGAACTTTACAGCTTTTCAAGCCACACACAATGGACTGCAGATCAGTGCGTTTTTCACCAGATAACAACTTTCTCTTGACTGGATCTTACGACACTAGTATCATCATGATGGATGTAAGGAAAGACTTGGAGACTAGAATACCACCATACTCTGTTGTTGCCCATCACAGGGACAAGGTCATACAATGTCGTTGGCATCCTAGTCTTCTGGCATTCCTGAGCTCTAGTGCCGATAGAACTGTCAGTCTGTGGGCTCCAGATTGTTAAAACTCTGCGAGATGCACATTTTTTCACGCTACATTGTTCTTTTAAGTGGCTTTTTTGGTCTTTAAACACAGCTTAGCAGATGGAAATGCTCAGTGAGTGATTTGCAGTGTTTGCAATAATTATATTGCTGATTCAAAAGTATTTTGATCAACATACAGAAATGAGGAGATTTAGAACAAACGAAAATTCAGGAGAGAGATACACTTAATTGGGCTCTTCCCCCCAAAAATAGAGGTAAAAATAAGGAATTTACCTCACACAGGCCACCAATAGTGACACCCACTCTACATGAATTAATTTAACATTGTTTTTGCCCCTATTGGAAGCACCACACTCCAACCAGAAAAAAAATTTGTACAGAGTAACACAAGCGCCAGTTCAGAAATTATTCATGGTACTTCAGTTACATTAAAAAAAATCATTTTCTGATAAAATCACCGGTAATACCACATTGGTATCAGGACTATTTTTTTTTCATTTCACAGTACCAAATTAGACATAAAGTTGTTGTGAACCCATTTCGCTTTTTCAAGTGACTCTTTCTTTCTTACTTACGTGTTTGTTATTGCAAAGCTGGCAAATGATGTTTACACAGTTTCTTGTGTTATCTTACACAATATGCAGATCCACTACGTCAAACATTTTTGTATAGATTGTCAATTAAGTCAATGAGTTGATAGTATTTATTGAAAGCTGTAAAATTGTAATATTTAAACTTATGTTAGGTAAAAGCTTAAATTTAAATTAATGACCTCTGTTATTTAACTAAACGTGAGCTGCTTGTGAAAGTTTTGTCAGCAGTGTGATCATTAAATGGATTAACAATAGGCCCAGTTAAATCTTGCTCATTGCATGGCATAGGTCATGATAAGAGTACTGATAAATTATTGTTGGAGTTATTGACTAGCATGACATTTATGGTACTTTATTTAAATGATTTCTGTGACATTGCTGTTGTGATAATCTTGACACTAAAAGAAAAAAACTTAATATGGTTAATAAATTTATATGCATGATAATTATAAAAATTATGAGTCAAATATTTAATATTGTCCTTGTTGTAGATATCAGATATTAAAATGTGAATTTGGTTTCAAAAATAAATTTGCTCTACGAGGCACCAAGAGTTCAATGGTTGCATTTAAAAAATGGCAGATCCCCACATTCAAAGAGATGGAGGGAAGGCAGGGGCAGGGATTTTTACAGGTCCTTGAATTCCTGGAACAGTGATTTTTTGGCAGGTTCTGGAAATCTGTAAATTTAAGCAAAAATTAAGTGATATGAAAAAAAATTTTTAAGAACAATCAGCTTAATACCCTGTGAGCAGGCTGTCCTTCCCTTTCTTTTTTTCGCCTTCTTTCCCTGTGGAGAGCCTAGTCACAGGCTATCAGCTTTTAATGTTCATGTGGAGTATAGAAAATCAACAGGAGGTCTAGAGAAAGCTCTGGAAAAGGTCTGGGCCAGGTTGTTCAAAGCATGATTAAGTTAATCCAGGATTAGCATAACTTTTTTAACTTTTCAGTTCTCCAGTTATGTTGACTATTTTCAACACATTTATACAAGAAATTGAACCCTTGTTCCACTTTTAATCCTGGGTTAGTGTTAGTTACCTCTCGAACAATCCGTCGGGCCTCCTCTTAGTTTGGCACTTCCACTACTGACAAGTGAGTGAGCTCAGCAAAATATCTTTAAAAATAAATAACTCCTTTGCACAGACAGGTCTGAAGATTTGGTTCCATACTGTTGCAAATTCTGTATTTCCATGCACCAAAAAGGGGAACATGTTCAGTCTGTGTTCATACTTAATGACTTCGCGCACTGTACCCAGGGGCCAGCACAACACTCTGGATCCATAAACTACAGGTGCTTTATAATGTGACTGACATTTCTTTAACCAGGTTTCCACACTGAAAACTAAGGATTTGTGTTTACAATGTCAAGGCACTAGTAGTGTACAATGACCAGATATTTGCCACTTGGAAAAAACCATGTCCTAAGTTTATTCCTTTACTGAGAGAGATGGTTGATCTGGAACAAAAAAGTCAATACTGACGAAGTGGACTATACGACCCATGTTGTGCCTCGAATTGGCTTGATCTAAGGACATGTAAAAATCAGACAGGACACAGATACCGGTATATGAAGTGTTGGAACATGGCTATGATAATTTTTCTCCCAAGTCACTGGTTTTTATAGCCCAGTACACAACTACATCTCAAGGTAGCTGTATTCACTGGCTTTGATATGGCCTGCCCTCTTGAATGAATTTGTTACAAAGTCAAACCTATAAGAATCAGTAACAGCAAAGTATTTAAAGGTTTGCCAATAAAAGGTGCCAAACATTTGCAAACATTGGGGTTGAATTTGCACAGACGAGATGTTACCCAGTACATTAACCAGTCCCTTTCCCCATTCATCAAGCATTCATCAAGTGAAAAGAAATCAAACACAAGGGGGCGAGACACACCTTACCTCTTTTTCTTTTTGCACTTCTCACTTGACAAACTGAGGGAAAGACAACCTGCTTATTGTCTTTTTTAAGAAAGGTTGCATACAATAAACAACATTGCACAGTCATTAAAATAATTTAAACCATTTTATTTACAGTTGCATTGCCACATACAATGTAATGCTTCTTCCAAAGAGATATACAGCGTAACAACACAATGGCCTCGTATGAGACAATGAATAAGCTAGCCTACCGTTGCTTGCATCTAAGAGTGAACATGTGCCGCCGAAACATGATCTAATTGCGTATTACACATGGCATGATTGGTCGTCAAACATTTGAAGTTTAACAGACTGTAACATGATCTTTTACACTCAAAATGCTCAAAATAAACATCAAGTAGGGGCGAAACTTTACACTAGAAGTGATGCAAGTGAACCTTCAAATGCATATCGAGGCAGATCAGGATCAATTTTTCAGTAGAAGTCTCTATACCAAATCTTTTCCCCATTTCGAAACTGCACGATGACTGTGAATGTGATGAACTTTCAGTCAAAAGTTTCTGTTACGGTCTGCCAAACTTCAAACGTTTGATGGCCAATCATGTCATGTTTTATACCCAATAAGATCATGTTTCGGTGGCACGTTTTCATGCCTGGATGCAAGCGACAGTATTGAACAGCACTGACTAATAAATATAAATAATTTAAAAAATCTCCCCACATTTTGTTTGCACTCTGACGTAAAGAGAGAGTGCACGTTGCTCTTCTCATTACACCATACAACAAATCTCTTTAAACCCAACGGCAATAACATTTGCCATTTCAAATTCAAATGTCATTTATGACAATAAGTTAACTTAATAATATTTTATTATTTTAGTTTACGGTATAAAAAGACACTTACTTTATGACAATAAAAGCTATCAAGCCTTTCAGCAATTTCAGATAGCACTGAAAAACCATTTTTAAAAAGTTGTCATTCTAATAATTTTAAACTTAATAATTATTAAAAAAAGTTAAAGTTATTAAATTGCATAATTTACTTAATGAATTATCAGGCCTCTATGCAGAGAAATTAATTTCTGCATGGAAAATGTCACACACTGACTACCAGTATGTTCAATATTCAATAACATTTAACGCTTCTGTTCACATAATTGCCTAGCATATTTACAGCTATTAACAAGCATAAAAATAAAATAATTTAAAGCACTTCAATTGACATTACTGGTATATTATTTTATAAGGTACTAACTTAATAAAATAAATAACATTTCAGTTCATTATACCCGGAATTTAAGGCATCCTTGGTTACCAATCTTTACGGCCAAGAAATGGCAACACAGTTAAAACAAGCTTGTCTGAGTTCGCTAGGATGTTGTGCACCTCTGACATGGTCTTAGTTGTGGTGCTCTCGCCATTAATTTCAAGGATTTCATCTCCAGGATTCAGAAGACCAGCCATGAATTTTGAAGAAGCACAGTCCATGATGCGACTCACAAACACTCCTTTCTTGTACTGCTGAAAACCCTTCTGAATAAAAAATCCAAACAAGCCACCAGGGCTCCTCTGCAGTTCCAAAACATAAGCGCTTCCCAGATCTTCACGCATGGCAATGATTCTTCCCAAACTTTGGCCGCCTGTTGGCCGGCTAACTGCAGTATGACAGTCAAACCATTTCTTGGTCAACTCGTTGACATGGATGGAACCTTTTTTAGACTTCTTCTTGCGGAATAAACTTCTGCTTTTTGTTTTGCTTTTACCTTTATCAATAGACAACCTTGGTTTCTCACTGACAGGCACATCATTCACCACGTACAGACCAGATCGGCGACCAAACTTTCGCTTTTTCTTTTTCTTCCTTTCATCAAAACCAGCAGGTAGATTATCACCATAAAATGATGGAATTACTGCACTACCGACACTATTGCTTCTACCAAGCTCAGGCATGCTCCTCCATTTTTGAACCATAATGTCTCTAGGGTCAGCCTCTGATATTGGATTGAGCTGATATGTGCTGAAATATCTTTCACGCGCTGACATGTGTGGGCGCAAGATAAATTCGCTCTGAACACTGCAAACTGTTTCAGCATCTGAATCAGTCTCATCTTGACTTCCACTGAAACTGCGACTTTCTGAAAAGATGCTCCTACGATAGATGCTTGAACCTGTTAAATGTAAAAACAAAATCAAATTACAAAATTGTAACCGAAGACAGCCCTTCCCTTAGCTAATAGGTTTAGGGCTTCTTTTTAAAACTAGAGAATGGTCTAGTTGCATTATGGCACATAGTCACAGTGGCAAGCAAATGAAGGCAAATTTCTTTAATTTGCAACCACTGAGCATTTGAGTAAATTTTAAAAGTGAAATGAAATATTTCAAAAGACTATTAGTAACCATTTGCTTTTTTCAAAACAAAAGTTGACAATAAGTTGACATGCTAAAACATTAAAAAGCACTATCATTTGGCAGGAAAACAGGCTTATAATTATTTGGTGGACCGTTCTAGAACTAACAGTTTTCAAAACATTCCAAATCCATTTTTTGCCGTACACAGCTCTGCTGTACAGTCGTAAACTACAGAAACTGTAAACATTAGCTGCTCTCCAACCCGGACCCACAACAATGTTTCAAAAAAAAAGCAAATGACCATGTTATTTTGGGCACAGAGTTGTTTTATTTAGTAAACGACAAGATTTAATTTCCATGAGTTTTGCACTATTAAGCTTTTTCATTTATTTAAAGCCCAGAAATAGAAACAGAAACAACTAATTTGATGAAATTTGCCTAGAAGCCAAAATTTCTTGTGATCTTGTGATCCTTTTCGTGTTACAGTGCAAATCAGAAAACTGTGAACACTTAAATTTAACTTGGCTTTGTAAATGTTTGTAGAAAGCCATAGAATGGCAGCTCAGACTGCAGCAAATTAAAACACAAACAAACAGGCAGTGATGGAGCTGAATAATTGCGAATAATGTGTCTGCTATTTTCTCTTCTTTCTCATTCAAGGTATAACAAAACCGTTCACAGTTTTCATATTCACACAGTAACAATAATTATTTCGAACCTTAAAACTTATGTACTGAGACAAATTTACAGTGCAAAATTTGCACAATTACAGCTACTATACGTTTTTATTTTATTTTGTTCACGTATGTTGCAAAGCTTGTGGAAACAATAACATTATTTTAAAGAAGAAATCAGCAATGAAAAATGAACAACTTTTTTTTATTTGCTAATTTTTGTATAGAAATGTTTAATTATTTTGAATTATTGAAATTTAGCTAGCAAAATGCTAACCACGAAATATCATGACAAAAAAATGAAGTTTACCACAAGAAAGGCTGCCACGAATAGGTTTAATTTTACAGCACAGAAATAATTTATAGTTGATTGGCTAAACTTCTGGGAATCGTACTCTATTTTTATTGCTTGCATTAATTTTCAAATTGTGTCAAATATACTGCTGAAACACTCTGACAACTCCTTTTACAAATGCAATATTTAAATGCAAATTGTCTTTTAGGATGTTATTAAACATATTAAAAAAATTAAAATACTTGACCTTAAAATTCTCAGATTTCATTACATTTCACGGAAGAAATTTTTGTGTCAAATGAATTAATTTTCCCCAAAACTCCTGATACGACGCATTATTTAAAAGGTTAATGAAATGCATAAGTATTTTTAGCTTGAGCAAGTAAAATATCTTGGTAAACATAGCGCAAAGCACAACATCGGAAACACGGCTTCCAGAAATAGAAACATTGTTTATACAGTTTATATTCGCGTCAATGTCTCCAGAAACTGCCTTAAACTGGCAAAAGCTTTGATTATGCGCGCATGAACACAGGAAAAAATCTCGCCCCTTCTCTAATTTAGATAAAATTAATGTTCAGGCAATTTTGTTTTAACACCACCTGGCTAAAAGCCGACAGACTGCAAACAAATGCTTCAACCACAGGCAACAATTAAGCCCAAAATGTAACCAATCGGCTCAGAGAAATTGCTAAATGTTACCATTATCGAACAAACGCGAGGGCTGTGCGCTCTTTTTCCTGCAATAAATCGGCACTTCTTTACTTTGCGATTAATTTTATGCAGTTCATGGCCTAATCACTGAATAAACATACGATAAAAGATCGGACACCGATATATAGTTTGTAAATTGCTCTTTGCCTGAACCGCACTCGCCCGCCCAACACGAAAGCCACTGAAAATTGTTCAACTTAAAAATTATGGCAATTTTTCCCGGGTAATTTTTCCCTTGAAGGTAAAATGCAAT
Organism: Oculina patagonica; assembly: GCF_052425735.1. Taxonomy (NCBI): domain Eukaryota; kingdom Metazoa; phylum Cnidaria; class Anthozoa; order Scleractinia; family Oculinidae; genus Oculina; species Oculina patagonica. The sequence goes on along the minus strand of NC_135758.1, from coordinate 35,064,409 downwards.
AAATGCAAAAGGTTTTGCCTATTTTTGGATTGAAATAGTATTTTTAGATGGAGATCTAATCGTTTGCGTCATACGGAGGAAACGAGCATTTGAACATCGCCCCGGGATGCAAAGAGTAGCGAATAAATATTTCGAAAATAAAGCAATATTTAAAACACAGACAAAGAAAAACATTTTTGAAACGGGTACATTTTGTCGCGTGCGTAAAAAGAAAATATTGGGCTAACTGCGATAAAGCGAGTGCTCCTTTTTTGCTCCTTTTGTAATATCAGCGAATAATCTTCTGATTTGCCGGAAATATAAATGCTTTGATCGAAATGATGAATATTTCGTAGCTATTAAATTTACAGAAACATTGCTTTTATCAGCGCTTCCTGACCTTATAAAGACGCCCCCGAGTGAAAACCATACCCTAGATACACCATTTAAATTTATGTTACTTTGAACTCTGTCTCTTAAAACAAATTATTTTTAAAAATAGCATTCCAAGCCAAATGTATATCCACAGATCGGGAATCAACAATGTTCGATTTTGTAAGCGATTCACTTTATCCACATGCATCCAGTAAGTATATCTGAAGCAGGTCTAAGAAAAAAATTGATGATTTCCAGATCGACTAAAACAATAAAATAATGTCTTTCTTCATTGGGTTGGAAAACGAATGACTAAAATGCAAATGGTAATGAAACCCTCTAAAGCCTTGACAATATAGTACCTGCGATCAGGCGTTCTCTTTTTTCGCGGCGGGAGGAAAAAAAGAACGCCCGATCACAGGTTACCCTGACAAGAGTGAATTCATTTCATGCCATGAAGGATAACATTAATCTCCCATGAAATATTCAAAGCTCAAATCTGCATTATCGCGTAACTTAAAGCTTAAAGAGAAATTGCAGGGGAAAAAAATCAAAACCTTCTAGTCAACCTTACAAAAATAAACATCAAGGAAAAGTGTGACGAGATCGAAAGGTGTGAAGATCCATGTAACAATAATAAACTTATGACCAAAACTTACCCCGTCTTATTTGAACATGGCCAGGCAAAGATCCGCTACGAGTTTGCCTCTGTTGGCAATATAAAGTTGAGCTGCTAGGGATGTCCAGGCTTTCAGCCCTAATTTCCTGATTTCTGTAAGCCACAGACTTTAGAATCCCACGCCGATCTATACTGCGGCTCTTGTGGCTGTCAGAATCACAGCCTCCAAACTCCTGGGAATTTGTCCCCGACGACAAGACTGTCAAACTTTTCGACTTTTGCGGAAGAGATTGCGTGCCGCCAAAACGCGGATCTGCCCACTTCACAGGTCTAGAAGACCTTGAATTGGGAGTACACGGACGATCTGTGGATATTCCACTGTCCTTGTCTGATTCTACGCTCTCCCCGGGATAAAGAAAGTGGTTGTTGCTAAAAGAAGTCGGCGTCGGTTCGTGGGACGTTTTCGAATGCACCGACTCGCGGTCGATTTCATCGAACGCGCTATCACAGCTATCTTCGAGGTTATGAAGTTTCATGGCTACCGAAAGAGGTGGAGGCCTCCGTCTTGATATAGTGACAACATTAGAGTTTTGATCGTTTGTTCCACTTCGCAGCACTTGTAATGTATCTGTTTTCGTTGTTTGTATTTCTTGATGCTCTACTGATTTCGGTTCAAGCGACTCTGAGCGATCAAAGCTTCCACTCGGCTGATTCGAACCAGTTGATGATAACGACGAAGTCCTAGAAGAATTCTTGAATATTTCAGGATACTTTAGTTCCAGTTCTTTAAAGCGATTGCGAGCTCGTTGCAACATTTCCTTGTGAGCAAAAAGATCTTCTTCGAACATGACGCTCTTTCGAAAGCCGGTTCGCGAAGGCAGATCGACCATACTCTTTGAAAATCCGTTTCTGTGGCTATATGACGAAGACAAAACAGGGTTCTTTCTCTCCGGTGAATAAATGTTGGGAACATCAGTCACATTAGTCTTTGATGACATATCAAAACTCTGGGCTCCTGAAATTCGACGTGGATTTCTGTTCAGGTGACAGGCCGTAGACTGTATTACTTCCTCTAGTGAATGCTCCGATCTGTATATCTTTGAATTCTCTATCGCTGCCATTATTTAGCGACTTTGTGGTGAAAGATCGCAACCTTCACTGAAAATCGCTTCCTAAATCTTTACTTCTGAATCAAAGATTTCTTGTGACCCGCTGCGAATCAAGCGACTGATATTTGAGACAGAAAATTCGTTGTAAGAATCTGCTAAGAATGCGTTTGACGTCATTTACAGCAATAAACGAGCGCTTATTCAAAACTAGCCAATCACGCTTTACTTCCGATGTTATGCTAATCGTTAATATCCCAAAATAGCTCCTCGACTCCAAACATCGGCGAAAAGAAATGCTAATAGCAACAATATTAATTGAATTCTTCCTTTTTTTGTCTCTTTCCCATTTTTATATGCCATAAGTGATCGAAAGACGTAAGAGCATTTAATAAATATTTTAAAATCGTTTAAATATTTCACATGAAATATCGCCTAAAATACCAGGTGTCAAGAAAAATCGTCCGAGACATGCAACAATACACTGCGCACAAAGAAACCTGACTCATCGTCGTTAAAAATCCCAGCAGTTCAGGGGGTCAATTTATATAATACACTCTGATATCGGATCGTCGTTTGAACATTTTTTCCGTCAATTTTTCTGATCGCGTCTTCTCGAATGTTGCGTGTTGTTAATTTAATACGCAAAGTCTACGGTCACGACCAGGTCACTTATGCCTCCCTCGCTAAATCAGACGTACTCTTTAAAAGCTTATTCTATATTTTTATTTATTTTTTGCTTGTTTACTTTTTTGCTATTTGTCTTGAACGTGACTACCGGGTGAAAAAATTAAAGAACGGTTAATGGCAACCTCGTCCCACTGACATCACAAGGAATGGCGAATTCATCACCCACACAGTACCACGCAGTTAATAACTGAGCGTCATCTTAACTCCAAAATAGCCAGGACTTTCTCACAACTGCCACTTATAATGCCTTCTTAGCTACACGTCGAAGTTTGCTTTATAAACTTCTTAGCTAAACGTGGAATTTTGCTTCGCAATTCAATACAATCGACTAACAGCCCAACAGCTCGACAACTGAACTGCTCACTGAAGGTCCTGATTGCACCTGTCTAACCGGCTTATACGCTTTAATACCACTGAGCTACGTACACTCTTGTCACTGACCTACACTCTTGATTTTATAAGAACGTTGATGCTGAGATTTATCGAAATGTTAAGATCGATATGCTAACTAAAAAACACGCAGCCCAAGTTAAAAACATGTTTATTTTCTCCACTCGATTTTGCATTATAGCACTCTTGGGGTCGACTCCACTTCTCATTTTTGAGAGAAAAACAAAATGTGTCACTTAAAATATGTCACTAAATTATGACGCAGTTCAGCATGAATTTCTATCTCGTACATTGTATAAATTTCCTTTGTTTAAAGGCGATGGACGCAAAAACGATTTTTTACGCAACAATGTTGCGCGAAAAATCGAACACCGTGAAACATGATACCGGGTTATACGCGCAGCTCATTGACTAGGCAACACGTTGCGAGTTTTTAGAACCCAAGTCAAAAACTCAAAACTTATTGTCAACATTGTTGCGCGAAAAAAAAAAACAGCTCAAAAAAATAAAAACCAAAGTCTTGACGAATAATAAAAATACTTAGAACATTCGGTATCGGTTCAGCATCCCTGATTGCTGACTCGTCCACACGTTTGAATCGAACTTTTCTGGGACGTATCAGCTGCACTGGCTGGTATGAAGGTAAGAGTAAGACACCCCAAAACAAACATATATCACCAGAATCTTTCTTACTTCTCGTTTAACTAATTTTTGTTACTGTTTCCGCCAATGTAGGTGGTTAACTACCTCCTGTGACGAATTGACTAACGCCCAAAAACGTCACGACCGTTCAAACATAAACTGCGATTACTAGTAGTCAAGTCAATTGTAAGTTGATGCCGGAAATGTTATTAAATGTTTACCGTCATATGCTTGTTTTTGCTTTGTATTTTTGGAATACGACAGAAAACAGAACAATAAGCAGGAAAAACCATTTAAAAATAGATACAACAATACTTTGCGCATCGGGCTTCCTACGCTCCGTAAAAACAAAAAAACAAAAACAAAGCGAATATGCGCAAATTTTGGTCATAACCAGTCTTTAAATGTCTAAAAAAGTGAACAGCTTTGCGCTTTGATCTTGTGTGAGACTTAAAGGAGCAATGTCGCGATATTTAATTCATTGTTACTATAAACAAACAAGTCAATAGTTTTTTAACATAGAAAAACAACACAGAAGTTATAAAAATAACCAAGGACTCAAAAATAACCAAGGATGGGTTCGACTGACAAAGATTAAGACGAAGTTACCAACGAGAAACTTGAAAAAAAACTTGCCAATTTTTTCAAGATGCGTTGTACCCGACATAGCTCCTTTCAAAGAAGACAAATTTAATTTATTCCCCAGAACATCCAATGTCTATTTTCATCAGTAGTCTACGAAGCTTTCAGCATGAAACGCAAAAAAAAAATATTCTTTAAAAAAAATACAGATACAGCTGTGAATTTTTTCTCCTTCGGGTACAATCAAACGCCGCATTTTAGTCACCGAGAAGAGAGCGGCTATAATTCTCTAGATCTAAAGCTAATGACAATGATTGCCGCAAAAGAGTAGTTGATTACTGGCAGTGGTTATTCAGTGAAATTAGCTATTGAAGATAGATCTTTTTATTCTCACTGCGCTATTTTAAAGTATATTTAACCCTCTCCTACAGTTTAAACTGACCAAACTGTTTTGGAATTTTCATCGTTGTCATCTCGATAGAGCGCGACAAATGTCGCGAGGAAGCGCGAAACTCACATTTCTGCCACGCGTGTACGCGTGTGCTTGTGCGGCATCGCGCTCCATGAGGAGGGAGAAAGGCAAAGGGAAACTTGACGTTAATTTCGCATTTCCAAAACAGTCGCCATCAAACGACTCAGTGATCAGTTTTGGGTCATGCACACACTGAATTAAAGGCCAACGTCCTTAACCAAAAAAAAATGCATGAGGACTGTTGGGGGTCTGTTTGCGCTCAGGCCATACATGCCGCGAATTTTATCCAGGTTTCTGTGGCCATAGTTAAGGTTCTTTATACCTATTGTGTAGCGTGATATGGTTTATTTTTACGCAAAATAAATACGCCTCGATCCGTAGAATAAACCGACGTTTAACTAACTTTTGATATCGTTTCCGCCAATGTAGGTGGTTAACTGCCTCCTGTGACGAATAGACTAACGCCCAAAAACGTCACGACCGTTCAAATTCAAACTGCAATTACTAGTAGTCAAGTCAATTGCAAGTTGATGCCGGAAATGATATTAAATGTTTACCGTCATATGCTTGTTTTTGCTTTTTATTTTTGGAATACGACAGAAAACAGAACAATAAGCAGGAAAAACCATTTAAAAACAGATACAACAATAGTTTGCGTATTGGGCTTCCTACGCTCCGTAAAAAAACAAACAAACAAAGCGAATATGCGCAAATTTTGGTCATAATCAAGTGTTTACCGTCATATGCTTGTTTTTGCGTTTTATTTTTGGAATACGACAGAAAACAGAACAATAAGCAGGAAAAACCATTTAAAAACAGATACAACAATAGTTTGCGTATTGGGCTTCCTACGCTCCGTAAAAAAACAAACAAACAAAGCGAATATGCGCAAATTTTGGTCATAATCAAGTGTTTACCGTCATATGCTTGTTTTTGCTTTTTATTTTTGGAATACGACAGAAAACAGGACAATAAGCAGGAAGACCAGTTAAAAACAGATACAATAGTTCGAACAGTGGTTTGCGCATTGGGCTTCCTACGCTCCGTAAAAAAAGAAAAACAACAAAACAAAAATAAAACTCTTTCCCACCCTAAATATTCTCGAATATGCGCGATTTTTGGTCGTAACCAGACTCGCTTCAGACTGCTTCAAACGACTAACAAAGTGACAAGTGAATAGATTTGCGCTTTGATCTTGTGGGAGACTTAAAAGAAGACAAATTTAATTTATTCCCCGAAAATCCAACGTCTATTTTCGTCAACATTCTACGAAGCTTTCTAATGAAACGAGAAAAAATTATACTTGAAAAAAAAAAAAAAAATGCAATTACAGCTGTAAATTCTTTCTCCTTCGGGTAAAATCAAACGACACGAAACATGAACAAAGCAGTCGCCGCCTTTTGCACCGAGAAAAGAGCTAAGGCTTGTGACAATGATTGCGTGAATTGTCGGAACTATACCTTTGTCAAACGTCAGAAGCGTACGGTATCTTTGAACAAAATCAAAGACGACCTTTGCCGCAATCAAAGGCATGGCAAAGGTATGACAAAGGTTTGGCAAAGACGGCTTTTACCACCTTTTTCCCCGAGTCAAAGCCTCGAAGGGCGACTAGCCGGACTAGGGGACATAGTTACTCTGCTTTGACGGGATACTGGTGTTTTTTGTTCAAGAACGCGCGTCAAGAAAACAATTTATTTGTAGCGTGTAAGTTAGCTATATTATATCCATTATCCACCTTTTGAACAACCAGGCCCCGATGTGAGAGTTGCGTAACCTCGATCAAGGGCTAGAAAACATGCGCCATAAATAAAAGAAAAAAAGCGTGGCTATGTTGTTGTAAACCTGTGAAAGCATACGTTTCGCGCTGTTTCAGGCTCTCGGTAGTTGGTGGCGTGAAAAAGGCGGGCTAGCGAAGGAAAAACGGGGGGTGGGGGTGGGGGGCTATCCGCTACTTAACTTGGAGCGCAGTAACCATCGAATTAACAAGCGGATCAGTTAAATTTAAAATGAAAAAAAAAGACACGGCTTTTATCTTTTCTTTCCACTTACAGGGCTCTGAGTTCGCTAAACAAGGCATGCATCTTGAACACTCTTGTCCCCCCCCCCCCCAAAAAAAAAAAAGAAAAAAAGAAAAAAGAAAAGAGTGGGACAAATAGAACAGTAAATAGTCAAATACAGGCCGGATCCAGGACGTAACCGAGGAAGTTTAAAGTAAGATTTTCACATCAAATGCTTACTAGTTGTTTTTAATACGAAAAACATTTAACTAATGTACATTTGAACTGTCTCCCTATTCCTAAAAGTACCATAAACTATCTTTGTAAAGGAGCTGCTTCACAGACTGAATCGTTGTTCGTTTTTCGATCCTTTTGATTTATTAACACCTCTTTGATTTCCAGGATTTCCATGACTCACGCAAAAACAAAATATAAATATGGGCACTCACTTTGATTTAGTTAGACTGACTAGACTGTTTACAGCCTGGGTGGGAGGGGGAGGGGACTCGCACATGAAAGAGGCGGGGATGCTTGTTGTTTCGCTTAGGGGTGTTCCGTAATCTCGTTCCCAGATCTCTCATGGACGCTTCGTCCTTATTTGATATGGGAACGAGATTAGGTGTTCCAGGCAAAACGCCAATATTTTTTGCCATAATGGTCTCGTTTAGGGCTGCACACGAAGAAATATACAAATATAAAATATATCCTTAGTTTTTTGGTATAGGGGTAAAGAAAAGCTTGAGCAACACCCAGACTGGTCTCTTTCAAGGGTTCATTTCAGAATATCCGAAGAGCATCCCTGCCCCTTTCACATAGGAGTACCCCCCCCCCCCTCCGGGGTTTACAGCCTCTATTTTTCTCACAATACAACCTACGCTATATTTTTTAAGAATGCTCCTTTTTTAGTTGAAGGAGGAGTCTGATTGTGAGAGCCAACAGTAAATGGAGATTTGCTTGAATATAATATACATACCTTCAATTAAACAATAACACTGTTCTTAAAAACTAATAATTATTCAATATAAATTACAAAGGATTTTTCCCATGCATCCTATAAAATTCTCGTCCAAATTCCAAGTTTAGAAAAATGTGCAACATTACAGTTTCACAAATTTTGTCTAAACACAGAATGGATTAAAATTTTTACAGGTCATCGGCAACGTCCTTATAAAGCAACAAATAAAATGACGACAACTATCATGATCACTATCAATGCTACTAGAACACAGGTTTGCCTCTTATCTGCAATCAAACAAACAAACAAAAATTTGTCAGAAATTACCATGCTAAAAAATCAACAAAACAAACACTGTGTTATACTTACAACAATAGGTAATTTGTCTGCAAGTTTCAATAGTAGCTTTCCTCTGGTACACTGTACCTGACCCACCCTCCCCTCTCCCTGAACACAAAACCAAACCTCTACTTTGATAAAACTTTACTCTCACACTCTCTTCTTCGGAAACTCTATAATTTTTCCTTGAACCCTTCGCAACTTAAGTAGTATTAAATGGTGAACCTCTATTGGCTGCTTTATTCCAATCCCTTGCTAGTCAGCCCTTGATTAAATGACACTACCTGCCCCAAAATTGTGCAACTCTAGAGGTCTGTGTTGTTGTTTCAAGGCTAGGTGTGCTGCTGTGAGCTGATATCTAGTGTTACATCATGCAATTATATACCTGCCAACTTTTTCTGGGTCAAAGGTGTGAGATTTTTATCCTGAGAGTGCCAGGATTTCCGAAGACGATACGACAATGTCCGAAGTTTTCCGAAGATGTCCGAAGTATTCCGAATACATTCCGAACATATCCCAATGCCAGTACAGTACGTGGACGTGTTTTGCTAAACACGACCTCATTCCCAACGCTTTTTTTTTGTCAAAACTCTGTCATTTCGGGGAAAGTATCGCGATTTACTCATTTTACATGGAGTTTTCGTTTCTCACACTGATTTGAGATTACATTTTTTGGAAAGTGTGTCGGTTGTGGTTGTAATAACTCACATTTTTCGATTAGGCGTGAGAAATTGGTTCGTAAGCGTGAGTTGGCGTGAGATCGAAGTTTTCAACTCGCAGGCGTGAGACTCATGCCCAAGGCGTGAGAGTTGGCAGGTATACAATTATGTTGCTTGTTCTCAGAAGAATTGACCAGGCATTATGTGAAGAGGGTTGGGGTGCACTTGATATAAAGGAAACAGTACCTGGAGCAGCAGAGTCCTCAAAAGCAGCAAGCATTTAACCCACTTTACACAACAATTTTTTACATAGGGAAAATCTGCTTACCATCTGACAATCTGAGAACTTTTTCTACTTTTAGAACAGTTTGTTGTAGTTTGGAGTCGGTCATTTCTAATTCATGACCAAAATCATCTAACATTCTGAAAGACAGAAACAACAACAACAAAATCAGACAATGAGCACAACCCTTCAAGTTTACTTTTTTCCTAAGTGGCCATTTGGCCACCAACTACTCAAGTTTTGGTCGCCAGTGAAAAATTTTAGTCACCAAATTAAGCTGATGCTTTCAATCATTCCTCTCAATTTTAGTCGCCAGGCTGGCGACCTTGGTTCAAATTTAGTTGCCAGCTCCAAAGTTTTAGTCGCCATGGCGACTAAAATGGTCTTAACTTGGAGGGTTGGAGCATGAGAACTATGGTTAAGGTATAGCTAATTAAGCCATAATTGCAGTCTTGATGAGATGAAGATGAGTATTTCTACTACTCTAGCATTGTGTCAGTTTATTCAAACAACTTCTTATAACCCAAAAAAATGATATCTTTTGGTGGAGAGAGGCATGTCTTACAAAAGGATACTTGGTAAGGCTCAAATCACAGAATGGAGTCAAACTCACCGGCCACTGGATTTTAGCCAATCAATTTCCTAGACGTATAATCCAAGGGTAATATATCACCTCACATCATATATATTAGATCAGATCAGACCAGATCATATCATTCACCTTACATGAACTATTCATCATAATTTGATATAAATTCTTTTTTAGGGAATTTGGTTTCTATGCACGATTATTTTCAGTCCACGACTTTCCAACTGAAACTGTGATAGGAATACAGTCGAAGCTCTCCTAACGGACACTCTCGTAAGCGGACAGCTCTACTTACGGCCGCCTTGTTTGAAACCCCGTTTTAACTTCCACACAAACTTTGTATTTAAATTACATTCTCGTAAGCGGACATTCCCGTAAGCGGCCGCGGACACTTTTAGAGATTACGACTTAGACTTTTTCTTTGTTTTTAAGCTCCCGTAAGCGGACACCCCAAAGAAATCCTTTTAATAACAACCTCTGTATGACTATCTTGTTTTTATCAATCAACTTCACATCCTGGTTCGTCACAATGATTTTACAGTTATTGCAGTACCATATTTCAGTGCTTGTTTTTGTCGTTATCCACGTCCATCCGGTTATTGTTAGCTGGGCAAGCTCCCGTAAACGGCCATCTATCCTCTACACCTCTAGTGGCCGCTTACGAGAACCATTCTCGTAAGCGGCCAGCTCCAGTTACGGACACTTTTTTCGCGTCCCGAGGGTGTCCGCTTATGAGAGATTCGACTGTATAAAGAAATGATGCCCTAAAATAAAAGGACTTCTAACACAGCTACATATACAATTCAAGGGTTTTTCAAGACTAAACACCAAGAAAAACAGTTTACAGTTATTTAAACTTACACATTTTGTTCTTCAATTTCATCTCCAATCTTCCTTCCCATGGTTTTTAAGACCCCAACACTGTGTCCAACCATATCAAGCTGTTCATCTTGGGCTCGTATAAGGAGCTTTTAGTAAATGACAGATAGAAATAACAATTAATTCTAATAAAGAATGAAACTAGTGATTTATCAAGTGACATTGTTTCTTTGCTTATTTGTTTATTCATTCATTCATTCGTTTGTCAGTCAATTTTTATTTAAACTGAAGAAAACTCAAAATTTATAAACAGTTATTTTTATTGAAATGGACCAACCTGTGAGCAGTTCTCAAAATAAGCACATGTTGGATATGAGATGTAGATAGCCAAGGAGGGCTATAGCTATCTCATTACCAACAAGCGCAAGTGGAATACGTAATTGTTGTTTTAAAAAAGCACCCAAAGAATTGCAATATTTGAGCTCCTCGGCTGTTCTTGCTTATGCATACACCTACCATATTACTATATGAGCTCATATACCATGGCCTGTAAACCAATCAAAACTCAGGAATTAAAATATACCATGCCTAGTTTTTGATAATCTCTGTTACCTCTTGTTGTTGCTGTTGGTCCCCAATAAAAGCTTGATTTGAGTTCTCAATCTCTTGATCCAACCTAGAGTATCTGTCTTTAGGTTTATCATTTCTTCTTCCTAGCAATGCCTACAAAAACACAGGAAAAAGCCTAATAAACAAACATGTAACAAACACAGTGAACAAAGTAACAGTGCTCTAGTTTATAATTTTATCCAGCTTCACACTATAGAAACCAGTTTCCTGTAACAAACTTTTACCAACCTGAATGTAGCCTAAGTAACTAATTATTTCTTTTGAACAGCATTGAGTGAAGTGTTAACGCATGTTCAACAGACAATGAGTTAAATGTTCAGTGTATAAATTCTCAAACAGTTGACTTTCCTAAACTCCTGACCTTGTGTTTGTCACTATTACATGACCAAATTATTCAGAGAATTTGTGAGAAGTTTAAAGTATGAATGTCCCATAGTTTATCAATGTCTTCACTCTTGTAACCTGTCTACTTGAAAATGTGTTACCTTATCATAGGAAATCAACGCTTGTGTTAATTAAGGTATTTGAAATTAACGCGACTTTAATTAACGCAAGTTGAAGGGAAAATTACTTTCCAGTAAAGGAAATTAACGCGAAGGAGGGGGTAACATTTTAAAATGAAGTAAATTAACGCGACATACACAACTCGAACAAGTTTGTTTCAACACTTGTAGGCATATAATCTTAAGCGAAAAAATGTTCATGGTACTTTTCCAACTTTGAGCGTTCTTCGCAGTATCAATGATAGTGGCAGATAAAATAACGATTTTTCCTTGGAGTCAAGAACGTCGGGACTGTAACTAGAAATTGGCGCCAAAATAATGGAAATTTATGTCAGGGAAATTAACGCTCCACTTAATTAACAGTGCGGGAATTAACCTTAACAAAAATTAACGCAACTTAAATTAACGCGAATGTTTGAATTTTTACTAGAGATGGATAATTATCTGTCAGCTAGTTACAAATTATCTGTTGGCGCCAAAATAATGGAAATTTATGTCAGGGAAATTAACGCTCCACTTAATTAACGGTGCGGGAATTAACGTTAACAAAAATTAACGCGACTTAAATTAACGCGAATGTTTGAAATTCGCTTTAATTTCATGACGCGTTAATTTCCTATAATAAGGTAGTACATGTAGTGTAGCTTGGAGAAAGTGGATGCTGGTCACTGGCCAAATTTTTACTAGAGATGGATAATTATCTGTCAGCTAGTTACAAATTATCTGTCTGAAACAGATGATATTATTCATCTAAGTATAAATTTGGAACAAAATTTGTCTCAGGCTGATTCGTCTGTTAGCAAATCTTGTAGACATGCTGACAGAAGAGTAGTTTGTCTTAAACAGATCATTCATGTCTAAACTTGTATCTAGACAGAAAAGGAAGACGGTTTATGATAAAGTTTTCACATTTTTCCCAGTCTCTAGGATGCCTATTTAAGGATGGCGTATGGATTATTTGTCTGACGGATAATCTGTCTACTATTGTAGACAGATAACTTGTCTCTAGTATACATTCAGCCACTCTTGGGGCTTAAACAATTTAAACAAAAAGATTAAGTGTCTCACCTCTCTTGATGAATTCTCTACCTTTGCTTTAGCTGCAGGACTGTTCATGTGTTCTTTAATGATATTCACCCCATCTCTTGTCTGTTTTATAAACTGTTTTCTTTGATTAACCTCTGCGATATCGATGTTGAATTTTCTTGGGTTTGCTTCCACAATGCCCACAGTTTCATCAAGGTCTTCTAAATCCCATTCAATACTCCTTACATTGTTGCGCAGTTCATTTGTTGTCCAGTTATATTCATCTTTTCCTACAGTGCGAGGATTGTCTAACAAGTCTTGCCATCTCTTATAAAGGGTCTGCACATTGTTAACTGCTTTTTGCACTTCCCTGAAGAATCAAAGTTTTAAAGTCTTAATTATAAGTTGTACATGCACATCAACACCCCCTTTTTTTCAAGTTGCCACAGACTGTTGAGATCTCTTTCAATCTGTCATTCGCAGTTCACATTGATTTCTCAATGATACATAAAGAACTTAAAATAGCCCTACCAGCAATTAGCCTGCGAATGCAGACGTATTTTCGGCTGTCATTTCTCACCGCCGAAGAAACAACGACCGGAAATATGTCTACGTTCACAGGCAGGCTAACCAGCAATATGTATCAATTATATAAACTTACTGTACAATGAAGTATCCATGAAAAAAATTGTTACACGAGTACACAAGATCTTATTATTATTATTATTGTTATTGTTATTAGGTTGGTCAACACTTTTTTGCAATAATTATTTCAATGCCAGTGATATATAAAGAGGAACTTCCAGCTCCTTACAATAATTATTCAGTTATTTTATAGCAAGCTTGCAAATGTTTACACAATTATAAAATATTGTTTCTGACAACTTGAATGATCACGAAATTCGAATAAGACCCATCCAATTATCACGAAATCCGAATGAATTCATCCAAGAAGAATTTTGGTCATTTATAGTTTACAGCGTGATAAGCTTTTAACAGCATTAGACTGAGTGAGACTTTCATTTCTGAACGTCAACTGAATGAAGTCAATCACTACCAAGGCACAAGTAGTCTAAAGAGCACAAGATCAATTGCGAAAGCTCTCGAAACGAATATACATTGGCTTTCGTACATCGTCAAGAGCTTCTCAGATCTAAAAGTATGAACAGGTTGTTTATACATTGGCCATTTTTATATCATTTCTCCGAACAATTCTTGAGAAAACATGCCTTCCGGAAAGTTTAAAAAACATCAAAGATGGCGTATGAAAGCTTACTTACTCTTTTACGACGAAAAACGGGTCCTCTACTGACATTTCCTTGACAAAACGCTGTAGATTATCAAAAAGCTGGTCACCTTCGTAGAAAACTTAAACTTTGCGGTAAAGAAGGCCGATACAACGCTAAAATGCTGTCAAATACCGCTCGAGGACGCGAAAAACTCCCAGCTGAAACTCACCGCCATTATCACGTGATCAACCAAAGTCGACTTCCGCTACAAACAGAGCAACTGTTGTCCACCTTACTTCCTGTTAGGTACCATATATGGTTTGTTGAACACAAACTACTTGGAAGAGGTTGTTGATAGGGATGTCGCCGGGTATACCGGCGTTAATCACTGTGGAGGCTGAAAAATATTGGGAATAACTCGGAGCAAACCTCTCCATGTTTTTGGAAATTGAGTCACCAAGTAATATGGTCTCTTGCATCCTTTCAGCAATCTCTTCCATTTCACGTGCCTTTCCCTGGCCTTCTCTTCGGCTTCAGCACACTAAAGGAGGAAGATCGCCGGGGGGGGGGGGGGGGGGGGTACTCTATATATTTTTGGGTGGGGGTGTGCCGCTGGGACTTCGAAACCCTTACCCTATACTAGACCCTGTTCAGCTGATTTCGCAACCCTTTACTAGACTAAACACCGAAAATCGCTACCCTATCCCAGACTTGCCATTTTCAGAACTGTGTCACTATTTTTGTTTTAAATGGAAAACCATCTGTCAACAACGTTGTCGCGATGATTTTTTACGTTTAAGAAGGTCTCTTCCTCTTCCGAGTTTCTATTCCTATTCTGGACTTAATTCCTCATACTACTGATCAGTTTTCCGGAAAATGATCCCCTATTCTAGACCAAAACTTGCTGATTTCTATACCCTATCCCAGACTAAACTGCTTGAAAACCATACCCTTCACAGCGGCACATACCTATATAGCTTATGTATGGGAGTGCCCCCCCGGGGAAGATCGATTGAAGAATTATACCAGATTAGTGTTCGCCAGTGTTGACAACCGATTACAACAGAACAAAGTCGCTCTTGGCTGTCAGATTAGTGTGAACATTTTTCAGAAAAAAACGAATAACTCTTACTTATCTTCATAGGCTATTTAAATTGAGTGTAACTTACCTTGAATTCATCGTTTCGAAGAAAACGTCGACTCCTGTGAAATTCAGCGACATAGAAATGACGACATTTTAAAAGAAAACGTGCCTCCAAAAGAACATATTTTTAAATAATATTGGGCCTTGTTCTTCAAAATAAGGATCTGACGGGGAAGGAGACTTAACTTTCTTTCAGTCGACAGAAAAAAAAAATAAGAAAATTTGTAGCCGATTGCAAAATATCGCCATTTTACTTACCGACAGAACGCAAATTCCGCATTCACTTTGTTTTTCCCGCCCGCGGGAGAAATAAGCCGCGTTTGGACCGGATGTGACGTCATTTGTTGTTGGATGATTCAGACCAAAAGAAGTGCCAGGCGTCGCAGAGTGTTCTGCCCCTCCCCTGGTTGTTGATTTTAATAAGCGAAATAAAGGGGAAAAAACATTATTATTATACCATGTTATGCGAACCTACTACTATACAAAGGAGGACTGTTCGCCGGAAACCTTTCTCAAGAGAACAGACGACCATCATGCTTTGCGCGATTGTGAGCTGTGCCACGCCACGAAAAAATAAATTTAGAACTATCGAGTCAAAAAAAGAAATCATGAATATTACAGGTTGTAGAAAAGTACAATATAAACTGCTTGTCCAAGTCGCTGGTCTGTACGGTATTTCGTACTACAGTTTTCCATCAAATGTTTCACACAAATTTAGAATGGAAACGCCATGTTGGAGCCCAACTCCTTGGGCTCCAACATGGTGGCCTCAAATCAACAAAAACATCTGGAATTCACTTTGAAACTTTCGTACGTTTGAAATGCCATACCTCGTTCTAGATCGTGAGGCCAAAATCACGACCCCGTTGGGCGACACATACCTGTAAAGGCATTTTGGGGGAGTACCCCCGGCCCCCGGGTTCCAGCAGTTCACGGTAGCCAGTTATTCACGTGTCGCCCCTGTGAAATCGTCCACCCCAGGCCACACTCGGCCCGCCTGAAGGGGCTAGGCGGAAGGAACTTTCCCTCTCCCCTCGGGTGTTTCTCCCCCATCTACCCCCTCCCTGCCTCGACTATCTCCATTGATTGATTGTCATTTTTTCGCCCTTTTAAAATACCCACCAGGGTTTCTTCCAACTTTCCCTGTTCACCGTCTCATAATAAACAGCGAATGTCACTATCATATTTGCACTGTAAAGTAAAGTGAACGGATTCCGCCAAAAATAAGATAAAAAAAATAACGGAGCAAACACGAAATTTGACTGTTGTCATGATAAAAATGACGGCCATGAAACATGCACCGTGAAATATTTGTTTAGCCAAGTTTTCAAAACATCTAACAATAACGTAAATAACAGCTAGAAAACGCTTCGTTAACGAACGCTCAGGAGAAATACGATGTTTGAGAGTTTTTGTCAAATCCCTGCATGGTTATGATTCATTTCATTTTTTATTTTTTTGTGGAGAAAAGACAACTTCCTTACCTTCCTAGCCTTGTTTACATGTTTTGAGGAAAAATTGCCATTTTATAATTTTCCCTATATCATTTGAAAGCAGACGGATTCCCGCCGTCAAAGATAAAAAAACTGTGGGAGGCGTCTGAGTTCAAAGGCATTAAAATTTTGTACCGCACACATTTATTTCTTATTTTGCAGACTCGTTTATAAAAAGTATAAGTTTAGCGGGAAGTTTAGGCGTCTCCAAAATAACCCTTAAAACGTTGAAAAGCAGTGACAGTTATTTTAAAAAAAGAATCTCTAGATCTTTCTCTTTTTCTTAATTTTATGTTAAAATCATTCGCAGCCATGACACCGTAGTAAGCTTACTGAAGAATTTGCTTTTCTCATGAATAATACTTAGCACTGACCGTTTGGAAATTAAACCAGGCCCTGTGTTGACTCTGCGTTGACGGATGCGAGAAATCGACTTATTTGTGCAGTGTACGTTTTTAAGATTGGCGTTAAATTGTAACATCAGGCCGATAAGTTTTGATTCGTTTTTTGATGTTAAAAAAGAATTTTTTTATGGCCTGAAGGAATATACGTTATCATTTATCAACCCATCTGACAAGAACCGATTCTAAACGGTAAGTAATTAATTGTCTTTTTAGGGCATCGTTAATGTGAGAACGCATTAGTTGTCCGAATAAAATCCATTTTTCTTAGAACTTTTATACAGCGCAGAAAGGACTGAAAGAAAAGGATGGAATTTTAAGGGAGCTCACGCGCCGCAAAATTTATCCCAAATGTTATAATTCGCTTTATTCTTTTCTCACTCATGACCACAATGGTTCTTATTGGGGTTTAGGCGTTTTCTTCCTTACTGTGGATGTATTATTTAGTGGTTTGCTTGGATTTAAAAGTAATTTTGTACCAGCGAAGAAAAGTAACTAGCTAGTGATATCATGACATGTAGCAGCAGCTATTTAATATATGTAAAGTTATACGGACTTACGATGAAAAGCATTAAAGAAATTCAATCATTTTCTAAGCAACGGCTAAATTTGAGCAGTCCGACTGTTTTTCCGCCTTTTTAAGAACCTGAAGTGACGATAAGGCAAAGAGATAAAAAACTTGACAATGTGAGAGACTTTTGCTCCGGTGATCACTAATGCGACTATTCTAGGAGCTTGGAGAAAATCCATAAAATGTTTCCAATCACACTATAGCCACGTGCCCCGCAAAACACGCC
Organism: Oculina patagonica; assembly: GCF_052425735.1. Classification (NCBI taxonomy): domain Eukaryota; kingdom Metazoa; phylum Cnidaria; class Anthozoa; order Scleractinia; family Oculinidae; genus Oculina; species Oculina patagonica. Next base: position 35,046,690 of record NC_135758.1, on the reverse strand, counting down.
CTCGCTTTTACTCCTACAACTCCAGGCTACAACTGAAAAGAAGACCCTCGTTCCATCTCGGTTAAATAATGATTGGTCCTTAAGCAAGTCTGTACTTTCGAGAGTCCTTTGAATTAGGGAACACCCGCACACGTTTAATTCTGAAATACTACATCACTTACTTGCGCGCTTTGTATTTTAAAGTGTGATACTCTTTGTTGACTTTGTGCATAGCTGTTGCAGCCATGACGCCGTGTTAACCTTCCTGAAAAATTCACGTTTCTCATGAATATCGGTTAACACCCTTTTCAACACGTGTAATTAAAACACCTGTTGATATATGTGCGAGTTGAGGAACGATTTATTCAGTGCGCAATTTGCCGCGTTTAGCGGTAACTTGTCAAAACAGGCTAATCAGCTCCCACTTAGTGTCTCATGAGCTGAGAAAATCAGGTGTTGTTATACATCAATCTATTCTTTCGAGGTGAGTGAAAAGTTTTTCAGTTTTTTCAAGTTTTTCTTAAGTTTTTTTCATTGGTAATTTATCTTAATCTTCTCAAGTCGTTTTTATAATTGTTCCTTTTTTGTTTTCTTTGAAATTTAATGCAAATCACTCCGTGAAAACGATCTATCTTACTTCTTGAACCAATATCTAAATTCGTCAAGAATTAGAACTTTGCTTTACATTCATCCGGATTATGTAGAAATTTTAGAAAGAAATGTCAACAATAGGCAACAACGCCTATTCCTAGAAGCGCTACATTCTATCCAGGACATTAACTGTGTGAATGAGCATGTGCATTTCCCACAAGTTTATTTAACATTGGGAACATCCCTAAAGACCGGCGGTGTATAAAAACTTAACAAGCAAAAACTGAACCAATTTTAACTCTGATGAAGGTATCAGAGAGTTACCGAAAATTCAGTCTTATACGTTTTTTACCACCTTTTTAAACCGATTTTAAGATCAGATACAAACCAAATTTTTATTATGTCAAACACTGATCGCCCTAATAACATCGTGAAGTTTTTTGTTTTGAAATTCCATCTGAGTTAAAGGGTAAATTTTATATAACTAAAAAAATACACATGTCGTGACATTCCGAAACCAGCCAGAAGCCATAAGAGGCGGCTTGTATTGTCTTTTATTTTCGTTAATTTGAAATTTAACGCGCTATGCGCGAGTCATCGTTTTTCCCGCGTAATTTTGACCGGCTAATTTTGCAAACTTTTGCGAACTCTAAACTTCACGAAAACACAGTGCATTAAAGGATGCATTAAACTGCATATTAGGAATGGAATGAGAGTAAAATGTGCCACCCTTTGATGGAAAAATAATAAAAATTTATAAACAACCCACAACTAAATTTTAACAGCTTCTCTGATATCGATTCTCGGTATTTCTCGATTTAAAAATTAATAAATGAATAAATAAATCACTTTATTTTAAGTGTCAATGTATTTAGCACAGCTGTGCTAATTAAGGACACTGTAAATAATGAAACAAGTATTAGAAATCGAACAGAAACTTGTTAAAAATCCCAACTGGCAGGAAGCTGACCAGTTGGCTAAATACAAAGCGTGGAGGAGTTGAATTCGGGACCACCGAAGACAAATCCAATTAGTGGCAGGGAGGAGGATTTAAAAACATAAACAGCTTATTCCTCGTCAAGTCGATTCTCGATACTTCTCCGATTAAACATACGCAGCCTATTTCCCCTTCGTGTAGGTCTAATACGACTTTACGCACTTTCGCGCGTCAAGTTATGGACCCAGTTTTTAAGTACAATTAGTCAAGGAAAGGGTTAGCATGAGCGAACTTCGGTAAATAAAATAATCGATTTTCTCGGAGCAAGTTTTACGACATCGAATTGAATTGATCGTTTTTGTTTTCTAAACGACCCAAAACGAAGTTCTGGTGTACACGCAGAGGGCATCCTGTATAAAGATTAATGATAATCAATCGCACCTTCACGTGCTTCGACGCAACGTGGTATTATGAGGCCAAGGCCGCACTGATACATTTTCAAAAGGCAAACTATAGCAACCGATTTCTGCGGTCCACGCTAAGGTTTTAACATGTTACGAAATCGGTCTTTGAAATTGCGCATGGAAGATTAATTAATTCCTGGCACGATATTCTGAAACAAGTGGAATTCCTTCCTTTCTCACGCCGTCCAAACTAAAGACATAGGGCTGCATTATGAAAATTTCCTCTTTCGAGAGTGTTTTCCAAAGTTTGCGTTTTTGATGAAGACGATTAGCGTTGACGCACTATGCAAAACTTCAACAAAATTCAAAAGTAGGCGTTTTTAATTCGTTTTCAGTGTGAACGAGTCATGAGCCACGAGCGCCGGGCCGATCACGCGAGGCCAGCGGGTCAAACCAGTTATATTTGTATTTCGTGGGAATGAATGACTGAATAATAAAGCGAATTTTCAATTTTACTTTGTAAGGTACAAGTGCCACGTTTTTATATATTTATACTAATCTATCAAACGTGGCATGTTATGTTTCTTTCTCTCAAAAGGACCGATGAGTATGCAGAGAAGTACAATTTATTAAACAAGAAATTATTTGAGCAGAGAAAACTCGAAGATGAGATATTTAAAAAACGATCGCCGACTCGTGTTTGCAACAAGTTCCATACGCAAAAACACAGATTTTATAACAGTGAAAAAAGGAGAGATTTTAACTAATACCTAAGTTTACGGTATCAATTATACATGTGCGCAAACATGCTTTGTGTTTCTTTTTGTTTTTTACAAAACTTAATTTAATTTTCAAAATGTTATTAATGTCGGCGAACTTTCATCTTGCAGCAGCGCGTGCGGATTGGCTTATTAGAACATGATCTAATTCCTTTTTCCGAAAATTGCTTTGAAAATCTGATCAGCCAATAAGGAAAACGAAATTCAAAAATCAGCAACAGGCCGTTTTAAACCCCTCATTGTTTATACAATTACACCCCGTTCCAAATAAGCTAAACAGTAAATCTAATCAATTCTTCCAAATACCTAGCTTTGCGAGTTGTTGGAAATATTCGAACTGTCTTTGTAAATCCGTAAAATGATCGGGTACCTTGGGTATCTGAAATCTTCGGGGAGCTTCACAAGTGATTATCGAGCTGTTGGCTATCTTCGGAAAATTTTCTACAAGAACCTTCCGAAACATCTTTTTCTTCACTGCCACTTCGTGAACATGTTATTGAGAACTGATTAGCATTTCGAGTTTGAAAGAGGCAGCTATTGTTGTAGAGTTTAACGCTGTGAAGAAATTTATATAGAAATCTTAGTTTTGACATGTGCAGATTTAGGCGTGGGGGAAGGGGGCTTGCCACAATCTTTTTCGGCCCCCTCTTTCTGAATTTTCTGGAACCGCCCCTACTTGATGCCTAGTTAACCAATCTTTATATCCCCAGCATCCATGGAAACCAAAGGAGATTCTTGTTGCAACAAAATGTCTGGTTCGCAAGCTGATGTTGAGAAACAGTCGGACTGTTGTTCAAGTCAGGAGAAATCCTCTGACGTCATCGGTAAGTCACACAACATTGCTAGGTTAGTCACGCGATAATGGCAGCAAAATGAGAGAGCCGCAGAAATTTAAAAAAGAAACATTTGCGACCTCGTCACCAAGGCGACTTTTTCTTCAAAGTGCAAATTGAAGGGCGGTATAAAATAATAGTACCAGTGCGTGTCCAGACATGCAGTTACAGATGAATAGCTGTCAATGGCTGCGGTCACATCTAGACTGCTAACTATAGTTAGGACGGCGTTAACTATAGTTAGCTATTTCGGTAATGTGACCGCTTCTCTGTTCACCCTAACTATAGACTATAGTTAGAAAATTTACGCCTCGCTGATCCAAGACAATACACACTAACTGTAGTTATACCCAAGCAAGGTTCATGGGTTAGTCTTAAGTTTACAAACGAAAAGCCAATCAGAATGCGACAATTCTTTTCGCACGTGCAAGATGAACATACATATGCAAAAAAAAGCGTCAAGGGAAGGAAAACAAGAAAAACAACATGCCAAGAAATTACATATCATCAATGTTAGCAAAAATAAAGCTTGAATTCTTCGGTTTCTAGCATCCTTACTTCATTTTATTCTCTTCAACGCCGAAATGCCGTGCAAAAATTGAAAAAATAGAAGAACAACTGGACACAAATAAACAACAAGGGCTGTCATGAACTAATTTAAATACCAAATTATTCACAACCTAATCAGAACTAACTATAGTTAACTGCATTGGTGTGACCGCAAAGACGACCGAAAGCACTAACTATAGTTAGGTATGACGTCGCGTAACTTGAGACTAACTATAGTTAAACTTTAGTTACGTCGTATATGTGACCGCAGCCAATGTAACAGAGGAACATGCACTTTGCAGCAGTTGTCATGTTTTAGACTGTAGTTAATAGAGAGGTTTATTTGTTCTCTCATTCATCGATTGCTTTGCTTCTCCGTTCCTTAGCTTCCCCTCCTTTTCTCTTTACCTTACTTACCAACCCACCTACCTACCTATCTACCTACCAACCTACCTACCTACCCGCCTGCCTGCCTACCTACCTACCTACCAACCTACATACATACATACATACATACATACATACCCCTACCTACCTACCTACCTACCTACATGCCTGCCTACCTACCACCCTACCTGCCTGCCTGCCTGCCTGCCTACCTGCCTACCTACCTATCTACCTACCTACCTGCCTGCCTACCTACCTACCTACCTACCTACCTACCTACCTACCTACCTACCTACCTACCCACCTGCCTGCCTGCCTGCCTGCCTGCCTACCTACCAACCTACATACATACATACATACATACATACATACATACATACATACATACATACATACCTACCTACCTACCTACCTACCTACCTACCTACCTACCTACATGCCTGCCTACCTACCACCCTACCTGCCTGCCTGCCTGCCTGCCTACCTGCCTACCTACCTACCTACCTACCTACCTGCCTGCCTACCTACCTACCTACCTACCTACCTACCTACCTACCTACCCACCTGCCTGCCTGCCTGCCTGCCTGCCTACCTACCAACCTACATACATACATACATACATACATACATACATACATACATACATACATACATACATACATACATACATACATACATACATACATACTCCTACCTACCTACCTACCTACCTACCTACCTACCTACCCACCTGCCTGCCTGCCTGCCTGCCTGCCTACCTACCAACCTACATACATACATACATACATACATACATACATACCTACCTACCTACCTACCTACCTACCTACCTACCTACCTACATGTCTGCCTACCTACCACCCTACCTGCCTGCCTGCCTGCCTGCCTACCTGCCTACCTACCTACCTACCTACCTACCTACCTACCTACCTACCTACCTACATGCCTGCCTACCTACCACCCTACCTGCCTGCCTGCCTACCTACCTACCTACCTACCTACCTACCTACCTACATGCCTGCCTACCTACCACCCTACCTGCCTGCCTACCTACCACCCTACCTGCCTGCCTGCCTGCCTACCTACCTACCTACCTACCTACCTACCTATCTACCCACCTGCCTGCCTGCCTACCTGCCTGCCTACCTACCTATCCACCTGCCTGCCTGCCTGCCTGCCTGCCTACCTACCAACCTACATACATACATACATACCTACCTACCTACCTACCTACCTACATGCCTGCCTACCTACCACCCTACCTGCCTGCCTGCCTGCCTACCTACCAACCTACATACATACATACATACATACATACATACATACATACATACATACATACATACATACATACATACATACATACATACATACATACATACATACATACATACATACATACATAATGACATACCTACCTACCTACCTACCTACTTACCTACCTACCTACATGCCTGCCTACCTACCACCCTACCTGCCTGCCTGCCTGCCTGCCTACCTACCTACCTACCTACCTACCTACCTACCTACCTATCTACCCACCTGCCTGCCTGCCTACCTGCCTGCCTACCTACCTATCCACCTGCCTGCCTACCTGCCTACCTACCAACAGCCAAACAAAAAAGTGTCTGCTTACATACATATATACCTCTGTACCTACCTGCCTACCTTCCGCCCTTACTTCGCTCGCTAACTCCCAGCTCATCTATCAAAAGGTTTCTTTGTTTGCTGGAGTTCGCTCAATTCGCTGGCAGCCAATAACTGACCAACTGTAGTGACCACGCTATTGTACTCATTTCAGATGTCGCTGAAGAAGAAAATGCAAAATGGTCGCACACTCCACCGTCCAGTCCACCCTCCTCCGGTGACAGCAGCGAGTCAAAAACTATGGCGCGCAAAAACTTAACTAAACTGCGAGTACAGAACATTTGCTGTGCAAAGGAAAGCAAGCTCGTCCTGGATACCTTGAAGTCGATGAAAGGCGTCGCGTCAGTTTCCGTCAATGTAATAGGTCGTATTGCGTATGTTCGTTACGATCCGGAAGTGACGTCACCCAACCAACTGGTCAACGCACTCAACGACGTGCACCTGGGAGCGAGCATCATGGAGACTGGGTTTCATCATCTTGAGGGTGGAAGTGTGCCGTTGTCGCTATATTGGTACGTGATTTATCTCGGCATTCAAACGGTGCTCCTTGTTGTAGCCTCTGCAGCCTTCTTCAGAAAGGAACACTGGTTTGAGTGGGTGGCAATCGCAGAAATCGTTTTTGGCATAGGTCCAGTGCTCAGGAGAGCGTTTATCTCCGTCAAGACCTGCAGTGTTGACATCAATATACTCATGCTCATTGCCATAGCTGGAACGCTGGCCATTCAGAGTTGGCTGGAGGGCGCAGCTGTAGTTTACGTCTACTCCCTTGCCGATGCCCTACAGGAGTTCTGCATGTACATGGTTCAGCGGACTATCTCGGGGCTCATGCTCAAAGCACCTCAAGTTGCGATATTAGCGAGCACCGGTGAATGTGTTCCAGTGGAAGAGATTACCATAGGAACGACTATCGCCATAAGACCAGGAGAACTGATTCCGCTGGATGGTGATGTTGTAAAGGGAAGAGCTGCTGTAGACGAGAGCTCGGTTTCTGGTGAATCCGTCCCTGTCGAGAAAACAGTGGGCTCTAAAGTCTTTAGTGGAACAGTCAATCAGAATGGTTACCTGGAAGTTGAGACTACATCTGACTCGACTACCTCGACAGTTTCCAAGGTAGCGCAACTTGTCCAAGAAGCCCAAACTGGTTCAGCAAGGATTGAAGAAGTTATAAACACGTTTTCTATGTACTACACCCCAGCAGTAGTTATTGGAGCAGCACTGATGTTCCTTATTCCAGTCATTCTGTCTGCAGCAGGTGTGGGAAGCTACTCGCACGATCTTAAAGAATGGGGCCTACGCGCGCTGGTTATTCTGGTCATAGCGTGCCCCTGCGCTCTGGTCATGTCCACCCCGATTGCTGTGGTTTGTGGCATCACCGCGGCTGCGCGGAAAGGAGCTCTGATCAAAGGAGGCGTTCACCTTGAAACTCTTGCTCAGCTACAAGTTCTTGCGTTTGATAAAACTGGAACTCTGACTGAAGGAAAGTTTCGGGTTGTTGATATAGAATGTTCCCTTGGTGTAGATGAACGAGCTACGTTACGCCTAGCTGCCGCGCTTGAAAGCAAGTCCAGTCATCCTCTGGCTGCAGCCGTAGTTAATGAATTTATTGGTTGTGTTGGTGAAATGGTTACAAATGGCACAGCTTTACCGGAAGTGGCAAGCTTTGAACTTCACGAAGGACAAGGTATTTCCGGTGTTGTTGAAGGCCATCTGGTAGAAATCGGCAACTACGAGTTTCTTGATCAGGCAAGCCAAGCGCTGAACAAATACATGGAGGACAAATACCATGGATTGTGTAAGGAAAGTAAAACGGTGATCTTCGTGTGTGTGGATGGTAAGTTGGCCATGATGATAGCTCTTGCAGACACCATCAGACCGAACAGTCTTGCAGCTCTTGATTGGTTACGGAGACTTCGCGTCCAGTCCGCTATGATCACTGGTGACAACTCACGCACAGCCATGGCCGTGAAGAGTAAATTAGGCCTGGACGAGTGCATTGCTGAGATGAAACCGCAAGATAAGCTATCGTGGATCAAGGCGAGACAAGATGGAGAGGATGACATAGAAAATGACGCAAAGTACTCTTGCTGGTGCTGTTGCTGTCGTGCAGTCCGACACGGTTACAGCCCTTTGGAGTCACGTGGTAAGAACAAAAGCATTGTGGGTATGGTGGGCGATGGCGTCAACGATGGTCCAGCCCTGGCCGCGGCGAATATTGGGATTGCAATGGGCGCTGGAGGAACAGCTTTAGCAGTGGAGGCGGCGGATGTGGCGCTGATGAGCAATAACTTGGCTAAAATACCAGAGCTGGTGGAACTCGGCCGCTTCTGTCGCCGTGTAGTGGCCCAAAATATATTCTTCGCAGTGATATTTAAGCTCGGTATCGTGATTGCAGCAGTCCTTGGCAAGGCCTCTCTGTGGATGGCTGTTATAGCAGATGTACTTGGTCTGCTGTTTGTGCTTGTCAATGGCTTGAGGCCATTATGGTGGCAAAGTGGCTGAAATAGTCATGCAAAAAACTGAACTAGACGTGTTATTATAGTAGTTAGGGTCTTATACATGGACACATAGAAATGTGGTAACAAATGTTAGAAAGACTATTTACAATTAGCCTGGGGAGAAGGACGGCTGTACACAGGCTTTTTACAATATAATAATGAAAAAATCAGTTTTTTTAAAAGATTTTTGTTAACTGAATTAACAGAGGAATAGGCAGTGTACAACAAAAGTAAACTCCATGAAAAGGGAAGAACTTGTGGACAATCCGTGGCCAGCCAAGAGGAAGGAATATTTAGCTCTTTATTGGATCTTACCTGTATATTTATTTTATTTTTACCTTAGGAGTAAAATTAAATGTAAAAATAATTGTAATGTTGCAGAGTATCCAGCAAATATAAAATGGCTGTTATCTTAGGGAAGAAGTAAGTGTAACTGATAGAAATAAGAATTTATTGTACATCACCATCACGAGGTGAATAGGTACTGCAATTGTGTTTTTAATCTGTTTTATATATTGTTCAATATGTTTCTATTTTATTGCCTGTATATGAGTAAAAAGCATCATGATGGTATTAAAGGGTATATTCCTTGTATAATGAAGTCTGTTGCACATGCTGCGGAATGTCTGTCATTTCCTCCCAAATCATCCATTCTGCCATTCATCCCAAAGGACCCTGAGAAAGAGGACGTTTCTCCGCCAAAAACATCCAGAAGAGTTTTCTCAAAAAGTCGGCCAAAATTACGCGTATTTAAGCACTTTCTTTCATATCCGGGACATCGGGAGATTCGGTCTGTATCCGTACGGTGTCTAACATATGCAATCTGCAGACTTAAGGTCGCGGGGGACACCTTAGGCTCATCATTATGCATTTATTTAAAGCGTATGCACGAAGTGCAACGACTGACGTCGACAACTTTACGAGATATTCATGACTGGATAAAAATATGGGTGCGTGCGCGTGATTTAAAAAAAAAATCCTGTTTCTTTGATATTTTGACCAATTTAAAACAACACTTGGCGTTATACGTTTATATAGATTGCAGGAAGTCTATGAGCTAATTTTTATTCAAATTTGAATGTTTCTGCAACTCAGAGTAATCACAATAATATTCGGCATAAACAACCGTGTCCTTCATAAAAACGCATTGTTCTCACAATAAAAGCGTGGAATATAATTAACATAATTACATCTCTCCTTTGGAAACTGATCGTGTTTTGGTCGGGACACCTTCGGAAATCTCAAAGTTTGGACTTTTCCGACAATTTTGTATCAGAGAATACAGCGCGGATACAGACCTTCATGTCTTGCCACTGCAGATAGGTAAACTATGGATATTGTAGTGTGTCATAACAGAGGCGGAATTTTAAAAGAGCGCTTTTAGAAAGAGGCAGAAGGCATTAAATTAAAATTTGCGCATTTAAACCGCCATAACTTGCTGGCAAATTTTAAATTAAAAAATCCGCTTCTGTTATGACACTCTAGAGATATTGACTGATTAGTTTTTGACAAGATCACAGTGTGCTGTCTCCTACTCGTTCCGCAAACTCTGCCACAAAATCATGTTCTTCCCAATTTGGCACTTACGTGGCTATTACATCGCCGTTAAGTACAATCTACCAAATAAAAGATGACATACACAATATTGTATCTTTTCTTTATGTCTCTGTAAAATTTGAGCCTGATCGCACCCATAACTGCCGAGAAATAAGCGTTTTAAAAGATGCAGGTCAAGCAAAATTTCGCTTCATGAATTTATTCATGCTGTAGGTATCCCCCGCGACCTTAAGAGTATTGCATTCACGATCCTTCTATCGACTTCTAGTCTGCATCTGGCGCAGACCAGAAGACTAACCGGAGGTGAAAAGGCTAGCCGGAGCGGAAAGTCTGCAAGTCTGCAGTCTGTTCAGACACCGGTATTCGGGATAAGGCTCTTACCGAAAGTGCTCATAAAAAAAGCATTAAATGCTAAAAGCAGTGCTTGTTTTTTTTGCCAAAAAAGTGCTAAAATAATGCTAATTTTTTTAAAACGTGCTGGTGGTTTACATAAAAAATGCTCACTATTTTCCGATTTTTTTAACATAGAATATTACATTTTTCAGATTTTCAGTAACATTTTTCATTTTCTGCCTTGGCTGGCTGACTTCCATTGTTCCTCGATGACAACGTGAATAAACGAGTGTGATGGACTGGGTTTCTAGAGGCAACCGCTGACCTATCAAACCTATTCCCTAGGCCTCCTCGGCTCCTTTGACTAAAATGAGGGCAAAATGCATCTGGGAGGCTTTGGACGCCATAAATAAAGTCAGATTGTGCTTTTTAGCACAAAATTATACAAATAATCAGTCGAAAATCCAAAATAATGCTAGCAGTACTTTTTGGGATAAAATGTAGAAAAAATGCTCGCGAAGCCAAATAATGCCAAAAAAGTGCTAGCACTATCGGTAAGAGCCTATCCGGGATGCTTCATTTCTCCTGATAACGCGCGCGACTCGAACCAAAATTCGTTTCCCCTGAATTTGCCTCATTAGGTCAAACACTCCAAAAAGTCAATAACACCATTCCTTAGTATTGCACCCTCTCCTAAGAAAAATCCTAGATCCGCCCTTGCAACTGTGATGCCACGACTTTTCTCGCAATTATGTCAATCGCAACAGTAACTCAGGTCATCTACGGGGCTCAGAATTTTTTTAAACTCAAGTTTTAATGTCTTTCATTTTACATCATTTCTCATGGAGGGTCCTTACGGAGCCCACAAAGAACATAAAAATCCCGCTTTATATATTTGCCAAGTCGCCAAATCCTACTTTTATAGGAAGTATAAATATTTTTCAACCTGCTGATTTCCCGTGAGCTTCTTATGAAAGTCCTGTGTATGCAGATTTCATTCACGCTTGATTTTATTTCACAATATTTACAACAATTAAACAATATTAACACTATTTACAGAAAATGCGCGCAATAATTAAAATAAGTTCAGTTCAGCGCAGTTCATCTACTAACGTTTACTGGTGTCGCAAACGTTATGTTACGATAAGACGACTGCACAGAAAACTGCGAGAACTGAACTTACGTAATGTGGCGTGCCCCCGTGCAGCCCCAAGGGGCACTCCTCGACATTTATTTATTCATATTTCAAAAGTTGTAGTTTAGTGTTTCGCACAGTCTAGTTTCGCAAAGTTTCGTATAGTTAAACGAACTCTTGTTACGTCCGTCGTTGATTTATCCGGAATAAGGGGTAAGTGTCTCAGTCTTGTTTTGTTTCGTTTTGCTGTACCTTCAGGAGCTAATACTAGAATTATTCATCACTGTTTTGCAGTGAGTTGACGAACACTCAAACTGTAAGCCGTCAACTGCCTGACGCAAATCGAACTTGTACAAATTCCCGATAAATGAACAGTCAAAACATCGACTTTTTTTATTCTTCCGTTTGATTTATTGTCTATCTGCAGGGGCGGATCTATGGGGAGGAAGCAGGGGTTGCGCACTCCCCTCGTGAGAAAACCTGCAACTTTCTTACACAACTGGCACCTGCCTATTCTGCAAAAACAGTCAGTTACGTCATTCCTTAGTGGTGATCCCCCTACCCCCAAAGAAAAATCCTGGATCCGCCCCTGATCTCACCTGGGACTTGAGGGACAGGTTCCAACCCTGAAGTTTTCGATGTAGGTTTTGGCCTTATCCATCATAGGGGTGTCCCGTCGGGGGCGCGGGAGGATTCTAGGAAAGAGTGAGTGGATGAGGGTATCGAGCAGGCTAAACTCGTCTTGACACACTAAAAGGAACCCACAATCATTGACAAAAGTCGTTGGCCCACCCACCCCCATCTCCCCGTTTCAGTGTTGGATGGCACAATGTGCCCAAATCCCTCGTGCAGTGCGTTTCAGTTTGGCGGTGAGAAAAAGTAGGCAGCAATTGAAAGCATTACTTTTTTGCATGCTACGCAACATTGCAAAAGGGGAGAGGGGAAATTACTTGACTTTTTCATGTTTCAAGAAAGAAAAACAGCAACTGTGCCAAGGTTTTGTCAATGATTGCGAAAGAGATCAAAGATCTCTTCGAGATATCGACTTTTTTTGCATGAAGTTAGTATGAGTAGAAGGTTTATCCTGGGCATTGTTGTTCGAACATATCATGGAAGAATTCAAACGTCTTTCAGTTCAAGCATTTTTTTATTTTCGCGGAGTAAATGCTGTACTTGTCAGTTGCGACGGCTGGGTGCTTTGCGACTCATATACTTTGGCGACTCATATACTTTGGCTTGGTTAAAAAAGGTAAACTTTGACGTTTGCCTTTAACATGTTTAATCGAAATAGTTGTTTCCTTTCGAGTGAGAAAGATTTCTACTCGGCTTAATGCAGAAAAATAACGCCTGATCGCAGGTTAGGTTACGCACGACAGAGTTACCTTTTGTCTCGTCACGCAATCTTAACCCCACATTGAGAAGTAAATTTTCGTTTGGATAGTAAACAATTCCCACCGGAGCCCTTACTCTCAATCACCCCGGTTATAGTTAGGTTATGGGAACGAGGCGACTCCGAAGGTGAGAGAGAGCGAGAGCTCCAATACGGCAAGTACATAGGTCATCGCTGCGGGGAGGTGGGTGGGTCGCCAATGCTTCAGTCCTCCAGCACTTCACGAAAAGACGGAATACACGTGTACTGAGAAGCTATATATATACCTGTACATAGTCAGCGGCATGGCTTGCAGTTGCCAAAGTAACTGGGCACGTGGAATAGGAAATTAGGGTGTTTGTTTGCGCGGGCCCCGGTGAGAATAGTAAACAATTCCCACCGGAGCCCTTACTCTCAATCACCCCGGTTATAGTTAAGTTATGGGAACGAGGCGACTCCTACGGTACCCGCTCACGTAAGCCCCAAGCTAAGAACAGCCACCTCGTTCCGATGCTCTTTCTCTTTGCCTTCTTTGTTAAGTGGGTGATTTCTCGGTACATTTTCTTAAACTTAAAAGAAAACAAGAGTCTTCCTCCCAAAACTCAGAAAGCGTGTAAGCATTTACAATAATATAATTACGGCAAGACACTAGTAAAATATAGCAAAATATGTCACCAAAACGAAACTAAAGGGAACAGCAACAAAAAGCAAGCAAATGGACATTTCTAACTGAGTGCTGGGGCCCGCCATGCGGGGTTTTCCCCCTACCAAACGAAATATCAGCTACCAAAAGATTAAAGCTCGAAAAATACCGCAACCTCGAGATCAAAACCGAAGTGAGCTCCCCGGAGTCAACCAGGACCACGAAAATAGTATATAAACGCAGTCTCAAAGATAACATACAACGACTTGGAAGGGGAAAAACCAACCACACGGCGAGCCCCGAAATACCCCGTCTAGGACAGAGTGCAAGGTTTTAGATAACCCCTTTCGGGACAAGCCGACGCGGTGGTTAATCTCGCCTCCAGATGCAACGATAATAAGTGATTTTTTTATATTTTTCCATTTCATTTTTCCTCTTTTTTAGTTCTCTTTTCTTGTAACTCATCTTGAGTTGAGAACTTGAGTCTTCTTTCTCTCAATATCTTTTTGTTGATCTCTTCATTTCTTTTCTACTTTTTTCTTTTTTTTTTTTACCTTCTCATTTATTTTTCTTACTTCTTCTTTCTCTTATTTTTATCTCTTCATCTCTTTTCTTTTTTTTCTTTCTTTTTTTCCCTTTTCTTTTGTTCTCTTTTTGTTCTTTTTTTCTTCTCTTCTTTTCTTTTTCTGACTTCTTCTTTTTCTCATTTTTTTTAACTCTTCATCTCTTTTCTTTTTTTCTTTTTTTTTTAACCTCTTCTTTTTCATCTCTTAATTTCCATTTTTTTTTCCTTTTTTGTACATTTCTCCCATGTTTAAGCTTCTCCTCCTTCCTCCTCTTCCCGTTTTACGCTTTTTATTTTTTATTCTGTTACCTCAATAATTTAATTAAACAATAACACAAGAAAAGACAAACAATACCGACAGCTAACGAAGGGACAATAGGAAAGTAGAACAAAAGGTGAGATCGCAACGCAACCAAAAAGGTGTGACAAACTAGTTGAAGAGGTAAACAACAAGCAATGAAATATAAAATACGAGAAACCACGCCAAAACTAAACTAAATACTGAAATACCATGCAAAAATACCGATAAATAAAAAATGCAGAACAAATACCAAAGAAAACACTAAGGGGGATGAATGAAAACACGTGGCGTGACACAAAGCGACGAAAACTAAAGGCCATGAAACGAAATATAGGGACAAAAACCGAGTAATGAACAAAACCTTAAAAACAAACAAGCAGACAATAAAACCAGATAGGATAAGTAGAACCCAACTAAAAATACAGAAACAGGTAAAGGGAGGAAACGAAAAAGCGAGGGAAGGGCCGCGAATGAGACAAATACACCATAACTCGGGACGCGAAGGTAGCTTACAAACAACACAATGCAAAATAAGTAGAATAAGCTAAAACCGTATAACAAACTAAACCTGGTTGAGGAACGGAAGACTAACATGCGAGCGAAGACCCAGATAACAGACCTCCGACTCTTCTCTGTAGGAATTGCTAGAGTGCTAGCGGGTGGTGTATTTGCAGTTGGCACGCTTGAAATAGGGAAGCAGCGGCGAAGTGAGGATAAACATGTTGAACGTATAAACGAGCAGCCAAATCTCCAGGATAAGAGCACCAGGACTTGTGTAATGGGCAGACGGAGGGCGCAGCGATGACGCTAGAGTAAACGAGGAGCCGATGCAAAAGTACGCCAGCACTTCACGAAAAGACAGAATACACGTGTACTGAGAAGCTATATATATACCTGTACATAGTCAGCGGCATGGCTTGCAGTTGCCAAAGTAACTGGGCACGTGGAATGGGAAATTAGGGTGTTTGTTTGCGCGGGCCCCCCTGAGAATATTACCAAAAGCCGCTTCTCCTCGTTATTCTTTACCTTACGGCTACACATCCCATTTCTAACGACTACATTTCCAGCAAAACAGTTGCTGTTGACCCCCGGTGTGAGTCAAAATTCGGACAAACAAACCGCTCTCTGTAAGGGCAATGTATGGTTGGCGGGCACTTTGGAGGCATATTTAGCGATTGTTTCACAAAACCATGGCCAGATTGGCTCGGACTTCGGAAAGCCTTACCTGTGCAACGTAGAAAGCTCAAACCGTGGTTTGAAACAAAAGGTTTGTCAAACAGAGCGATTATTGAATAAATGTGTAAAATGTTTTACTCTCAGTTATTGAATGGATTATAAAGGCCCGATTTGCTGCCGGGATTTGCTGAAAGAAAACATTTATTTTTATGAGAAATGCAAAACGTTTACACTGTTCTTAGTGGCACATTTTCCAACACAACAGAGCTAACCTCAGATTTATGCCACCACAAAATTACACAAAGAAACGCTCGTCCGATCGGTCCCCTTGCCTGACCCGAATATTTTAAGAGGTCAATTTCGTTACACAATTGTCGCGGCAAATACTATTTAATATACACTGATCGAGCTCGGCAGCTGTAGCTGCAGTCTGTAATAGTTATGGGGATAAATAATAGCTTTATTTAAATCAAACCCGCCGTCAATTCCATTAGAAAGGCGTTTGAGTAGCATAATATTTTCGCCCTCTATCTATCATGTGTCGAAACAGATCGGATGGCCGGCGATCAGTGCCGTCAAATTCGGGAAGAATTCTGAACTTCTTGCAACCGACGATCTTTCCGGTGCCTAAATGAAGCAAACATACAAGTGCTATCCTTCGCAATTATATAATTCGATAGTAATTCGCTATCCGCCGCTTAAATTTCTCGGCAGCCTGAATAATTTTGCAGTTGAAATCAAGGTGTCATTACCGGATCTTCGACTAATAAATTCAATTTTGGGCCATTTTTTGGATACCTTCAATCTGTTTTTCACTTACTAAAGCAAAAATGTTTGAAATCTATCATTTTTCGAGTCTTTCGAGAATCTCGGCCTCAAATTGTGCCTTTCTCGCCCTTTTTTTCTTGTCAAGAATGCGTCCCCTCCATACAAAGCCTTTGCCAAAACTAAAATTGTTGTCCGACTCACGCAGGGGGGGGGGGGGGGTATCATGTGGCGAAATCTATTTTTAGTAATAGTGCGCTTTGCTAGATGATGTTGCAATTCTAAATTGTGCAACTCAGCAGAAATAATCAATTGTCACGAAATGAGTTCCCTTTGGTTAACTATTAGCAACGTTTTAGTGTGTTCGTGCGGGTAATGTTTGACCTCCTGACCTCTTTCTGTGCTTTGGCTAAATTAAAGCCACGGCGCCGCACAGTAAAATCTTTAGAAAAGCAGTCACTTGAGAAACACACAAGTCGTGTTTGCGTTAGTCACGGAGTGAACGTGACATGAATTTCCTTTACCACGTCATCTTTTGCTTTTTAAAACCACATGCCTAGCCGGAAAAATGCCAGCTTACGCATGCAAATATTTATTTTGTTCCGAATGTTCAATAAAATAACCCAAACCAGTTCATTTAAAAGAAAGCCAAATCACGCCAAAATAAAGAGTAGACTATAAAGGCTATCCCATTGTGTTTCTCCATTTAGCGTCTTCCGACAAGCTTTTGGTAATTCCCCTGGCGCGATGACGTGTATCCCGTGCTTTGACACATTCTTGCTGAGCTTGCAACTTACGTTTCGATAACGTTTCGATTCTCAAAATACCGTAAACTCAAAACAAAAATTGGGATATCCAAAAAATAAGTCGTTGTTTTGCAATATTTAACACGTTCCGGGTAAATTGTACGACTTGTACTCGCTCCGAGCCAAACGCTTGAGTAACACAACAATAAATATTTCACACAAACAGAGCGCAGAGTATTCAAACTGAAAATAGGTGAATGATTATTTATAGCTACAAGCGAGAGATCGCGTGACATGGGTCTGACGTAGTGGTAGTTTTAAATAGCTTGGACATGTCCAAGCGGTCTTTGTTTTCGCTATGTGATTTTAGGTTAAATTAATATTAGCGCCTAAAGACTTGTACTAGTAAAAATTGCGTTCTTAATCGTTTTAAACTTCGCTGCCTTCGAGCGCTGAACCCCTTACATTCTTAATTGGTTATGTGACGTAAGATTTGGGCTACTCACGTATTTGATTCTTATATAATGTTTGTAAATTTGACAAGTCACGTTTTTTCTACAAGAACGGAAGTGCTGAAGCACAACTATAGAGTGACACTTTACAAGTCACGCGCTTTGATCACCCACAGCGGAAAGTATTCCCTTGAGAAATTAAAACAGTCCCTTGAGAGTTAACAAGAATGCAATCCCTTCCGGTTCAGATTTTAGCCCAGGTAAACGCTATTCTACTTCTTTTTGCTTGTAAACAAGCAAAAAAAAGTCGAAAAAACTGACTGCTTCATGCTTCCTTTGGCGTTTGCTTACACCACGTATCTACTGTTCAGTATTCTCACTGACCAAAACTGACAACCGCGGGCTCATATAATGAGATGGCAACTTTCAACTGACTCAGGTGGTGACTTCACCGTGCTGCACGAAATCTTCTGTGGAGGTAAAAGTACGTGGTTTTCTTGCCCTGTGTTTTACTGATTCTTTTTACGTGTTCATTGCATTTACGTCGCCCTAGCCACTTAATTTACTGTTTTGTGATTTCGTTTTTTTCACACGTAAAAGAATGCTTTCGAATGTTGCGTCACCGAGTTTTTATGAATTTTGTTTCATTCCTTTCATTTCAGGAGCTTCAGGTCGGCACTTATTGCTGTAAATGGCGTGTGGAATCTTTTGGACACTCACATTTCATTAGGCTCAATATCTATCAACAGTACTCAAAACAAGTTGTTGTTTAATATATTAAGCTCATACCTTATAGGTGAGTGAAAATAAGTGTTTCATATGTTCTGCGCCCAGGGGGGTACTCTGGCTTGTAAATAACGGGGATGATCGAATGGAGGCAAAATTCAGGACCCAAAAAAATCCCTAAGTCTTCCGACATTACCCAAAAAAATCCCTGAACCAAAAATAACCCCCCAAAAAATCCCTTGCCAAATTACCCCTAAATTGCCAGTAGGTGCAACAAAATAACACAAAGAACGCTCGTTTTGTTTATTCATCATACCATAAATACGCCAAGGCCGCGCCAAGGCACTTTAGTTCGTTTTTAATACCCAAAAAAATCCCCTATCTAAATCAAGATACCCAAAAAAATACTTGCCAAATTTTCCAACCCAAAAAAATCCTGGAATCGAAAATTTCAAACCCAAAAAAAATCCTTCGATCATCCCCGTCATTAACAAGCCGGAGTACCCCCCTGGGATTCTGCGTCTTGTGATGTATTTATATACAGACAGTAAATCCTCTATTTAAGCCCCCTACTATTAGCCCCCCTCTAATAAACCTACTTTTTGGAGCATGAAATTTGTTATGCCCCCCCCCCCCCTATAAGCCCCCATCCACTTTGGAGTTCCCCCTTTCTTTCACAACCAAAACAATAAATGACTGGCTGAATTCACCACACCAATTGCAATGTAGGCTTGAGTTCAGATTTATAACTTATATAACTAAGACGAGGGTCCCCAATAGGGTTTTTGGATCCCGCCATCCCGGCTAAAATTTTCCCTCAATCCCAAAATCCCAAAGGTTTTTATCGGCTTATTTATTGTTTCTTAATCCCTTGCCTCAAGTATAAAGGCTTTTCAGTGGGTGTATATTCTCTCGAAACATTGTTCTTGGAGTCTTTGGTCACCGACAATGAGCATATTTCTTTCTTTCCATGTAACTTGAATGTGGGAAACAGGGGTAACTTGTGTAAGTCAAAACAAACGCTTTTAGCAGCCCTTTGGGACGTTAACCAAGATCGCAACTTCATTTTCTATACAAGTACACCAATTTTTGTCACCAGACTATCCTGATTGTGTTTCTTTTAAGTGTAATTTCCTGAATCCCTGCTTGTAAAACCGCCAATTCACATGTCCCGTTCATAATTTCAATCTCGAATCTCTCTCCCTTTTCCATTAAAAATCCCATATCTTAGCCTTCAAAAAAGCCAAACCCTGGATCCTGAAAAACCCATTGAACCCTCTAAGACAATTCTTGCATGCTCTTTGGTTGAGAGCTATGGTCAATGAGAGTATAGACCATGTAAATGTTGTAACATGACTAACACATTGTAAGGAAAATCTCAGAAAACTCGAGAAATTGTTGCAACTTTTCCAAAAACAGAATCTAGCAGTATGTACATTTCACTGATAAAAAAAATATATTAAAAATTAAGGTTAAAAGCTGTTAAAAATATGACGAAATGTTTTTTTATCTATTTGGTCATCTTCAGAGTGAAAATCTGCATGAAGCTGGGTGTTTTTATAGTTTTGGCTAATCCGTTACGTAATACCAGTTCCCATGGGGGACAAGGTTAGGTCAAAGGATTGGACTTGTTTGTTAAGTTCTGGTTGGAAATGTGCAATGTAAAATGCTTCTTTTATTCTCCTTTTCATCCACGAATGAGCGGTGGTTAGAACCTCTCACGAGAACTTGTGATTTGGGTGTTTCTTAATGTGTTTAGCTGGCTCTGACTGCTCATTAACATGTGAATGCTCGTTGACACGAACCTCCATGTTGCCTGCTGTTTCGCCAATATATGTTTGTCCACAAATACATGTGCCTTTGTAAATGACGTGCAACAGATGTATGTCTTTGTCTTTTAGTTTAAAAATTGATTCAATCTTGCGTGTTTGCCAAATGATAAAAAAGTTGAAATTCCATTTGGTATATGTGTTTAGTTTCTTTATGAATCTTTTACTCTCCACTTATGTGCAATACCAAGTTCCATACAATTTGCTACAAAAATATTAAAATTATGCATAACGTTTCCATCTCTGAGCAAAAAGACAAAAAGTCTCTGCTGGAAAACTTCCAGTTTGGAAAACTCTTGAAAAAGTTTGGAAAAACCTTGACCTTGAAATCAACTGGAACATTTAGGACAAAATTTGTCACACATTCGCTGTCTTCAAGTGCAAAAACTGCAATCTTAAATATGAGCTGTCACATGTGCATGTGATTTTGCATTGTTTTTCCTTCCAATTCACAAGTGTATTTTTGGCGTCATTGTATGAAACAAATCAACCACATTCTTCCATGGTCAAAAATACAATGCTTTGAGTCATATTTTCAACTCTCTTCTCCGTGTTTGGAAATGCGATGAAACACTCTTGTGTTTGATATATTACCTATCACACCCTTCTCCAGTATGATGCTTAGCTGAAACATTTTGTACGCACTCAGACATTAAGTTAGTGTTCAACCCACTCAGAATTAGAAGTTTCTCTAAGGTGCTGGTCAAGATTTTGGAAACTGGAAGTTTTCCAGCAGAGACTTGGCAGGTCTGCCTTTTTGTCTTTATGCTCAGAGATGGACAGGCCATGCATAATTTTAATATTTTTGTAGCAAGTTGTATGGAACTTGGTATTGCACATAAGCAGTGCATTATTTGCAGTTGACATAGCAGTCTCTCAATCTCTCAATCAGTCAAAAAATGGAAAAATAAATGAAAAAAGTTGTGGTTACCATCATAATAACATAAAACTCTTAAAATAAGCGGTTAGCCCCCTGAATCTCAGACAAAAAAATTCTATGAAAATTTCACGGTCATTCATATTGGGCAAAAAAGTTTTTTTGGTTTGCATATTTTTTTATCATTCTGGTTCTATTTTGCATGTACTCTGACAAATTATATTTTTAAATGAAACACTTTTCTCTATTCAGTCCAAATACTTGTTAGGAACAGTACACCAAAAAATAAATGCCATTATCCAGGGTTGGCCAGGGTTTTAAGGTATACGGTATACAGCGGGATTTTAAATAGGATATACAGTAATTTTATGCTAAATTTGGGCCTTTTATGAGGTATAAAGTATACTGTGTTTTTCCAAATTTGGGTATTTTAATGTTTTTGAGGGTAAATTTTGTGTATACCGGGTACATGTTTTCAGGTATATTTGTATACCACTTACCCTCCTGGCTGACCCTGATTAGAAGTAGGAAAGTTACAGTGTGAAGTTTGGATCAATGTCTTGTCAAATTTTATAAATGGATGCAAACAATTTTGTAGCCCAGAGCCAGTTAATTTCTTTGAAAAGAGTATTCAAACTTAACACTTTTATTTGCAACTAAAATTTTTTGGCTGAGGCAAATAAATTGGCAGTTTAACAACTTATCACACATTTGCCAAATAGACACAAACCGGTACGTGCCAAGATACTATGTGGGCTATGAGTGGATGAACCCCCAGTACGAACGATAAGCGAACTGTGTGAAAGTACTGCGCAACAGCTTTGAATGGTCACACACTAGGGTTTCATCCGCAAACAAGGTGTTAGAACCCGCATTGTATTGTTCCATAGCTGTTAATTTTAATGTCCCACCTCAGGATGCAGTCACAATCTCAAAAGTTAGAGCCACATTACATATATTAAGCTTTGACTCTGGGCAGAAAAGGTTTATACAGAAATGCAGGGGTACAATAGCTAAGCCTTTCAAATATCTTTTTCATTTATTTGTTTATTTTTTACAGCCATCTGTTTATGCTTTCTAATTTATTCATCACTGCCACTTTAAAAGTGCAAGACAGGGCAGGTTGTTCGGGAGTTTATAGAACAACGTGACGGACTTGCTGTTGTTCTTTTAGCAGATCGTGCTTTAGCAAAAAAAAAAATTCTTTCTCAATCTTATCACTTTTACAAACAGGCTGATAATCTTGAATGTTTTTCTCTAAACAACTTTTTTATTGATAGCAACTGATGGACAAGCCTCTTCAAAATGTCGCATATGTCTTTTGTTTTACGGTGCAAGTGAGCTCTGTTTACAAATGAACAATTTTTGTTTACATTCCTTTTGGTGCCGGTTGATACATAGTTTTACATTCCTCAAAGTTGTTTTACATGTAGGAGTCAGTGATCTCAACTTGTATTGCTTTCAGTGCGCTCAATGTCAGGATCGAGATTTCAGGTATAGACTGATCTCAATTATTGATTCTTTTCTTTGAGCAAATTATTTGCCCGATTGGACGTTAATTCTTGTAGTTTTAAATTTAGTTGTTTATTTGTTACGTAATTTACGCTAAGGGCCGCAATTTTTCCGCACATTTCATGCTTTAAAGTGCGTCTTTCCTGGCTTATTGCAAATTTGAAATGACGCCTATTTGGTCACCCGTTTTCGGACGTGTTTCAAATGTCTCTTTTTTACCAGCAGCCACACCTTGGATAATTTCCAGCTGCAATAAAGGAGACTGACTCAGGCCGGCCGCTTTCGTCGACAGCGTTATCAAAGCAACGATTAATTTGTAAGTAACAACACAAAGAATTGTTCTAACAATTGTTCTGACAAACTCTGTTAGTATGATATCCGTAGTTCATGTGTGTGTGTCTTGCTAATTTTCTCATTGTTTAGTGATCGTCCAACGATCGAAGACGGTTCTTTAGTTAATTACTTATTTAAAATCCATCGTCTGTTATTGCTGCATCTTATGTTGCTCGCCAAGCTATTAAATTCGACGTGGTTTCTCCGTCCATTTATAAAATATCTTTTTGCAAGTATGCCAGCATGCGTAACATTGTCGCAACCTTGTGGAAAGGCAAAAAGAGCATCAACAATCGCCACAATAAATTGAAACTGAGTGTTAAATTATATGACCACACAGCTATTTTTTATAGTGGGCGATTTATTTCGAGAGGCTATTTTCCGCAATACCAATGAACTTCCTAGGAGTTTAAATTAGTTGTCAATTCAGAAAATAGCTTTTACAATAGTTTGGAAGTTCAGTGATTTTTTTTTTCGAAGACATTCCTTAGTCAGTTCACAAGTTGGATAATAAGTACATGGGTGTTGTTTATCTAACTAAAGTAACAACTTTGCCCCAGGTACAATAGCAAACGTGTTGAAAAGAAAAAACAATGGATTACGAAACGTTTTTATTATTTGAATGCCGTAAATCTTTTGTAATTAGGGTTTGATTGTTGCTTTAGTTGTATAAATAACACCCATGTAATAACGAGCGCTGAAAACCGAAGGTGGATGATTAAGCAGAACTTCGGGATTTGTTTGTCTTTGTTATTTGTAAGAGGATTGAAGGCGGCAGTCTTCGCGACAGATAACCGAATGTTAAAGTTCATTGCGCACACATCCAGTCTGGTTCTCACATTATCGCCCCGATCGTTTCTATCGCCTCTGTCACTTCAAAACGTTTTGTTGCAATCGGGGCGATTATTTGAGAACATTACACAGACGATCGGCTAACGTCTGCGGCGATTGGGGGCGATCACGATCGCTTGGATCGCCCGTGTTCCATCCTTCTAGCTTATTTCCCTTCTTCGTCATAAATATGCAGGAACCGAGAAGATAGGGGAGGCCACGAGTTTTGCTCTTTCATTGAAGGCTGCCATTGTGTTGGATCCAGAGCTAAAATGATTGTTTTTCGTTGGTATTCGCTCATACCAGGCTATCGGGACGATCATATGAGAACCTCCGATCGCTTCTAAATGCTTCAATCGTCTACGATCGTCTCAGTATTTGCAAACGATCGATGCGAAAGAAACGATCGGGGCGATCATATGAGAACCAGGCTTAAATATACGTTTCCCATACGCTACAATGGAGAATTCGTGGATCATCGCACTATCACTGTTTTCGTTGGCAGTCTTCTTTTAACATAAGCGCACAAGAAAAAGCGAAGAAAATTTTGTGTACAGTGTTTCCGTGACATCCCAGTAGTATTTACGTTCTTTTTAACAACTACCTCAAAATTCCCACAAAGGATTGCCAAAATATGTCAGGGTTATTGGAAGATAAGAAAGAAAATATGATTATTGTTTTTGCAACCATGCGATCTTTCAGAATGAAAACATTTAACATTGCTATAGTTTATACTTAGATAAAGCCGAGACAAGTAGTTGTTAGTCGAAGAGAAAACCATTTTCATTTTGAGATAAGAATCCAAATTCCCCTTTCTTAGTATTGCACATTCCCTTTCAAGTTAGTTGGGAGAATTTGATGTAACATCGTTATGAACATCCACTCTTGGGAGGGAAACGGTTAAACCGGAAATCATTCTCAGAGTAAATGATCGCACAGTTTCTTATCTCCTCAGTGTTTTATTTTGTTTCGCGATTTATCGGTCAGTGTTTGTTTGACTTGTGGACCGCATGCTTTGAGTTGAAATTTCGCCAGCATAGAAATTTTCCCAACGCACTTTCCTTGTTTTTATACAGATAAGCTTAGCCCACCAGATACGTCGCCAAAATATAACATTTCAAGGGTTGAATCCATTCTTGTGTTGAAAGCTTAGAAACGTCTCTAGAACATTTGAGTTTTCAGACGGAAGACGCGTGCATGGTTTCGTAATTATTTCAACTTTCAACAGAGGAAATCATTCCTTCAGCTATCATTCAGGCAAGGAAATTGTTCTGTTTTACTCTTTTTCGATTCTCTTTCAACGTGTAAAACAGTGGGTCACTTTTGAGTTGTTTTAGACTGTTCACAACCTTTCGATTTTTCAACGCATAAGAACGCACGCAAAATAACGCTTAAGAAACAATTTTCTTTTACGACTCTTTTCCTGCGTCTTTCAACGATTGATGGCTGAATGAGAGACCTAAAGGACCCATCAAGGGCTGTGAACGTTTTGAGTCATTTGTAGATTTACTTTGAGCTTTTTTGTCCACAATATGTAGCGTCTTCGTTTGTTGTTTCAGTATTAAGAAGCCCTTTGTAAGAGCTATGACTGTACGGTTCTGGAAATGGACAGCTAGCAGTATTTTATTTTATTTTTTAACTCGCGCCATAGGCTGACTTATTTTACCGACCTCTTTTAGGTCGATCTACGAACTGAACTGAATGGTTTTTTTCTCAACTGTAGGGAGCAAGAGCGTGCTTACGCAAACAAGAAATAAACCCCTCTACAGGTAGATGCATGTGTTCAAATCAATTATTAAAATTCTCTGTTACGGGGCACTGTGTGTGTAAATAAACAGTAATTGGGGAAAATACATAATTTAACGAATACATTAAGCGAAATCTGCGAATAAATTTAACGAAACGCGTGCTGGTTCAGCTATACAAAAGTTAGCGAAGATTGCGTGACGGAAATGGGCCAATGACGCGGCTTCTTTTGATTTCGTACTACCCACCAGTCAACTAGTCTTACACAATTTCTTTACGTGCTGCACGCTCTATCAGTGACATGAAGCGGGTTACCGAAACAACAACTACCAAGGTATGATCTCAAAATGACCCTCTTATCGCTGTAGTTACTTGAGTAAACGAAGAATGAACCGAGCAACATACATGTAATTTTGTTTATTTCTTACTTTTCATGCCCTTAATTTTTGATCGGCCAGGCTTCCCCATTCTTTGCGGTTCGGGCTACCGTAAATAAAATCTGTAGCTTTGTGAACTAATGGTACACGCGATCAATGAATCAGATGACTACCACTTAGCCTGCGTGGCAGACGTCGAAAGGGGAGGAAAAAGGAGAGGGGAAAAGGAAGAGTCAGCGTAGACTAAACCGTGACCTTAAACCTCGCAAGATAAGCCTCTGGCACCAAACCATCGTCACAGTGTTAAATTTCGTCTCCGCGCCAATACAAGTTATAGCTTTCATCTTTGTCAATTTTATACTATCCCTATCGACTTTTTGCTAGCCTGCGTTGCAGACGAACAAAACCCCGGTATAGTGCGTCTGCGAATTACTGCACAAAAGCTTGTTCCGGCCCCCCGCGTGTTACCAGGGATTTCTATAATAACCTCTGATTGGCTTTTGAATAGGGCCGTTCTTTCGTGCGTCGTAATTGGTCGAGTGCATCATGAGAAACCATAGTTACGCGTTCGATGAATACCAGATACCAGATACAGTAAAACGTTCTTGTCATTAATTTGTAAATTTGCCGTTCTGTATTGGAATTGGTCATCCAATCTATTTCGCTTTTCACTTGTTTAGAAAGGGCACGATATGCTGTCAGTTGTATTATTTGGAGGCGTTTAAAGTTGAGTAGAGCCATAAGACATTGGTCTGCACGGCTTTCCGTTTGTATATTTTGCCCGGATATTTTGACACCTCTGTTTTACATTTGTCATATGTAATTACTATCGCGGTTAGTCTTGGAACATTCATATTTGCAAGATATTTTTTGAGCTTATGAAATATTCCCTCTGGTCCTAAATTTTCCGTGAAGATGTCGTTTGCATTCTGCATTTGTAATGCCGGGTCTGGCTGTTTATTGTGTTGCAAGGAGTGTTGCTTCTCATCACGGATGACGGATGTTCGTTGTGTGACATTCTTTCACCACAAGACAAATGTAGATTATTCAACATTTATACCATGAGATCAGATAGTTCGAACCGGCTGCTTTTTTACCGCTTCAAACGCTAATTCTCACCGATCTGGTCCGATCTGCCGTGATCGCCGCCAAGTTTGTTTTGTATCTGGTCTTCGTCGAAAGCGTAACTATGGTTTCTCATGAAGCACTCGACCAATTACGACGCACGAAAGAACGGCCCTATTCAAAAGCCAATCAGAGGTTATTATAGAAATCCCTGGTAACACGCGGGGGGCCGGAACAAGCTTTTGTGCTCTAATTCGCAGACGCACTATACCGGGGTTTTGTTCGTCTGCAACGCAGGCTACTTTTTGCCGATCATGACTAATACACCACACGAGTACCACGAGTAACATACGGGTAACATACGAGTAACACACGAAACATACGGGCACATACGGGTACATACAGGTAACATACAAGTAACATACGGATACATACGAGTAACATACGGATACATGCATGCCAGTTCCTATTTTATTTCATTTCATTTTATTTTATTTAACACAAGTAAACAAAACAAAACATACGCGCAATTACGGGTACATACAGGTAACATACGAGTATAATAATCGAAAAATCAATTATTGGTCATTAGATGTAACGTGTTTCTCCATCGCTCTCCCCTCCGAAAAGATTGCGTGACGAGCGCAAAGGACAAGGAACAAAAAAATGAAAAATAAAAAAACAAAATAAAATAAAGTGAAATGAAATAGGATCTGGTATGCACCTATATGTGTCCTTTTGTTACTCGTATGTTACGGGTAAGATCGTATGTAAGTGAATTCAAGAAGTTGAGCTATTGACGTTATAACATTTCAAATTCTTGATACGTCTTCAATACGTTTTGTCCTTTGGGCTCGTCACGCAACCTTGTTGACGGGAAGGGGGGTGGGGGAGCATACTGATAAAAATGAAAAATAGAACAAAATAAAGGGAATTGAAAAAGGAATTGGTATGCACACGTATGTATTGGTATGTTACTCGTATGCATCCGTATGTTACTCGTATGTACCCGTATGTTACTCGTATGTATCCGTATGTTACTCGTAAGTATCCGTATGTTACTTGTATATTACCTGTATGTACCCGTATGTGCCCGTATGTTTCGTGTGTTACTCGTATGTTACCCGTATGTTGCTCGTAGTACTCGTGTGGTGTATTAGTCATGATCCTTTTTGCCGTCCTTTGACAATGCAAACGAAAACTTACTACATCCTGCGAATATCTTATAATTATTATCATTATTATCCGGCCGTTTGTCGATAAGAAGTGACTGTGTAGCCCGGGCTGTGTAGTTCGGGAACATGTCACGCAAAACCATCTGAGTGAATTCCAGTGTAAGTGGTTTCCATTGCGCTGATTTTACGTTTCGCAATTCGCTATCATAAGTATTAAACCACAAAATTCGTGAAAGTACCCCAATCTTTGCTGCGTCGATCACAAAACCGGAAATGCGGGGCAAATAATTTCCGGGTAATTAGCCGCTGAATTTCGGAACTCAGCCTGGTACAAAGGCTTATTTTCGAGTGATGTTATTTTCCCAGTTAGAGTTGTTTTCATGTCGAAACGCTAAATGGAGTTAGAAAAAACTGAACTTTTACCAGAAACAATTTTCCACCATCGGAAGAAATGTCCCCCTCCTCTCCTTAGCAACTCGGGAGAGGCTTGGGAAGAGATTTAATCAAAGTCTCTTTGAGATACCGACTTTTTTTCATGAAGTATGAGTCGAACGTTTATTCTGTGCATTGTTCTTCGAACTTATCATTACAGTTGCTTTGTAGTTTAGTTTAACAGTTTCCTATCTTCGCGGAGGAAATGCAGCCATATAATTTTGTCAAAAATGGCTCGTCCGCGCCGGGTATTTATACACATATTCCTCAACATTACACAAATAAATAGTGCAAATTTCACCGAGATCTGACAATTCTATACTTTAAAATTGCAAGTACCTATCGAGGCAGTCGATTACGGCAGCGAAATTAGCAAATGAAACAGCAAAATATGCGTTCGACACTTTGTTTTTGCGACGCCATATTTGAATTGTTATAGGTAGACCGCTGTTCAATGTGTTCAAGGCCGTATCGTTACGATTGCTCCACGAAAAAGCACGAAAAAATCGATACACTCATGCTGCGTTTTGTCTGGGCTCTGCGAGGGTCGAATATCAAGACAGCTTCTTCGCCCAGGGGAGGGGGGGGGGGGGGGGCGGGGTACTCCGGCTTGTAAATGACGGGGATGATGGAAGGATTTTTTTGGGTTTGAAATTTTCGTTTCCGGGATTTTTTTAGGGTTGGAAGATTTGGCAACTATTTTTTTGGGTGACTTGATTCAAATAGGGGATTTTGGGGGGTATTAAAAACAAACTAAAGTGCCTTGGCGCGGCCTTGGCGTATTTATGGTATGATGAATAATCAAACTCGAGCGTTATTGCCCCTTCTGGCAATTTAGGGGTAATTTGACAAGGGATTCTTTTGGGGGTTATTTTTGGTCCAGGGATTTTTTTGGGTAATGTCGGAAGACTTAGGGATTTTTTTGGGGTCCTGAGTTTTGCCTTCATTCGATCATCCCCTTCATTAACAAGTCGGAGTACCCCCCCCCCCCCCCTGGGCTTCTTCGTTTTGCTTAAGAAGGATTAAACAAAAGCCATATATGCAGTGCTTATATATATATATGCTTTCGAATTATATTTGAAGATGAAATACGAAAGAATTTTGCTGTCTTTGACTGAAATTCCACTCGAACTGCGTAGATACGATTGCATGTTGTAACTGTTGTAAAGCCGATTCATGCAACATTGCTGTCAACGCGAGGTCACATCGACTCGGATTGCAAAGCGCTAATCATTAACATTGCAAAATGGCGCTTGTAGTAACCAAATTTGGCCTAATTTTTAACCGCTCCTAAGCTAAAAGAAGCCCCCATCTCTTGCATTTGTTTTAACTTCAATAATATCTTTGAAAAGAGCGAGTTTTTTTGGTATGGTTTATTTTTGACGTTTGTAATTTTTAAACCATGTAAGTGCTAGTGATTATTTATTCGTGTTTTAGCGTTAGTTACGCAATCCATTGTTAGTGCGACGCTTTTTATAGATCGCCTTTCAGACACACGTGCGTTGAGATAAGAAAGCTGACATGTCACTTTTATAAAGTTGTTATATAACGTTTGTAAATTTGACAAGTCACGTTTTTTCTACGAGATCGCAAGTGATCACCCACAGCGGAAAGTAATCCCTTGAGAAATTAAAATATTCCCTTGAGAAATTATAACAGTCCCTTGTGAGTTAACAAGAATGTGGTTCGAGATTGCCCGCTATTCTCCTCCCTTTTGCTTGTAAACAAGCAAAAAAGTCGAAAAAAGCGTCCTAGGGAGTGGGAGTGAGGCTGAATGAAGAGTGTGTTTCTCTTCCGCCCTTTACGCTTGTGACTCCAAGGCCGAATGCGCTCGCGTATCAAAAACGCCTGCATTGCAGGCTATCCCCACCCATCCTTGTTGTGGCTTCTTCCGACGTTGTGTTTGCAGCTCTTCAGTGGTGGTATCTGTCACATAAACTGCAGTCAAACCTCTCCTTACGGACAACTCCACAGTGCAGACACCTATTTATGGACAGTTCACCTGGTCCCAGAGAAATCAGAATTCATAAAATCTCTACCTCTTAAATACAGACACCTCCATAATACAGACACCAGAGGCTCTTCTGAGACACTTAACTCTGCCCCTTTGGTGTGCGTATTCAAGCGGTGGACGAGGGTATTAGTGTCGTTAGATGTGTCACAATAGCACTACATTATTTCAAAATTTCATAACAAATTTCTGTTTAAACCCATTCTATTGAAATCTTTTTTTCAACAGAACGCACCAATCATGTGCCAGGAATATCATTGCGACTGCTGCTCAGATGATCTACCCGAAGACTCGTGCGCGTGCGTTGAGTGTTACCATGGCGACCAGGACTCTGAAGATATCAATCATTTCCTGCCAAACGATGAGATCGCAGCAAAGTGTCGTTCAGCGGTGAAATGCTCTGACACCATGAATCCGACAGATTCTTGCCCGCCAGTGAAAAAAAGTTGTTACGAGGGTGGAAAAGATGTGTGTAGTGGAAAAAAGGAGACCATTCCATGTCCTCCTGCTACTTGCGCAAAGCAGACAAAGAGTTGTTGCGACAGCGAGAAAGATGTGTGTAATGAAAAAAAGGAGACCGCTCCATCAAGACAGACAAAAAGTTGTCGCGAGAAAGAAATGAGTAATGGAGAAAACCAGCTCAGCCCATACCCTCCTGCTTCTTGCGCAAATCAGACGAAAAGTTGTTGTGACAGTGAGAAAGAAGTCTTTAGTAGAGAAAACCAAACCAGCCCGTGCACTTCGTCTTGTACAAAACAGCCATGTGTTGAGCCAGCTGACCCTAGTCGCCAAGAATCGACTTGCAATAGTAAGTGCTGTTCTGGTGTTGTTGACGAAGTAGGAAGAGATCAACTTCTGCCAAGCGACTGTAACTCTCAGCAGAAGCCACAGCTACAGAATGAAGATACATGCTGTGATAAAACACCTCGTCATGCTGCCACTTTGGACTCGTCTCCACGTCGAGGCTGTTGCCCCGGAAACGAAACCTCACAGAGTGACACAAGTGAGTCGGCTGTTACTTCGAGGAGAACCACCCCTGACTGCTGTGAAGAGAGGTGTAGAGATGACTGCTGCAGTCCTTGTCAGTCATCATGCAGCTGCACTGATAAGGACAGTGTCAGACCGTCCAGTTTAGCTGGTGCAAGCTCAGTGTCCACTTGCTGCGACACCGGAAGCTCTTGCTCTCATGCCAAACTGCCCGATGTGACATGTCAGTCACGCAACCCCGCTATAGCTGTCACGTGTTCTCCACCGGAAGACAAGTGCTGTGCAAGTAAGTTCTGTAATGGCTCCACGCACAAACCACCTGAAGATAACTGCTGCAAGAAAGACGAGCTTAAAGTATCAGTTGGAGAATTATGCGCTCGATATAAATCTGCGAGCAGAATCTCAATGACCGACTGCAGTGGATTTTACCCGACCACCCCCTCCCCCAACACCGCGAGGTATTCAGAAAAGCGACAGCGGCGAGAAGAAACCACTCGTACAGCAAAACACGACAAAACTTCGCGTACAGAACATTTGCTGTGCAATGGAAAGCAAGCTCGTTCAAGAATCCCTGGAGCCATTGGAAGGCGTCGTATCAATCGCAGTCAATGTCATTGGTCGTGTTGTGTACGTTCGTCACGACCCGGAAGTGACGTCAGCCACCGAGTTGGTCAATACGCTTAACCGCGTGCACCTGGGAGCGAGCATCATGGAAACCGGATCCCACCAGCACGGCGAGGAGAGCGAAAGACTGCCACCTTCACTGTCGTCGTTTCTAATTTACCTTTTGATACAAACCATTCTCCTGATAGTAGCCACTGTAGCGTTCTTTAGCGGGGCGTCCTGGTATCAATGGGTGGCAATCGCAGAGATCGTTTTCGGCATTGCTCCAGTGCTCAAGAAAGCGTACGTCTCTTTCAAGACCTGCAGCGTTGACATCAACATCCTCATGCTCATTGCCATAGCAGGGACGCTGGCCATTCAGGAGTGGCTCGAGGGCGCAGCTGTAGTTTACGTATTTTCTCTCGCCGAAGCACTACAGGAGTTCTGCATGTACAAAGTTCAGCGGACTATCTCGGGGCTCATGCTCAAAGCACCTCAAGTGGCGATATTAGCGAGCACCGGTGAATGTGTTCCTGTAGAAGCGGTAACCATAGGAACGGCTATTGCCATAAGACCAGGAGAACTGATTCCACTTGATGGTGATGTTGTTAAAGGAAGAGCTGCTGTAGACGAGAGTTCGGTCTCTGGTGAATCTGTTCCTGTCGAGAAAACAGTGGGTTCTAAAGTCTTTAGTGGAACAGTCAATCAAAATGGTTATCTGGAAGTTGAGACTACATCTGACTCGACTACCTCGACGGTATCCAAGGTAGCACAACTTGTCCAAGAAGCGCAAACTGGTTCAGCAAGGACGGAAGTTGCCATAAACCGGTTTGCGAAGTACTACACCCCAGCTGTGGTCATTGTTGCAGCTTTGGTGGTCGTTATTCCAGCAATCCTGGGTGCAGCGGGTGTGGGAACCTACTCACAAGAGCTAAAAGAATGGGGACGACGCGCGCTTGTTATGTTGGTCATAGCGTGCCCCTGCGCTCTGGTCATGTCCACCCCGATTGCTGTGGTTTGTGGCATCACCGCGGCTGCGCGGAAAGGAGCGCTGATCAAAGGAGGCGTTCACCTTGAGACCCTTGCTCAGCTGCAAGTTCTTGCGTTTGATAAAACAGGAACTCTGACTGAAGGGAAGTTTCAAGTTGTTGACATTGAATGCACTTTTGGCGTGCATGAACGAGCTGCTCTCCGCCTAGCCGCCGCGCTCGAAAGCAAGTCCAGTCATCCTCTGGCGGCAGCTGTAGTTAATGAATTTGCTGGTTGTGTCGCGGAAATGGTCAAGTCGCAAAGCGCTACTTTACCGGAAGTGTCACGCTTCGAACTTCGCGAGGGGCAAGGTATTTCCGGTGTTGTTGATGGTCATCTTGTCCAGATTGGCAACTATGAATTCCTTCATCGCATCGGCGGCGTCCAAGAGCTGAACAAATTCATGGAGAGCAAATACGTCACATGGTCTAATGAAAGTAAAACAGTGATCTTCGTGTGCGTGGACGGTAAGCTGGCAATGATGATAGCTCTTGCAGACATCATCAGACCCAACAGTCTTGCTAGCCTTAACTGGCTGCGAAAACTTCGTGTCCAGTCTGCTATGATCACTGGTGACAATTCACGCACAGCCATGGCCGTGAAGAGTAAATTAGGCCTGGACGAGTGCATTGCTGAGATGAAACCGCACGACAAACTATCGTGGATCAAGGAGAGACAAGAAGGAATGCAAGGCACGGAGTGCGAGGTGTTTAGCGATGATCAAGAATCCACAAGGCGTTTCTTGCCCAGTGGCTGTTCTCGTCGCCGCCGCTACATTACCGCGAAATCACGTGATAGCAACAAAAGCATTGTGGGTATGGTGGGCGATGGCGTAAACGATGGTCCAGCCCTGGCCGCGGCGAATATTGGGATTGCAATGGGCGCTGGAGGAACAGCTTTAGCAGTGGAGGCGGCAGATGTGGCGCTGATGAGCAATAACTTGGCTAAAATACCAGAGCTGGTGGAACTCGGCCGGTTCTGTCGCCGAGTAGTGGCAGAGAACATCTCGTTCTCCGTCGTTCTCAAGCTGGCCATAGTCATTGCAGCGCTGGCAGGGAAGGCCACTCTGTGGATGGCTGTTCTCGCTGATGTGCTGGGCTTGTTGTTCGTGATAATGAATGGTTTGAGGCCATTATGGTGGAAGATTGCCAAGAAGGATGACTCTAAGAACACGGATGTTGAACTCGCGTTTGCTAAGAACGCACGGCCAATCTACTCTTATGAGTCATACGTTTAGGAGCAGATGCCCAGGATCACTAGAAAGGTCGATAAAAACATAAGGGTCTATTGAACATGGTACAAGGTAATTAGCTCTGTTTCCTATCACCGTACGTAGCAGTTTGTTATAGCCCAATTGTCCGAGTGTCTAGGTAAACAATTAGTTTGTCCAGTTCTAGACCTCCTTCACTGGAGTAAGATTTAACAGGAGCACTCATATAAAGGTAGTTAGCTCATCAAACTTTCTGCATTGTGCAAAACGTTTGGGTAATTATTTTTGATCAAAAGAAGAATATTGAGGGAGGGATAATTATCACCGTTAGTGTTTGAATTTCACCGATCAAGAAATGTTTAGGTATTTCGTGATTAAAATAGGTTTAAAAAAAAAGTTTAAAATGGACGAAAAAAAGATATTTTTGGATTTCTAAGTTTTGATTGAAACTTGAATTGACTATAATTATGATGTCGTTCGTTTTGAAACGTTTAATATATTTATTATTAAAAATTTCATAGTCATTAGACATAAAAATATAAAGAAACATCAATAATCAACTATATCCAAGAGAGAATATCATACCGTCACTTGATCATATGGTCTTGAGATTTATCTTACATACGAAAATAACATACATATAACATAACTTATAGTGATACCAAATTGTTAGCTGTTAGCTATAAATATAAATGAATTTACTGTACAGGCTCTTTAATTAACATGTCTCCAAGGAGCGAGCGAACAATTTCCTTTCTCGTCCAGGACCTCGAGCGTTTTTCTCTACCGGAAGTCAATTCCGAGTACCGGACGTTTAGACAAAAAGTGTAGGTTTCACGGGATTGGCCTTAATCCTTGTCGGAGCTTGCAATGATAATGTGAAAACAAGAGAGGATATAGTTGATTCCCTTTATATAGTCCTTGATCTTCATTAACCTTAAGGCTTCAGTGACAGGTCAATGAAAGAGCCTGGGAATGATGATACCTTTTTCGCATTTTGCATGGCTGTAAATTCCATTTTGAAATCAATCCTTTTTTTAAGTGATACATTCATACATATATTTGCATGGGGAGTTTTAATTTCATGTTAGAAAGTTCGATTACCCATGACTTCCATTCAAATGAAATAAATCACTGAGATGAGTCTGACTGGCCTAAGTTTCTTTCAGTTTCCTTGAGAGCTCTCCGTATCTTATGCGACTAGCAAGACGTTTACACACTTTATGATTTCGACATTGCTGATCCTAGCAGTATGCAGGACGCGTGTCACATATCAACCCAGTAAATGGCCCGGCTCACCACGAGTCTCTCGTAGCTCAGTTGGTTAGAGCACCCAACCTGTATTCTGGGCGAAAATGGGTTCGATTCCCTTCGGGGACTCAGATTTTTCCTTGTCCCATGCTCGTGTCATTTTTGAACAATTCATCCTCACAAGGTTTACAATCGTTTTTAGCTTGCCTCTATTTCTGTAGTGCGTAAAGGCTGTCTAAGCCTCTACTTTTTCTCGAAGAAGGTCAAAATAGAACGCACGACAAAAACAAAACTTCAGGACAAAAACAAAACTTGCGCAGAAGTGCCCCTGCTCGCTTAGCCACCTGTTGATAGAAAATACTTCTTACCGTCTTTGTGTATTTTGAACTTAAAAACCTTAAATTCGATAGCGCTTAGAAGAAGCACTCACATTAGCTTGGGATTCGTAATAAGAGTAACTCGGGAATATCCTGCTGGAGTTAGCAGGGGTGATTTCGATTCTCGGGGGACTAAGTACCAGTTGAGCAGTTTTCAATTGAGTGTCGTAAAACCAAAACCAAAGTAATTACTCTGGCCAATCACAAAGGACACAGAAAATTTAGTAAACCAATCAAAACTCGAAGCAAAAACATGTAGCTGGCACGAAGCGCGGGAAAACGTGCGCGGGGGAGTCACGATTGGTTTTGGTTTTAATTCTGATGGGCTGAGAAAGTGGCGCGAGATTTTTAAGCCAATCACTAAGCGTAGTAATGCAAAACCAATGCAAACGCAATTTACTTTCGACACTCAAGTAAAAACAGCTCTGTGCTGTTGACAAGTCACTGTGCCCGCTCTTTTGATCGCGAGTTGTATCTTATTGATTGCGCCATGCTGGCGTACCAATTTTCGATTACTCGCGAGAACTCAAGCAGTTATTTTGATTGGTTAGTAAGTATCGGGTATTCTTCAAATGCTTCAACTAAGCTTTACGAAAAACGGCACTCTTGTCAATTTGTTGGCGTCAAATTGCGTCATGCAAATTGCAGTCTGGGAACAAATACTAGTTGGGGTTGGGCTTCACCGCGGTCAAACGTCTCAGGCAGATTTTCTTTCCATTTCGCCGTTTTTTTGTTCAAATTGAAGTGTTATTACAAGCAAGGATAGATAAAAATAGTTGTCGAGTGAAAGTATAATCCCATTCCCTCAGGTAAACCAGTATTTTTACTATTTAAATGTTTCGCACCCGAACCAAAGGTGCTTTGACAAATGGCGCCGACAAGTCCGCATATCGCTATTTTCAAACACGTAGAACTTTTTTTAGTAAAGCTCCAAAAAACTTAGTAAACTCTTAGGATACCGGTTATGTATCGAACTTTGAACTGTGAAAATTTAAACCTTATCTTTGCAGTACTTTTCTTATTTTTTGCATATTTCTGTCGTTTGACCGCGGTGGAGGGTTGGGCAGCCCCCGCAAGGTCTCGCATGAATGCCTCACTATCCTACGAGAGAATAATTAAGAGAGAACAATGCTCCTAGCCCCCGCGACACTACTGACTGCTACACTAGAGGACCAGAAAAATTTCAAGCTTACGAGAGCTGCTACACTGCTGGCCATTCAAGACAAATTCCGGCCTTTGAGACCGGGCTCCGCTTTAGTGCAGATTTCGTGGTTCCCTTTTTTTTTATAGCAACTGATCACTCAATTGATGTAGCGACAAGTTTCGGAACATTGGTCGGCGCTATACTTTGATTGGATAAACAAAATTAGGACTTTATTAGTGCATTTACCAAGATTTACCCAAAGAGGCAGTTTTTCCTAAGGCGTTTTCCCTTCTCAGAATGCGGAAAGACCTTCCAACATTGAAAGGAAGCATCGCCCTGGAGACGAGGTTTTGAACGCGTGTGAGTAGCAGTTTTGGCGAGAATTGCGCGCGTGTAGCGCGTTTAACTGCTGTAATTATGTTCGCATTCTCTATTCCTTTTTGCGCCTGTTGGACAGAAAAAGTTCAAGGGGACTGTCCACTGTTTTTGAAAATGCGCTTTTTTCCACAGAAAGGATAAATAAGTGTTCATAATATATTGATGTTAGAATAGAATTTCTTCTAGTGATGTCAACCTATAGAACTTGTTAAATTGATTCTTAGTCACGCAGAATTGAGTTTTCTTTTCTGAAGTGAAGTAAAATCGAAATATCGACGCACTTAGCAAGCTCTCTTAGGGGTTGCGCTAAGAGACTTGCTTGTAGGCTACGACGAACTATTTTGAATAGGCTTCCTGCTTACTGGGACAAGCCATCAATGTTATGCCTTCTGTAGACTGTTCACAGTCCCCTATTTTTCCGTGATGTCGTAGAGATCGATCGTTCAGTCCGACGGGCCGCCATCTTGGTTTACGAACGCGAGCGAAAACTGGGGAGAGTGCAAAAATCCCGTGGGTGGCGGGGCGGCCCGTCGGACTGAACGATCGATCTCTACGACATCACGGAAAAATAGGGGACTGTGAACAGTCTATGCCTTCTGTTGTCATATGCGGTAACTTGTTATCTGTATAAACATAATAAATAACAGCCATGTCGGTATCCCAAAATAGAAGCAAGCAATTAAAATCTACCGCGGGCCATTAAAGTAAAAGATTCGTTTCCAATCATCGGAACGATTGCATTTTCACTCCTGCTGCAGGAAAGGAAGCTGAGAAAATAATCGTAGCAAAAAATACACCATGAATGCAGCTGTTAACAAATTCAATATACTTGAAGAAAATTCATCATAATCCAATACGGTGTTCTATAATAATGTTGACAAAAACGAGAATTTGCCAGTTTGCCGAATAGAGGTAAAACCAAACAAATAGAAACGAACAATATCAAAATGCAAGCCGTCGCTTTAAACATGACATATTGACAATAAAGTTCAATTTTTTTTACCTTTTTTTACTGAAATGTGTAGTTTGTAATTAGGCCAGAGGTGGCAACTTTCAAATAGTGGTTATTCACGGAAGTTTTACTGAATTTTGTTTGATCTATTTTAAGAACAAATTTATTAACTATTTGCAGGATAGATTGATAGAAAGAAAAGAACAATTTCGCCTTTTATCGAGCTCTTTGCTGCATTAAATCTGAGTGAAATTGGTGTTCTTTACGAATCGCGCCTTGATACCGCGTAAATTTTTAATGCTTGAGGAAATGTGTAATTTTAGAAAAAGAAAAAACAGCACGCCGATGTAGCGTGTTTTGTGTGGGAGGATGTAAAATTTTCTCACACATCACAGCATGGAAGCTCGAGATTTTTAACAAAAGGGAACACACCACTTTTTTTCAAGGCGTATACCGATGTCTATTTTTTTCCGACAAAAATAAAATTCTTCATGGACTCAAACTTGTCCAGAAACGATAAGGGGAGAAGGGAGAGTGCAGTTTATAGCATCAGGGAAAGGTTTAATTTTCCACCTTTCTTCTTACGTATTCTTATTTCATATTTTAATTTTAATGCACCGCAATATAAGATGTTTGGTTTCAAATTTCAGCGTAAGAGCGCTATTTTTTTCATCCACGAGATTAAAAAATAAATAGAGCATAACAAAAAATTAACAAAAAGACCTCGACTTCCTTTGATTTCGGCGCCAGCCACAATACAAGATCTTTCAAAACAATTTCATTCTTTTGAAATCTCTGAAACATTAATTTAACATCTAAATCCGATTGTTCGAATTTGCCTTTATAGGATCGTTACCTTGTTCGGCAAATTGTCCACGATCAGCTTTCACTGCTCAAGGAAAACGGATGCCTTAACGGTAATTTTCTTCAAAAAAATCATCTATGAAAAACATTTGAAAAATTCGCGTTTTGAAGTCACGATTTCTAAAGAACACTACAAAAACTAGAGTATAACTCTCCCCACAAAAGTCGCATCGTGAAATTATGCGATGCAGCGCATAAAAATCCAGCTAGCAGCTACACAGAATAGAACATTTAGAAGACGGGCTTTATCTTCAAAAAGAGCTTTTAATGACATAATTTGAGTTCTGTATTTCGCAACTACAAATTCTTATCTAGTACTAAGAGATTTTTTGACAGTCAAAGGGACATCTTTTTACGGAGAGATAATGCCACAAAAACCGAATGTTCCATCTAATATCCGGTGCTATTAAAAAAGTCAGGAAAGTAGCGAATAGTCTTCAGGTTCATAGATCTAATTCTAAGTGTTGTTGACCAGGAAATCAGCTGTCATTTTGAAGCAATTTCACAAGATTTCAGTCGAACAATTTTGAGTTCGTCCTGATGTAGTCCCGTGGTTTAAAAAGTTGGTTTGAACGATTTTCTCAGCACATTTCACTGCCAGTTCGATCCATTGTTTCAGTGTAATTATTCGTGTTCAACCAAGCTGTAAGATTTCGCAGTTAGCACGGCTGTTATCCAGTCATTTCTCTCAGCTTCAGTACTGCAACTTACAATGTATGATTCTTTGTTATTCGCTCGAAGGCGCAAACCAAATTTTTTTCGCCGAAAACCAAAATCCTCAGCCATGAGAGAAACGATATCCAAGATTCGAATGATCTTTGCCGAAACGGACTCCTCGCTTTTCTCTTTCAATAAATATAATTTGTCCTCTGACAGAATGAAATACCTTCTTTTCCATCGGCGTTTTAGCGGCGTCGACTTGCTCTGTTTCCATATGTAGCCTTCCTTAATCAATGGGTCTTGATGGCTGGTGAATTTGTCGCTGTATCCCGGGCGACGAAAGCGCCAACTTCCAGAAAACGGAGCGATGCGAAAACGTAGCTTTCCAAACAATCTTGAGAACCCCATCGACAGAAGAAATATTTCAGCCGATGGTAAAAAGTTTGATGCTGTCGTGGGAAGGCTCTCTGGCTCTTTCTTTCAACTACTGCCGCATTCCAGGCCTAGTTGAAACAGAGCACCTTCGTCAGTCTACGTAAGCAAATGAATGGACTAAGAATTCTTCACGAAATACTCGTTGTTCTTTCAGGATTAATCCATTATTCGCCGTGTAAAATGCATATGCATCCTGACTCGGTGAGCCTTAATATTTCATGTCCAAACCACCCACGCAGCCAAAGACAATTAAAATTTGGGAAGCTAGTTCGGCGAGGCGTCTCGCAGGGATCGCTGGGTAATCAGCGCACAACAGCTGTCGATCTTAACTATTGCGAAATCATGAAAAAAAAATAATAATGAAAAGAAAACACACGCTCACACATACTCGTCGTCTAATTTGAAACTAGTGTCAGATAGCAAAGTTTTCGTCATTTTCAGATTTAGCTTGCGTTCTCGGTGAAATATGTCCTATTCGCACAATTAGGAAACAAATTAGATCCGACAAAATGACGTCATGACTTATATCACAGGCGCTTCGTGAATAAAAAGATGTTGAGCAATACTTGTCAGAAAGATAATACGTGTTGCGGCATAGGAAACACTAATGTCGAATAACGAACTTACAATTTACATTTCCATGAAATTATTATTTTTATGCGTGAAGTCGATGAAAGACAGTTTTAAGTGCAAGAAATAAGAAATGATTTTCTAAAGTGCGTTGTTTCTTGAATTAAAAAGCGATTTATGTTAATTTTTTCGATATTTCGAAGAACATGTTTAATTTACTTATCTTCCGGCAAAATAAAACAAGAATTATTGTAACAACTGGATGAGGGAATTTTCCCTTTGACTAGCATGGATTTATTCAAATATAACAAGAAAATACTAAATAACTCGTATACCGTTTGAGAAAAAAAAATTAGTTGCTTGATCAATACGTTCAATAATCTCGTTGCAATAGAGGAAAAAGAAAACAAATACTTAAACTGCCGTTAATTTTTGAATATCTTTTTATTCAACCGGAATCATTCTTCATTGCCCATTACCCGAACTAAAGGAGTTACTTCCCTGAAACTGAGTACCGTACTAATATCTTCATCTATTTACCATATTAACATATTTTTCTGATGAGCCCTCTCCCCTCCTTTTAATTCAGGCAGAATACGTTCGGCCGAGAAAGCCATCTACGGTCATCTACCCCTAATCTATTTTGTTGTCCACGGAAAATGTCGTTTTGCGTTAATTCAAACACAAGAAGAACAATAATTGATATAAGCACAGACCTTTGTTTTGGAATAGTTCAATAAGCCATCCCCTAATGATTAGCGGCTCCTTCTATTATGCCCCCCCCCCCCCAACCTCGTTCCATGGCTTTCCCCGTGGTAATTTGGAGCTGCCCGTTCCAAATTACGAATGGAAAAGCCCTTGGAACGAGGTTCCCTCTCTCCCTGCATGACCTAAAATTAAAATGCCCCTGGGGGGGGGGGGGCCTCATATCTATCTCTATCTCTATCTCATAGATGGAATCTGGCAACTTAGTAAAGTGAGTTCCCCAGCCTGTGATTGGTTCGTTAGGCCTCCCCTTTACTTATGTAGGTGACTTTGGTTTCTTGATCACAAAGTAGCCAAAGTTATTGTTGCCCACTCTCTTAAAAGGGGCACGAGTCAATAACGAGACGGTCGACTCCCTCTGAGGCAGACGCGCTTGGGACTGGTGCCAACTATTCATCCTAGAAAGCGGCGGTTTGGATGCAGAGGATCACAAAACACCGAATTAAACTGCTTTACATGTTTGCTGTCGGATCTCTTGTTAAAGTGACTGCAACGCCGGCAAGGCTAGCTTCATAGCAAAATTCTTGGTTTTCACGTGACGTCATCAAAATTCTAAATCCAGAATCGCGAGTCCCCTGACTTTTTATCCTTCACTAGCTATTAGACGTCCTTGATATATATCTTATTGAAGGTTTTCAGCTCGATAGCATCCACCGTCTTTGAGAAATAACATTTTGAATTTCGGAGTTTTGCGCCACACGACATCAGAATGGCCGCCTGAAGGCTGTCACGTATGCTTAAAAAGAATTCCTCATCCTGTTATTTTTAACGATCTGAACAATTGAGGCTTTACAAGAAGTGTTTATATGAATGTTTACGTGTTCACGAAGGTGAACTGACCGCGCTTTATAGCAGAAGTGAATGCCAGATGTTTTCATTGATTTCCGGCGGCCATCTTGGTGCCCCTCCACATGGGATCCAACATGGCGTTTCCATACTGTGCTCTCTAAATTTGTGTTAATTTAAACATTATGACGGATAACTCAAGTACGGAATACCGTACAGACCAGAGACTTGGATACGTAGACTATCTTGTTAGTTTCTACAACCTGTAAAATTCTTTGGTTCATAATACGATAACTCAGCTCTCCCCTTTTAGAGGAGGTTTAACTGTATTGAGTGGCCTAAATTTTCAACCTCGTCCCCAGGGTCTTCTCGGCGACGAGTTTTCAAAATGGCGGTCTCATCGTGACCAGCCGCCATCTTGAAGGCGGAGTAGACCCTGGGAACGAGGTTGCTAAATTTTAACTTTTAGGGTTTTTTTAATAATCTTCAAGACTAGGGCTTTAATGAAAGGAGAAAGAATTTTCCCCTTCGCTGTTGATAAAATTGTTTGGGGCTCCATGAGAAGCAGATTACGTCAAAATTGAGGAACTGTCAAATGTACATTCCAGTTTTTGATTTTAATGTTATTTATAATTGAACATGCATGTGATTATTCATGTTTTCGATTAGAGAGCATCTTGGGACTGGAAAGTATCTTCGATCAGGGTATTTTGCAGCCAATACCAGGCAGCTCTTGAAAAGTAGTGCAGTTACAATTGTGAAATTTGTTCCAATTCACGATTCTTTCTTTACCGACGTTTTTAAACAAAAATCAAAAAGGCCCGGCACGACATAAGAATAAAGGAATAATAAATAATAATAAAACAATGAAATGTTTTAACAATTTATAGAATTAAACGCTATTAGCTCATGTTAACTGTCCACAAAATTTCACCAAACCCACAAGCGAACTTTGGATCTTTATACGGTCTGAAATTTGCATGAATAGTGTATATAGTTTATCATGATTTTTAAATTTTTTATTTAGGGGAACGTTATAGGGTCAACCTTGTGTTTCCCTTTTCAAAAGGTATTTTTAATCATCATCATGGCTCGTCGCGCCAGTAGGCGCATAAGGCCGTAACCAACATCTAATGGCTACTTGTCATGCCCGTGTTGCTTGGGCCATGGTCCTCACATTCCAGCAACCGATGATCGTCTGTCGCTTGGGGGCAACCATGGGGCCCATCGGCCTTTGTGCTTCCCGCTGGCTTTAACCCAAAAGCGTCATTGCTGCCCCAGCAGTGACACCCCCAGCTAGTGTTGAATCATTGTCCACGTTTCCGGTTTCTGTAACAAATTGTTTTTATGGGGTAGGGTTGTTAACCCTACGCCCAACCCCCAACCTGTAAGACCATGGGGTCACTCTTTGTCTGGTCTCTATCCTTCGTCCTGTTCGGCATGGGTGGCCCGACCAGGAGTCACCAGGAGCACAAGACTCCAGCCGATATAGCTCTAGGGGTCATTGAGACACACAAACCGCCCCACCACGATAAGGTGGTCGACCCCATTCGGAGCAGCCGAATGGAGTCTAGGGTATTTTTAAATATTATTGTATATTTTTTTCTTTCGCCTTGAATAACCATTTGTTTATGTTTTTTGTTTATGATGCAAGCAGTCCCTGGCTAAACGAGTAAGAAGCAACTCTCGTGCACGCATTCCTCCTCGCCAGGAAACGCGAGGCCCGCGGCTATGCGCCGGGGATAGAGACATGTACAGACGATGAAATGTATAACGCCGAGTTTCGCCTTGCGCTAGACAATCCACGCGGGGAAATAACGAAACTACACGCAGTCTATTGCAGATACAACCCTAGAGAAAGGTGAAAAATATATGTGGCGCTTAATGAATTACTTCTCTTTTCAGTAGATGATTGCTGAACATACGAAATGAACGCAGAAGTTCTATACTTGAAGAACGAGGAAATTAGAAATGACTCTCGGGTTTGGTGCCCGTATGCGCGTATGCGCAAGAGTAAACAACCGAAATAAAAAAATGCTCCACTGATCGCCAGGGGTCATATGAAAACTTGTGCTGCAAAGCGTGCACTCGACTTGTCAGTTTTTCGGTTTTTAAGCTACGGTTTTTTATTCACATCCCTAAGCGAGACGACGATAATCCCCGTCCCTTTTACATAGGAGCTTCCCCCCCCCCCCCCCCTTTCCCTCCACCCCC
Organism: Oculina patagonica; assembly: GCF_052425735.1. Lineage (NCBI taxonomy): Eukaryota > Metazoa > Cnidaria > Anthozoa > Scleractinia > Oculinidae > Oculina > Oculina patagonica. The sequence goes on along the minus strand of NC_135758.1, from coordinate 35,001,908 downwards.
CAACCCTCGGATTACATTTGTTTACAATTTAGGCTGGAGGCCGGACAGTCTTCTTCAAGTTTACATGTAACAAAATTACAGAATAAAATTTCAATACAATATTAGCCAGGCTCCCCAGTGGCGTGAAATGACGTACTTGGCAACAATACAAAAATATGAAATAGCGGTACACATTTATTTAGTCTTATCACGTTCACATGCCATCATGTTTTACAGTTCGGAAAATATCTATAACATCTATAAGGGTGTGTCAGACAGAAGCGATCTTTGCCCCTTGAGTTGCTGCTCGCTGATTCACGCTTCACGTGATTCAATGGTACGTGAAAAAAAGAAGAAAAATGAAGAAAAAATATAGAAAATAATTAAGATGGTAAAGTTTAAGCTCGGTGATAAACAATGAAGAAGAATTGTTCAACATGGCACGAGCGTGGAACAAAAAAAAATCTGAGTCCTCGACGGGAATCGAACCCATGGCCTCCCAGACACCGGTTAGGCGCTCTAACAGGGTCGTAACCAGGTACTAGGTATATGGGATCAGAGATCACAGCCTCGGATCGGGATACCAACTGAGCTACGAGCGAGAGACTCGTGGTGAGCTGGGCCATTTACTAGGTTGATATGTGACACGCGTCCTGTATACTGCTAGGATCAGCAATGTCGAAATCATCAAGTGTGTAGTAAATAATAAAGATAGTAAGTTTTAAGCTCGGTGATAAATAATGAAGAAGAATTGTTCAACGTGACACGCGCGTGGGACAAAGAAAAATTCTGAGTCCCTAGTAAATGGCCCAGCTCACCACGAGTCTCTCGTAGTGGGAGACCATGGGTTCGATTCCCGTCGGGGACTCAGAGTTTTTCTTTGTTCCACGCTCGAAAAAAAATAATTTGAAATTTTAAATATTCATCATCTTCACCTCCCCCGCCTCCGTTTGCGTTCGGCCTCGCCCTGAAAACAAGCCGACAACTCACCCTCCTCCCCCACAAAAAAAGAAAGAAAATCGCCATTTCCATGCCCCCAAAATATGTTTTGCACCTCGTTACTCTGAGTCATTTTCTAAGTGAAGACCTCCCGTGCAATACAGTTGTAACAAATTTTTTCCTTCGAGCTTTCTTGGCTATTTCTTTTTTTCAATTTTATACCGATCACCAGTAGAGCAGTATGCAACAACAAAAAAGATCTTTAATTTCATTAACTACATCCCAGACAATTATAAATCCAATTTTACACGGTGCAGATATTGCAAAAAACGCCATGAATATACTGTATATTTACTATTTTTGTTTTTTTTTGCACTACCAAAAAGAAAAAATCTATAATTTTTCAGATTTTTCAATTCAATTCAAAACATAAATCAACGAAAACATGACCATTTGTGCGTATGCGCAATGCAAGGTCCCGGATGTTCTCGTGATATTTTCCGTCAAGTGTCGTCGGTCCAGTGATAAGGCTGTGTTTGCTCGTCTGGTCTGGACTTACCACGATTTCTTTATCGATTTTGTCGCCATTTTGTGTCTTGCTGACGTGTTCTACGCTTGACATGCAGTTCGTGGTAGATTCCTGAGACTAGGCGGTAGATTTTTTCCACGTAAACTGGCGGCCATTTTCGAAGGATGTCTGTCGAAGAAGGGAGGAACGTCGGAACGCGCGAAAGAATTGGTAAGTTGCAGACACGCGCTCTGCTCGCTCGTAGACAGCACTTGTCTCACAAGAACGTGCTAGAATAGCTTATTTAGGACCTAGACCGCGTTTTATTTGTTTTTCTTGCGACATGTTTTGTAATCTGTAGCTCCCCCCTCACAACAGCGGAGTCTGTTATCATGTTGATTTTCATCTCGAGTTCTCCGACGAAAGGAGAATTCTTTGATGCTCCGAATTTGTATTCAGGCCACGTAGCCCATATGTTTGCATATTGTTAGTGCTTTGGTGAGCCAACGAACTGTTTAAAAGGCCTACGAGTGGACTAACAGCGAAAGATTTCAGCCATTTTAGTTATAGACGCACTTCCGTCTTCAAAATAACTTACGCTTGAAGTGTATCGCATAGCAGTTCACAATAAACTCTGCTGCAAGTGTGAAGTTAACTCGTTTTAAAAATTCAAATTAACATCTGCATGTCGTATTCTATTCAGATCACGAGAAATCACGATTTAAGCCTCATATTTTCTCATTATTTCGGTTGCTCTTAACTATCGAACTATAAAAGCATCTATACCTTCAGGCAGTGGCATTTAATGATTGAATAGCCCTTTATTTATAATATTCGTAATCTCCATCTCATTTTAATGATACTCTATCCTATCAAAGGTTGACTTAAATATGCCTTTATATTTGGATGGCCGAATGTGGTAATGAAAGTAGCTCTACACAGCGAAATACAGTATAAATACTTCTTTTTCCAAAGGGAAACAAGAACTGATGCTTCAAATAGTCGATTTTCTTTGCAATGCAAATGCAAACCTATAAATGGTCTATTTTTGTAATTGAATTATTGATGTTCCAAAATTTATTGTGGTGAAGGATATTTCCATAGTTCTAAGATCTATGTGATTTAGTTTTTTTTTGCCACTTATTTTTGGTGCTTAAGTTTTAGAGAGTGAAAGATTGAAAATGAATTGAAAGATTGACACAATAGATGTGAATAACACAACACATGTTAGAGAGTTTCTTTTTTAGCTGTGATATGGTTGATCTAATTTTTCTTGTTGAGACAGACATTAGTTACTGGATGAGAGTTGATCAGACAAAAAGTAAATTTTAAACCTAAGGCCTGATAATTGTTTTCAAAATTAGGTAGGAGTGGTTTTGCTAACATGGATAAAATCAATTTAAAAGTAAACATAAAGCATGAATATTTAAGCACAACAACTAATTTTTTTATCTCTTTTTCAAAAAATGTTTTGATCCATTAAAGGATACAATGTGATGTTTTGTTATTATTTGTTGGGAAATAGTATTTGTATCAAAATTTCTACTGCCTGCCTGAATCTTGTTGACCCATTAGAATTTGATCCCAAGCCAGTATAAATAGAGGGAGATACAAGTACATGTTTAGGGTTCAAAGAGCGGGGTACAGATTGCCGGAAAAACACATCCACAGGGAGAGCAAGGTTTAATTGAGCTAAACATTAACTCCAGTTTATGCTTTGGCAAAAACAGCCAAAAATTGTTTCGATTCTCAAATCTCAAGAGTACCAATTAAAGGGAAGAGTGTTTCGGAGATGAATACAGTTACTCTCCTAAGCCTTTAATAAGTATTTTTACAGATTTAAGTATATTGTGAGTAGAAAGATCACAAGGGAAAAAAGTAATCAGCTACAATAAGCTTTTTTCTTTCATATCATAAAAGAGCAGAGCTACATGTAGAGGTTTTGATTTTGATGTTGCATGACAGTTGCCTAGATGGGCTCGATCATGCAGTGATACACAAAGTAACTGATGATGTCACCCCCTGGGGTACTCCCCGCAGTGAAATTACACTTATGAACATCAGGGACTGGAACGTGTTTGATGCAGCCTTTGTTTGTATTGTTGTTATATTTTGGTTTTACTGTAGCTTAGAATTTTTACTATTTAAAAATTAGGTCACAATTTTTTGTGTGAAAATATTTGTGCAGTTATTTTCAGTGCTAAATTAAACATTGGAGTTGTATCGTGACATAACAGGAACATGTTAGCAGACAGGATGTTTGTATGTGTCTTCTGTTAAAAGCTTTATTGATGCGCTGATTGGTTTTGGTTGTCATTGACAACCTGGCATGGATTTATGAGAGTTTCAGGCAGGAGAAAATAGTATTAAGCATTAATATTCAAATTTCAAAAATTACCTGCTAAATCAGCACATTACAGACCTTTTTCAAGATTCCCGAAAGTGATGAACTTCAAATTTCCCCTTACAACATCAACACATTGTGAAGCGAACAGGTGTAGAGAATAAAGAAAATAATAAACAATGGGAATTTTTTTTTGATTTACCATTAAATTCACAGTGGGAGTAATGTGAACATTTCTGTATGGAAATCAGTAGGGATATTTTCTATTCCAAGCTTGTAATTGTAAATCAATATGTCTTGTGGATATCAGAAAAATGTCTGATTGGAATTTTTTCCCTGGATACCAGGTATCTTATTGTCACCTGAATGTTTTTTGAAGGAACATAATTTCACAACAGTTGAAGAGGCAAATTTTACCAAATTCACATATCAACCCAGTAAATGTCCCAGCTCACCATGAGTCTCTCATAGCTCAGTTGGTTAGAGCGCTTATCCGGTATCTGGGAGGCCATGGGTCCGAGTCCCATTGGGGACTCAAAATTTTTCTTTGTCCCATGCTTGTGTCATTGTTGAAAAAAAATTCATCTTCATTATTTTTCACTGAGCTTAAAATTAACCATCTTTATTATTTACCACACATTTGATGATTTTGACGTTGCTGATCCTAGCAGTATGCAGGACGTGTGTCACATATCAACCCAGTAAATGGCCCAGCTCACCATGAGTCTCGTGCAGGTGTAGCTCAGTTGGTTATAGTGCCCAACCATTATCTGGGAGGTCATGGGTTTGATTCCCATCAGGGACTCAGAATTTTTTTTTCGTCCCATGCTCGTGTCATTGTTGAAAAAATTCAGACAGAACTTGTCTGTCGCCTAACCCAATTAAGTTGGGGGTTTAGCCATGATACACACAAATGTCTCGAAAGAAAAATGCCCTGTGGATTGACCGTGTTCGATCCAATACACACCTATAAGTTGCCCGTGTCCAGCGTGGTGACCCATTGGTGTAGTGGATATCACGCCTGACTAGTAACAGGGAGACGCGGGTCCGAATCCTGCTCGGGGCATGTAATTTTTCTTTCATTTCAGAGACGTGTGTCGAAAGCCTTCTGTAATTTATTTACATCTTTCTTTCTGAAAAAATTCATCTTCACAATTAACCAAATTTTGACAAACAGGCAGTTTTGAATCATACTACAAAGTTTTGCGAGGATGTTGGTGGGTAATTACAGAAAAGTTGGCTTATAGGCGATGACAGATAGTTTCTAATGGAAACACATCTTTTAAACTTAAAGCATAATTAAGCTTTCAGATCTAAAGTTGGATCTAGTCCAGGCATACTACCG